>NW_027077475.1:0-600000 GCF_963924675.1 Phocoena phocoena
CTGCATGGTACACATTCCATGGGACCCAACACTCTAGGTTCAAGGGATTCTTCCTCCAGCTAAAACATGCATGGGAAACCCAGAGTATCGTCCACCATGTGATTGGGAAACGATTTAAAATGCATCTCAGTTTTCGTATCCTGGTCCTCGGGTTCACCATTCCAGACGCTTTACTAACACTCTCCCCGCTTGGAGAGTCAGTGCCTTTAACCTCCTCTTTGGCACAGCTTGCCATTTCTGTGCAAGATGAACAGGAATAGGGAGAACCAATGAGAGACTAGCTGTAGGTGTCTGCACGGGCAAATGTAACGCTCATTGCCCACCAGGAAGAGGAATTAAACAAAGGCTCAGTGTGCCCTGCTGGAAACAGATTAGGGCCTGAAGCAATCCTGCGGTTTTGTGCCCAGCTCACAAGAAAGCGAGTTGTAGAAAGGAGCTCAGGGGCACTGTAATTCACAAACGTGCAGAGTTATAAATGACAGCTATCCTCCAAAAATATATTGAAGTAAGCCTGCGAAGGGGACTTGAAAGCGGGGCAGAATTTCAGGAAAACGATTGCAGGGGGTAGACTGGAATTGCCCTGAAAGCATAGGAAAAGAGGCAGAACGTCGACAATGATGCACTTGGCCAAAAAGGGCGTATGCGTTTTTTCCTGAATATATTCAGGAAAAAACGCATACGCCCTTTTTGGCCAACCAAGCAAGCCTGTAAAGGAAATCTGCCCTACAATGAAATCTCACTGCCCCCCCCCCCCGGGCAAAAGGGCCATCTGAAAAAAGTGTAAAATCCAGAAATGTAGGACAGGATATGGAGAACAGGGAGCCTTGTTATGCTGATTGGCAGGATGTAATTTGCCAGCAGCCACCATGGAGAAGTGTATGGTGTTTCCTGAAACACGTAAGAAACAAAGCAACACAGCCTATGGCACTTCCACTTATGGTCCTATAGCTTACGGAAATTAAAATCAAAAACAGCCAGCCACCCCAATATTTGGGACGGCTGTGTTCACAAGAAGCTCGTCTACAGTATCAGGTAAATATCCCAGAAAGCAAAAATTGGATAAAGAAGTTGTGGCACGTACGTACAATGCAATATCACTCAGCAATGAAATCTGTGTCATCAGGCCCGTAGCGGCATAGTGAGTGGATGCAGGTACGGTGATTCTACGTGAACTACGTCACACAGAAAAAGAAACATCATAAGATATCACTAATACACGGAATGTAAACTTGACTACACATGAACTGAATTACAAAACAGAACAGGGTCTCAAATTTAGAAAACGAACTAGTGCTTGCTTATGGGGAAAGGTTCCTTGGGGTGCTGCATAAAACCAGAGACTGAAATTAGCACAGATAACTTTCCATAAGCCAAATATGTAATAGACAAGACCTACTCCTTGCTCAACGAAATGGACCCAAAACCAGATATTCAACGCCTAGGAATATATCTGACTAGGAAGAATCTTAAAACCCATGGATATATATGTCTCCATAAGAGAATCAAGCGTGTGTACAGCGGCCGCAATGCAGCAGTGAAAATCCGATAAATCCCATTATCAAAATAAATTTCGAAAACAAAACACAAAGACAGTGAAATAGAGAGCAATTCTTAAATAATTCACTCAGGGCATGTGATGCAACCGGGATTGACCACAGCTACACCCAGAACTGGTTGAGACATAAGGCTGGACACTTCAGGCTGATAGCATTGGTGAGTTTCGGTGAGCAAATGCAGACCCTTTGAAGTCATACTGCATGGTACCCATTCCATGGGTCCCAACTCTCCAGGTTCAAGGGATTTTTCTTCCAGCTAAAACATGCATGGGAAACCCATAGTATCGTCCACCGTGTGATTGGGAAACGATTTAAAATGCATCTCAGTTTTCGTATCCTGGTCCTCGGGTTCACCATTCCAGATGCTTTACTAACACTCTCCCCACTTAGAGAGTCAGTGTCTTTAACCTCCTCTTTGGCACAGCTTGCAATTTCTGTGCAAGATGAACAGGAATAGGGAGAACCAATGAGAGACTAGCTGTAGGTGTCTGCACGGGCAAATGTAACGCTCATTGCCCACCAGGAAGAGAAATTAAACAAAGGCTCAGTGTGCCCTGCTGGAAACAGATTAGGGTCTGAAGCAATCCTGCGGTTTTGTGCCCAGCTCACAAGAAAGCGAGTTGAAGAACGGAGCTCAGGGGCACTGAAATTCACAAACCTGCAGAGTTATAAATGACAGCTATCTTCCAAAAGTATATTGAAGTAAGCCTGCGTAGGGGACTTGAAAGCGGGGCAGAATTTCAGGAAAACGATTGCAGGGGGTAGACTGGAATTGCCCTGAAAGCATAGGAAAAGAGGCACAACGTCGACAATGATGCACTTGGCCAAAAAGGGCGTATGCGTTTTTTCCTGAATATATTCAGGAAAAAACGCATACGCCCTTTTTGGCCAACCAAGCAAGCCTGTAAAGGAAATCTGCACTACAATGAAGTCTCACTGCCCCCCGGGCAAGAGGGCCATCTGAAAAAAGTGTAAAATCCAGAAAGGTAGGACAGGATATGGAGAACAGGGAGCCTTGTTTTGCTGATTGGCAGGATGTAAATTGCCAACAGCCACCCTGGAGAAGTGTATGGTGTTTCCTGAAACACGTAAGAAATAAAGCAACACAGCCTATGGCAATTGCACTTATGGTCCTATTCCTTAGGGAAATTAAAATCAAAAACAGAGAGCCACCCCAAAATTTGGGACGGCTGTGTTCACAAGAAGCTCGTCTACAGTACCAGGTAAATATCCCAGAAAGCAAAAAATGGATAAAGAAGTTGTGGCACGTACGTGCAATGCAATATCACTCAGCAATGAAATCTGTGTCATCAGGCCCGTAGCGGCATAGTGAGTGGATGCAGGTACGGTGATTCTACGTGAACGTCACACAGAAAAAGAAACAGCATAAGATATCACTAATACACGGAATGTAAACTTGACTACACATGAACTGAATTACAAAACAGAACAGGGTCTCAAATTTAGAAAACCAACTAGTGCTTGCTTATGGGGTAAGGTGCCTTGGGGTGCTGCATAAAACCAGAGACTGAAATTAGCACAGATAACATTCCATAAGCCAAATATGTAATAGACAAGACCTACTCCTTGCTCAACGAAATGGACTCAACACCACATATTCAACGCCTAGGAATATACCTGACTAGGAAGAATCTTAAAACCCATGGATATATATGTCTCCGTAAGAGAATCAAGCATGTGTACAGCGGCCGAAACGCAGCAGTGAAAATCCGATAAATCCCATTATCAAAATAAATTTCGAAAACAAAACACAAAGACAGTGAAATAGAGAGCAATTCTTAACTAATTCACTCAGGGCATGTGATGCAACCGGGATTGACCACATCTACACCCAGAGCTGGTTGAGACATAAGGCTGGACACTTCAGGCTGATAGCATTGGTGAGTTTCGGTGAGCAAATGCAGACCCTTTGAAGTCATACTGCATGGTACCTATTCCATGGGTCCCAACTCTTCAGGTTCAAGGGATTCTTCCTCCAGCTAAAACATGCATGGGAACCCCACAGTATGGTCCACCGTGTGATTGGGAAACGATTTAAAATGCATCTCAGTTTTCGTATCCTGGTCCTCGGGTTCACCATTCCAGATGCTTTACTAACACTCTCCCCGCTTGGAGAGTCACTGCCTTTAACCTCCTGTTTGGCACAGCTTGCAATTTCTGTGCAAGATGAACAGGAATAGGGAGAACCAATGAGAGACTAGCTGTAGGTGTCTGCACGGGCAAATGTAACGCTCATTGCCCACCAGGAAGAGGAATTAAACAAAGGCTCAGCGTGCCCTGCTGAAAACAGATTAGGGCCTGAAGCAATCCTGCGGTTTTGTGCCCAGCTCACAAGAAAGCGAGTTGAAGAAAGGAGCTCAGGGGCCCTGTAATTCACAAACCTGCAGAGTTATAAATGACACCTATCCTCCAAAAATATATTGAAGTAAGCCTGCGAAGGGGACTTGAAAGCGGGGCAGAATTTCAGGAAAACGATTGCAGGGGGTAGACTGGAATTGCCCTGAAAGCATAGGAAAAGAGGCAGAACGTCGACAATGATGCACTTGGCCAAAAAGGGCGTATGCGTTTTTTCCTGAATATATTCAGGAAAAAACGCATACGCCCTTTTTGGCCAACCAAGCAAGCCTGTAAAGGAAATCTGCACTACAATGATGTCTCACTGCTCCCTGGGCAAAAGGGCCATCTGAAAAAAGTGTAAAATCCAGAAAGGTAGGACAGGATATGGAGAACAGGGAGCCTTGTTATGCTGATTGGCAGGATGTAAATTGCCAGCAGCCACCCTGGAGAAGTGTATGGTGTTTCCTGAAACACGTAAGAAACAAAGCAACACAGCCTATGGCACTTCCACTTATGGTCCTATAGCTTACGGAAATTAAAATCAAAAACAGACAGCCACCCCAATATTTGGGACGGCTGTGTTCACAAGAAGCTCGTCTACAGTATCAGGTAAATATCCCAGAAGGCAAAAAATGGATAAAGAAGTTGTGGCACGTACGTGCAATGCAGTATCACTCAGCAATGAAATCTGTGTCATCAGGCCCGTAGCGGAATAGTGAGAGGATGCAGATACGGTGATTCTACGTGAACTACGTCACACAGAAAAAGAAACATCATAAGATATCACTAATACACGGAATGTAAACTTGACTACACATGAACTGAATTACAAAACAGAACAGGGTCTCAAGTTTAGAAAACCAACTAGTGCTTGCTTATGGGGAAAGGTGCCTTGGGGTGCTGCATAAAACCAGAGACTGAAATTAGCACAGATAACATTCCATAAGCCAAATATGTAATAGACAAGACCTAATCCTTGCTCAACGAAATGGACTCAACACCACATATTCAACGCCTAAGAATATACCTGACTAGGAAGAATCTTAAAACCCATGGATATATATGTCTCCGTAAGAGAATCAAGCGTGTGTACAGCGGCCGAAACGCAGCAGTGAAAATCCGATAAATCCCATTATCAAAATAAATTTCGAAACAAAACACAAAGACAGTGAAATAGAGAGCAATTCTTAAATAATTCACTCAGGGAATGTGATGCAACCGGGATTGACCACATCTACACCCAGAGCTGGTTGACACATAAGGCTGGACACTTCAGGCTGATAGCATTGGTGAGTTTCGGTGAGCAAATGCAGACCCTTTGAAGTCATACTGCATGGTACCTATTCCATGGGTCCCAACTCTTCAGGTTCAAGGGATTCTTCCTCCAACTAAAACATGCATGGGAAACCCACAGTATGGTCCACCGTGTGATTGGGAAACGATTTACAATGCATCTCAGTTTTCGTATCCTGGTCCTCGGGTTCACCATTCCAGATTCTTTACTAACACTCTCCCTGCTTGGAGAGTCAGTGCCTTAAACCTCCTGTTTGGCACAGCTTGCAATTTCTGTGCAAGATGAACAGGAATAGGGAGAACCAATGAGAGACTAGCTGTAGGTGTCTGCACGGGCAAATGTAACGCTCATTTCCCACCAGGAAGAGGAATTAACCAAAGGCTCAGCATGCCCTGCCAGAAACAGATTAGGGCCTGAAGCAATCCTGCGGTTTTGTGCCCAGCTCACAAGAAAGCGAGTTGAAGAAAGGAGCTCAGGGGCACTGTAATTCACAAACCTGCAGAGTTATAAATGACAGCTATCCTCCAAAAATATATTGAAGTATGCCTGCGAAGGGGACTTGAAAGCGGGGCAGAATTTCAGGAAAACGATTGCAGGGGGTAGACTGGAATTGCCCTGAAAGCATAGGAAAAGAGGCAGAACGTCGACAATTATGCACTTGGCCGAAAAGGGCGTATGTGTTTTTTCCTGTATGTATTCAGGAAAAAACGCATACGCCCTTTTTGGCCAACCAAGCAAGCCTGTAAAGCACATCTGCACTAAAATGAAGTCTCACTGCCCCCCGGGCAAAAGGGCCATCTGAAAAAAGTGTAAAATCCAGAAAGATAGGACAGGATATGGAGAACAGGGAGCCTTGTTATGCTGATTGGCAGGATGTAAATTGCCAACAGCCACCCTGGAGAAGTGTATGGTGTTTCCTGAAACACGTAAGAAATAAAGCAACACAGCCTATGGCAATTGCACTTATGGTCCTATTCCTTAGGGAAATTAAAATCAAAAACAGAGAGCCACCCCAAAGTTTGGGACGGCTGTGTTCAAAAGAAGCTCGTCTACAGTACCAGGTAAATATCCCAGAAAGCAAAAAATGGATAGAGATGTTGTGGCACGTACGTGCAATGCAGTATCACTCAGCAATGAAATCTGTGTCATCAGGCCCTTAGCGGCATAGTGAGTGGATGCAGGTACGGTGATTCTACGTGAACTACGTCACACAGAAAAAGAAACATCATAAGATATCACTAATGCACGGAATGTAAACTTGACTACACATGAACTGAATTACAAAACAGAACAGGGTCTCAAATTTAGAAAACCAACTAGTGCTTGCTTATGGGGAAAGGTGCCTTGGGGTGCTGCATAAAACCAGAGACTGAAATTAGCACAGATAACATTCCATAAGCCAAATATGTAATAGACAAGACCTACTCCTTGCTCAACGAAATGGACTCAACACCACATATTCAACGCCTAGGAATATACCTGACTAGGAAGAATCTTAAAACCCATGGATATATATGTCTCCGTAAGAGAATCAAGCGTGTGTACAGCGGCCGAAACGCAGCAGTGAAAATCCGATAAATCCCATTATCAAAATAATTTTCGAAACAAAGACAGTGAAATAGAGAGCAATTCTTAAATAATTCACTCAGGGAATGTGATGCAACCGGGATTGACCACATCTACACCCAGAGCTGGTTGACACATAAGGCTGGACACTTCAGGCTGATAGCATTGGTGAGTTTCGGTGAGCAAATGCAGACCCTTTGAAGTCATACTGCATGGTACCTATTCCATGGATCCCAACTCTTCAGGTTCAAGGGATTCTTCCTCCAGCTAAAACATGCATGGGAAACCCACAGTATGGTCCACCGTGTGATTGGGAAACGATTTACAATGCATCTCAGTTTTCGTATCCTGGTCCTAGGGTATACCATTCCGGATGCTTTACTAACACTCTCCCTGCTTGGAGAGTCAGTGCCTTTAACCTCCTGTTTGGCACAGCTTGCAATTTCTGTGCAAGATGAACAGGAATAGGGAGAACCAATGAGAGACTAGCTGTAGGTGTCTGCACGGGCAAATGTAACGCTCATTTCCCACCAGGAAGAGGAATTAACCAAAGGCTCAGCATGCCCTGCCGGAAACAGATTAGGGCCTGAAGCAATCCTGCGGTTTTGTGCCCAGCTCACAAGAAAGCGAGTTGAAGAAAGGAGCTCAGGGGCACTGTAATTCACAAACCTGCAGAGTTATAAATGACAGCTATCCTCCAAAAATATATTGAAGTAAGCCTGCGAAGGGGACTTGAAAGCGGGGCAGAATTTCAGGAAAACGATTGCAGGGGGTAGACTGGAATTGCCCTGAAAGCATAGGAAAAGAGGCACAACGTCAACAATGATGCACTTGGCCAAAAAGGGCGTATGCGTTTTTTCCTGAATGTATTCAGGAAAAAACGCATACGCCCTTTTTGCCAACCAAGCAAGCCTGTAAAGGAAATCTGCACTACAATGAAGTCTCACTGCCCCCCGGGCAAAAGGGCCATCTGAAAAAAGTGTAAAATCCAGAAAGGTAGGACAGGATATGGAGAACAGGGAACCTTGTTATGCTGATTGGCAGGATGTAAATTGCCAGCAGCCACCCTGGAGAAGTGTATGGTGTTTCCTGAAACACGTAAGAAACAAAGCAACACAGCCTATGGCACTTCGACTTATGGTCCTATAGCTTACGGAAATTAAAATCAAAAACAGACAGCCACCCCAATATTTGGGACGGCTGTGTTCACAAGAAGCTCGTCTACACTATCAGGTAAATATCCCAGAAAGCAACAAATGGATAAAGAAGTTGTGGCACGTACGTGCAATGCAATATCACTCAGCAATGAAATCTGTGTCATCAGGCCCGTAGCGGCATAGTGAGTGGATGCAGGTACGGTGATTCTACGTGAACTACGTCACACAGAAAAAGAAACATCATAAGATATCACTAATGCACGGAATGTAAACTTGACTACACATGAAATGAATTAAAAAACAGAACAGGGTCTCAAATTTAGAAAAGCAACTAGTGTTTGCTTATGGGGAAAGGTGCGTTGGGGTGCTGCATAAAACCAGAGACTGAAATTAGCACAGATAACTTTCCATAAGCCAAATATGTAATAGACAAGACCTACTCCTTGCTCAACGGAATGGACCCAACACCACATATTCAACGCCTAGGAATATACCTGACTAGGAAGAATCTTAAAACCCATGGATATATATGTCTCTGTAAGAGAATCAAGCGTGTGTACAGCGGCCGAAACGCAGCAGTGAAAATCCGATAAATCCCATTATCAAAATAAATTTCGAAAACAAAACACAAAGACAGTGAAATAGAGAGCAATTCTTAAATAATTCACTCAGGGCATGTGATGCAACCGGGATTTACCACATCTACACCCAGAGATGGTTGAGACATAAGGCTGGACACTTCAGGCTGATAGCATTGGTGAGTTTCGGTGAGCAAATGCAGACCCTTTGAAGTCATACTGCATGGTACCCATTCCATGGGTCCCAACTCTCCAGGTTCAAGGGATTCTTCCTCCAGGTAAAACATGCATGGGAAACCCAGAGTATCGTCCACCGTGTGATTGGGAAACGATTTAAAATGCATCTCAGTTTTCTTATCCTGGTCCTCGGGTTCACCATTCCAGATGCTTTACTAACACTCTCCCCGCTTGGAGAGTCAGTGTCTTTAACCTCCTGTTTGGCACAGCTTGCAATTTCTGTGCAAGATGAACAGGAATAGGGAGAACCAATGAGAGACTAGCTGTAGGTGTCTGCACGGGCAAATGTAACGCTCATTGCCCACCAGGAAGAGGAATTAAACAAAGGCTCAGCGTGCCCTGCTGAAAACAGATTAGGGCCTGAAGCAATCCTGCGGTTTTGTGCCCAGCTCACAAGAAAGCGAGTTGAAGAAAGGAGCTCAGGGGCACTGTAATTCACAAACCTGCAGAGTTATAAATGACAGCTATCCTCCAAAAATATATTGAAGTAAGCCTGCGAAGGGGACTTGAAAGCGGGGCAGAATTTCAGGAAAACGATTGCAGGGGGTAGACTGGAATTGCCCTGAAAGCATAGGAAAAGAGGCACAACGTCGACAATGATGCACTTGGCCAAAAAGGGCGTATGAGTTTTTTCCTGAATATATTCAGGAAAAAACGCATACGCCCTTTTTGGCCAAACAAGCAAGCCTGTAAAGGAAATCTGCACCACAATGAAGTCTCACTGCCCCCCTGGCAAAAGGGCCATCTGAAAAAAGTGTAAAATCCAGAAAGGTAGGACAGGATATGGAGAACAGGGAACCTTGTTATGCTGATTGGCAGGATGTAAATTGCCAGCAGCCACCCTGGAGAAGTGTATGGTGTTTCCTGAAACACGTAAGAAACAAAGCAACACAGCCTATGGCACTTCGACTTATGGTCCTATAGCTTACGGAAATTAAAATCAAAAACAGACAGCCACCCCAAATTTGGGACGGCTGTGTTCACAAGAAGCTCGTCTACACTATCAGGTAAATATCCCAGAAAGCAACAAATGGATAAAGAAGTTGTGGCACGTACGTGCAATGCAATATCACTCAGCAATGAAATCTGTGTCATCAGGCCCGTAGCGGCATAGTGAGTGGATGCAGGTACGGTGATTCTACGTGAACTACGTCACACAGAAAAAGAAACATCATAAGATATCACTAATGCACGGAATGTAAACTTGACTACACATGAACTGAATTAAAAAACAGAACAGGGTCTCAAATTTAGAAAAGCAACTAGTGTTTGCTTATGGGGAAAGGTGCGTTGGGGTGCTGCATAAAACCAGAGACTGAAATTAGCACAGATAACTTTCCATAAGCCAAATATGTAATAGACAAGACCTACTCCTTGCTCAACGGAATGGACCCAACACCACATATTCAACGCCTAGGAATATACCTGACTAGGAAGAATCTTAAAACCCATGGATATATATGTCTCTGTAAGAGAATCAAGCGTGTGTACAGCGGCCGAAACGCAGCAGTGAAAATCCGATAAATCCCATTATCAAAATAAATTTCGAAAACAAAACACAAAGACAGTGAAATAGAGAGCAATTCTTAAATAATTCACTCAGGGCATGTGATGCAACCGGGATTTACCACATCTACACCCAGAGCTGCTTGAGACATAAGGCTGGACACTGCAGGCTGATAGCATTGGTGAGTTTCGGTGAGCAAATGCAGACCCTTTGAAGTCATACTGCATGGTACCTATTCCATGGGTCCCAACTCTTCAGGTTCAAGGGATTCTTCCTCCAGCTAAAACATGCATGGGAAACCCACAGTATGGTCCACCGTGTGATTGGGAAACGATTTAAAATGCATCTCAGTTTTCGTATCCTGGTCCTCGGGTTCACCATTCCAGATGCTTTACTAACACTCTCCCCGCTTGGAGAGTCAGTGCCTTTAACCTCCTCTTTGGCACAGCTTGCAATTTCTGTGCAAGATGAACAGGAATAGGGAGAACCAATGAGAGACTAGCTGTAGGTGTCTGCACGGGCAAATGTAACGCTCATTGCCGACCAGGAAGAGGAATTAAACAAAGGCTCTGTGTGCCCTGCTGAAAACAGATTAGGGCCTGAAGCAATCCTGCGGTTTTGTGCCCAGCTCACAAGAAAGCGAGTTGAAGAAAGGAGCTCAGGGGCACTGTAATTCACAAACCTGCAGAGTTATAAATGACAGCTATCCTCCAAAAATATATTGAAGTAAGCCTGCGAAGGGGACTTGAAAGCGGGGCAGAATTTCAGGAAAACGATTGCAGGGGTAGACTGGAATTGCCCTGAAAGCATAGGAAAAGAGGCAGAACGTCGACAATGATGCACTTGGCCAAAAAGGGCGTATGCGTTTTTTCCTGAATATATTCAGGAAAAAACGCATACGCACTTTTTGGCCAACCAAGCAAGCCTGTAAAGGAAATCTGCACCACAATGAAGTCTCACTGCCCCACGGGCAAAAGGGCCATCTGAAAAAAGTGTAAAATCCAGAAAGGTAGGACAGGATATGGAGAACAGGGAGCCTTGTTATGCTGATTGGCAGGATGTAAATTGCCAGCAGCCACTCTGGAGAAGTGTATGGTGTTTCCTGAAACACGTTAAGAAATAAAGCAACACAGCCTATGGCACTTCCACTTATGGTCCTATAGCTTACGGAAATTAAAATCAAAAACAGACAGCCACCCCAATATTTGAGACGGCTGTGTTCACAAGAAGCTCGTCTACAGTATCAGGTAAATATCCCAGAAAGCAAAAAATGGATAAAGAAGTTGTGGCACGTACGTGCAATGCAATATCACTCAGCAATTAAATCTGTGTCATCAGGCCCGTAGCGGCATAGTGAGTGGATGCACGTACGGTGATTCTACGTGAACTACGTCACACAGAAAAAGAAACATCATAAGATATCACTAATACACGGAATGTAAACTTGACTACACATGAACTGAATTACAAAACAGAACAGGGTGTCAAATTTAGAAAACCAACTAGTGCTTGCTTATGGGGAAAGGTGCCTTGAGGTGCTTCATAAAACCAGAGACTGAAATTAGCACAGATAACTTTCCATAAGCCAAATATGTAATAGACAAGACCTACTCCTTGCTCAACAAAATGGACCCAACACCACATATTCAACGCCTAGGAATATACCTGACTAGGAAGAATCTTAAAACCCATGGATATATATGTCTCCGTAAGAGAATCAAGCGTGTGTACAGCGGCCGAAACGCAGCAGTGAAAATCCGATAAATCCCATTATCAAAATAAATTTCGAAAACAAAACACAAAGACAGTGAAATAGAGAGCAATTCTTAAATAATTCACCCAGGGCATGTGATGCAACCGGGATTTACCACATCTACACCCAGAGCAGGTTGAGACATAAGGCTGGACACTTCAGGCTGATAGCATTGGTGAGTTTCGGTGAGCAAATGCAGACCCTTTGAAGTCATACTGCATGGTACCCATTCCATGGGTCCCAACTCGCCAGGTTCAAGGGATTCTTCCTCCAGCTAAAACATGCATGGGAAACCCAGAGTATCGTCCACCGTGTGATTGGGAAACGATTTAAAATGCATCTCAGTTTTCCTATCCTGGTCCTCGGGTTCACCATTCCAGATGCTTTACTAACACTCTCCCCGCTTGGAGAGTCAGCGCCTTTAACCTCCTGTTTGGCACAGCTTGCAATTTCTGTGCAAGATGAACAGGAATAGGGAGAACCAATGAGAGACTAGCTGTAGGTGTCTGCACGGGCAAATGTAACGCTCATTGCCCACCAGGAAGAGGAATTAAATAAAGGCACAGTGTGCCCTGCTGGAAACAGATTAGGGCCTGAAGCAATCCTGCGGTTTTGTGCCCAGCTCACAAGAAAGCGAGTTGAAGAATGGAGCTCAGAGGCACTGTAATTCACAAACCTGCAGAGTTATAAATGACAGCTATCTTCCAAAAGTATATTGAAGTAAGCCTGCGAAGGGGACTTGAAAGTGGGGCAGAATTTCAGGAAAACGATTGCAGGGGGTAGACTGGAATTGCCCTGAAAGCATAGGAAAAGAGGCACAACGTCGACAATGATGCACTTGGCCAAAAAGGGCGTATGCGTTTTTTCCTGAATATATTCAGGAAAAAACGCATACGCCCTTTTTGGCCAAACAAGCAAGCCTGTAAAGGAAATCTGCACTACAATGAAGTCTCACTGCCCCCCGGGCAAGAGGGCCATCTGAAAAAAGTGTAAAATCCAGAAAGGTAGGACAGGATATGGAGAACAGGGAGCCTTGTTATGCTGATTGGCAGGATGTAAATTGCCAAAAACCACCCTGGAGAAGTGTATGGTGTTTCCTGAAACACGTAAGAAATAAAGCAACACAGCCTATGGCAATTGCACTTATGGTCCTATTCCTTAGGGAAACTAAAATCAAAAACAGAGAGCCACCCCAAAGTTTGGGACGGCTGTGTTCCCAAGAAGCTCGTCTACAGTACCAGGTAAATATCCCAGAAAGCAAAAAATGGATAAAGAAGTTGTGGCACGTACGTGCAATGCAATATCACTCAGCAATGAAATCTGTGTCATCAGGCCCGTAGCGGCATAGTGAGTGGATGCAGGTACGGTGATTCTACGTGAACTACGTCACACAGAAAAAGAAACATCATAAGATATCACTAATACACGGAATGTAAACTTGACTACACATGAACTGAATTACAAAACAGAACAGGGTCTCAAATTTAGAAAACCAACTAGTGCTTGCTTATGGGGAAAGGTGCCTTGGGGTGCTGCATAAAACCAGAGACTGAAATTAGCACAGATAACATTCCATAAGCCAAATATGTAATAGACAAGACCTACTCCTTGCTCAACGAAATGGACTCAACACCACATATTCAACGCCTAGGAATATACCTGACTAGGAAGAATCTTAAAACCCATGGATATATATGTCTCCGTAAGAGAATCAAGCATGTGTACAGCGGCCGAAACGCAGCAGTGAAAATCCGATAAATCCCATTATCAAAATAAATTTCGAAAACAAAACACAAAGACAGGGAAATAGAGAGCAATTCTTAACTAATTCACTCAGGGCATGTGATGCAACCGTGATTGACCACATCTACACCCAGAGCTGGTTGAGACATAAGGCTGGACACTTCAGGCTGATAGCATTGGTGAGTTTCGTTGAGCAAATGCAGACCCTTTGAAGTCATACTGCATGGTACCTATTCCATGGGTCCCAACTCTTCAGGTTCAAGGGATTCTTCCTCTAGCTAAAACATGCATGGGAAATCCACAGTATGGTCCACAGTGTGATTGGGAAACGATTTAAAATGCATCTCAGTTTTCGTATCCTGGTCCTCGGGTTCACCATTCCAGATGCTTTACTAACACTCTCCCCGCTTGGAGAGTCAGTGCCTTTAACCTCCTGTTTGGCACAGCTTGCAATTTCTGTGCAAGATGAACAGGAATAGGGAGAACCAATGAGAGACTAGCTGTAGGTGTCTGCACGGGCAAATGTAACGCTCATTGCCGACCAGGAAGAGGAATTAAACAAAGGCTCAGCGTGCCCTGCTGAAAACAGATTAGGGCCTGAAGCAATCCTGCGGTTTTGTGCCCAGCTCACAAGAAAGCGAGTTGAAGAAGGAGCTCAGGGGCACTGTAATTCACAAACCTGCATAGTTATAAATGACAGCTATCCTCCAAAAATATATTGAAGTAAGCCTGCGAAGGAGACTTGAAAGCGGGGCAGAATTTCAGGAAAACGATTGCAGGGGGTAGAATGGAATTGCCCTGAAAGCATAGGAAAAGAGGCAGAACGTCGACAATTATGCACTTGGCCAAAAAGGGCGTATGCGTTTTTTCCTGAATATATTCAGGAAAACACGCATACGCCCTTTTTGGCCAAACAAGCAAGCCTGTAAAGGAAATCTGCACTACAATGAAGTCTCACTGCCCCCCGGGCAAAAGGGCCATCTGAAAAAAGTGTAAAATCCAGAAAGGTAGGACAGGATATGGAGAACAGGGAGCCTTTTTATGCTGATTGGCAGGATGTAAATTGCCAGCAGCCACCCTGGAGAAGTGTATGGTGTTTCCTGAAACACGTAAAAAACAAAGCAACACAGCCTATGGCACTTCCACTTATGGTCCTATAGCTTACGGAAATTAAAATCAAAAACAGACAGCCACCCCAATATTTGGGACGGCTGTGTTCACAAGAAGCTCGTCTACACTATCAGGTAAATATCCCAGAACGCAAAAAATGGATAAAGAAATTGTGGCACGTACGTGCAATGCAATATCACTCAGCAATGAAATCTGTGTCATCAGGCCCGTAGCGGCATAGTGAGTGGATGCAGGTACGGTGATTCTACGTGAACTACGTCACACAGAAATAGAAACATCATAAGATATCACTAATACACGGAATGTAAACTTGACTACACATGAACTGAATTACAAAACAGAACAGGGTCTCAAATTTAGAAAACCAACTAGTGCTTGCTTATGGGGAAAGGTGCCTTGGGGTGCTGCATAAAACCAGAGACTGAAATTAGCACAGATAACATTCCATAAGCCAAATATGTAATAGACAAGACCTACTCCTTGCTCAACGAAATGGACTCAACACCACATATTCAACGCCTAGGAATATACCTGACTAGGAAGAATCTTAAAACCCATGGATATATATGTCTCCATAAGAGAATCAACCGTGTGTACAGCGGCGGAAATGCAGCAGTGAAAATCCGATAAATCCCATTATCAAAATAAATTTCGAAAACAAAACACAAAGACAGTGAAATAGAGAGCAATTCTTAAATAATTCACTCAGGGCATGTGATGCAACCGGGATTGACCACATCTACACCCAGAGCTGGTTGAGACATAAGGCTGGACACTTCAGGCTGATAGCACTGGTGAGTTTCGGTGAGCAAATGCAGACCCTTTGAAGTCATACTGCATGGTACCCATTCCATGGGTTCCAACTCTCCAGGTTCAAGGCATTCTTCCTCCAGCTAAAACATGCATGGGAAACCCAGAGTATCGTCCACCGTGTCATTGGGAAACGATTTAAAATGCATCTCAGTTTTCGTATCCTGGTCCTCGGGTTCACCATTCCAGATGCTTTACTAACACTCTCCCCGCTTGGAGAGTCAGTGCCTTTAACCTCCTGTTTTGCACAGCTTGCCATTTCTGTGCAAGATGAACAGGAATAGGGAGAACCAATGAGAGACTAGCTGTAGGTGTCTGCACGGGCAAATGTAACGCTCATTGCCCACCAGGAAGAGGAATTAAACAAAGGCTCAGTGTGCCCTGCTGGATACAGATTAGGGCCTGAAGCAATCCTGCGGTTTTGTGCCCGGCTCACAAGAAAGCGAGTTGAAGAAAGGAGCTCAGGGGCACTGTACTTCACAAACCTGCAGAGTTATAAATGACAGCTATCCTCCAAAAATATATTGAAGTAAGCCTGCGAAGGGGACTTGAAAGCGGGGCTGAATTTCAGGAAAACGATTGCAGGGGGTAGACTGGAATTGCCCTGAAAGCATAGGAAAAGAGGCACAACGTCGACAATGATGCACTTGGCCAAAAAGGGCGTATGCGTTTTTTCCTGAATATATTTAGGAAAAAACGCATATGCCCTTTTTGGCCAACCAAGCAAGCCTGTAAAGGAAATCTGCACTACAATGAAATCTCACTGCCCCCACGGGCAAAAGGGCCATCTGAAAAAAGTGTAAAATCCAGAAAGGTAGGACAGGATATGGAGAAGAGGGAGCCTTGTTATGCTGATTGGCAGGATGTAAATTGCCAGCAGCCACCCTGGAGAAGTGTATGGTGTTTCCTGAAACACGTAAGAAACAAAGCAACACAGCCTATGGCACTTCCACTTATGGTCCTATAGCTTACGGAAATTAAAATCAAAAACAGACAGCCACCCCAATATTTGGGACGGCTGTGTTCACAAGAAGCTCGTCTACACTATCAGATAAATATCCCAGAAAGCAAAAAATGGATAAAGAAGTTGTGGCACGTACGTACAATGCAATATCACTCAGCAATGAAATCTGTGTCATCAGGCCCGGAGCGGCATAGTGAGTGGATGCAGGTACGGTGATTCTACGTGAACTACGTCACACAGAAAAAGAAACATCATAAGATATCACTAATACACGGAATGTAAACTTGACTACACATGAACTGAATTACAAAAAAGAACAGGGTCTCAAATTTAGAAAACCAACTAGTGCTTGCTTATGGGGAAAGGTGCCTTGGGGTGCTGCATAAAACCAGAGACTGAAATTAGCACTGATAACTTTCCATAAGCCAAATATGTAATAGACAAGACCTACTCCTTGCTCAACGAAATGGACCCAACACCACATATTCAACGCCTAGGAATATACCTGACCAGGAAGAATCTTAAAACCCATGGATATATATGTCTCCGTAAGAGAATCAAGCGTGTGTACAGCGGCCGAAACGCAGCAGTGAAAATCCGATAAATCCCATTATCAAAATAAATTTCGAAAACAAAACAAAAAGACAGTGAAATAGAGAGCAATTCTTACCTAATTCACTCAGGGCATGTGATGCAACCGGGATTGACCACATCTACACCCAGAGCTGGTTGAGACATAAGGCTGGACACTTCTGGCTGATAGCACTGGTGAGTTTCGGTGAGCAAATGCAGACCCTTTGAAGTCATACTGCATGGTACCCATTCCATGGGTTCCAACTCTCCAGGTTCAAGGCATTCTTCCTCCAGCTAAAACATGCATGGGAAACCCAGAGTATCGTCCACCGTGTGATTGGGAAACGATTTAAAATGCATCTCAGTTTTCGTATCCTGGTCCTCGGGTTCACCATTCCAGATGCTTTACTAACACTCTCCCCGCTTGGAGAGTCAGTGCCTTTAAACTCCTGTTTGGCACAGCTTGCCATTTCTGTGCAAGATGAACAGGAATAGGGAGAACCAATGAGAGACTAGCTGTAGGTGTCTGCACGGGCAAATGTAACGCTCATTGCCCACCAGGAAGAGGAATTAAACAAAGGCTCAGTGTGCCCTGCTGGAAACAGATTAGGGCCTGAAGCAATCCTGCGGTTTTGTGCCCAGCTCACAAGAAAGCGAGTTTAAGAAAGGAGCTGAGGGGCACTGTACTTCACAAACCTGCAGAGTTATAAATGACAGCTATCCTCCAAAAATATATTGAAGTAAGCCTGCGAAGGGGACTTGAATGCGGGGCTGAATTTCAGGAAAACGATTGCAGGGGGTAGACTGGAATTGCCCTGAAAGCATAGGAAAAGAGGCACAACGTCGACAATGATGCACTTGGCCAAAAAGGGCGTATGAGTTTTTTCCTGAATATATTCAGGAAAAAACGCATACGCCCTTTTTGGCCAACCAAGCAAGCCTGTAAAGGAAATCTGCACTACAATGAAATCTCACTGCCCCCCCGGGCAAAAGGGCCATCTGAAAAAAGTGTAAAATCCAGAAAGGTAGGACAGGATATGGAGAACAGGGAGCCTTGTTATGCTAATTGGCAGGATGTAAATTGCCAGCAGCCACCCTTGAGAAGTGTATGGTGTTTCCTGAAACACGTAACAAACAAAGCAACACAGCCTATGGCACTTCCACTTATGGTCCTATAGCTTACGGAAATTAAAATCAAAAACAGACAGCCACCCCAATATTTGGGACGGCTGTGTTCACAAGAAGCTCGTCTACAGTATCAGGTAAATATCCCAGAAAGCAAAAAATGGATAAAGAAGTTGTGGCACGTACGTGCAATGCAATATCACTCAGCAATGAAATCTGTGTCATCAGGCCCGTAGCGGCATAGTGAGTGGATGCAGGTACGGTGATTCTACGTGAACTACGTCACACAGAAAAAGAAACATCATAAGATATCACTAATACACGGAATGTAAACTTGACTACACATGAACTGAATTACAAAAAAGAACAGGGTCTCAAATTTAGAAAACCAACTAGTGCTTGCTTATGGGGAAAGGTGCGTTGGGGTGGTGCATAAAACCAGAGACTGAAATTAGCACAGATAACTTTCCATAAGCCAAATATGTAATAGACAAGACCTACTCCTTGCTCAAAGAAATGGACTCAACACCACATATTCAACGCCTAGGAATATACCTGACTAGGAAGAATCTTAAAACCCATGGATATATATTTCTCCGTAAGAGAATCAAGCGTGAGTACAGCGGCCGATACGCAGCAGTGAAAATCCGATAAATCCCATTATCAAAATAAATTTCGAAAACAAAACACAAAGACAGTGAAATAGAGAGCAATTCTTAAATAATTCACTCAGGGCATGTGATGCAACCGGGATTGACCACATCTACACCCAGAGCTGGTTGAGACATAAGGCTGGACACTTCTGGCTGATAGCACTGGTGAGTTTCGGTGAGCAAATGCAGACCCTTTGAAGTCATACTGCATGGTACCCATTCCTTGGGTCCCACTCTCCAGGTTCAAGGCATTCTTCCTCCAGCTAAAACATGCATGGGAAACCCAGAGTATCGTCCACCGTGTGATTGGGAAACGATTTAAAATGCATCTCAGTTTTCGTATCCTGGTCCTCGGGTTTACCATTCCAGATGCTTTACTAACACTCTCCCCGCTTGGAGAGTCAGTGCCTTTAACCTCCTGTTTGGCACAGCTTGCCATTTCTTTGCAAGATGAACAGGAATAGGGAGAACCAATGAGAGACTAGCTGTAGGTGTCTGCACGGGCAAATGTAACGCTCATTGCCCACCAGGAAGAGGAATTAAACAAAGGCTCAGTGTGCCCTGCTGGAAACAGATTACGGCCTGAAGCAATCCTGCGGTTTTGTGCCCAAATCACAAGAAAGCGAGTTGAAGAAAGGAGCTCAGGGGCACTGTACTTCACAAACCTGCAGAGTTATAAATGACAGCTATCCTCCAAAAATATATTGAAGTAAGCCTGCGAAGGGGACTTGAAAGCGGGGCTGAATTTCAGGAAAACGATTGCAGGGGGTAGACTGGAATTGCCCTGAAAGCATAGGAAAAGAGGCACAACGTCGACAATGATGCACTTGGCCAAAAAGGGCGTATGCGTTTTTTCCTGAATATATTTAGGAAAAAACGCATACGCCCTTTTTGGCCAACCAAGCAAGCCTGTAAAGGAAATCTGCACTACAATGAAATCTCACTGCCCCCCTGGGCAAAAGGGCCATCTGAAAAAAGTGTAAAATCCAGAAAGGTAGGACAGGATATGGAGAACAGGGAGCCTTGTTATGCTGATTGGCAGGATGTAAATTGCCAGCAGCCACCCTGGAGAAGTGTATGGTGTTTCCTGAAACACGTAAGAAACAAAGCAACACAGCCTATGGCACTTCCACTTATGGTCCTATAGCTTACGGAAATTAAAATCAAAAACAGACAGCCACCCCAATATTTGGGACGGCTGTGTTCACAAGAAGCTCGTCTACAGTATCAGGTAAATATCCCAGAAAGCAAAAAATGGATAAAGAAGTTGTGGCACGTACGTACAATGCAATATCACTCAGCAATGAAATCTGTGTGATCAGGCCCGAAGCGGCATAGTGAGTGGATGCAGGTACGGTGATTCTACGTGAACTACGTCACACAGAAAAAGAAACATCATAAGATATCACTAATACACGGAATGTAAACTTGACTACACATGAACTGAATTACAAAACAGAACAGGGTCTCAAATTTAGAAAACCAACTAGTGCTTGTTTATGGGGAAAGGTGCCTTGGGGTGCTGCATAAAACCAGAGACTGAAATTAGCACAGATAACTTTCCATAAGCCAAATATGTAATAGACAAGACCTACTCCTTGCTCAACGAAATGGACCCAACACCACATATTCAACGCCTAGGAATATACCTGACTAGGAAGAATCTTAAAACCCATGGATATATATGTCTCCGTAAGAGAATCAAGCGTGTGTACAGCGGCCGAAACGCAGCAGTGAAAATCCGATAAATCCCATTATCAAAATAAATTTCGAAAACAAAACACAAAGACAGTGAAATAGAGAGCAATTCTTAAATAATTCACTCAGGGCATGTGATGCAACCGGGATTGACCACATCTACACCCAGAGCTTGTTGAGACATAAGGCTGGACACTTCAGGCTGATAGCACTGGTGAGTTTCGGTGAGCAAATGCAGACCCTTTGAAGTCATACTGCATGGTACCCATTCCATGGGTCCCAACTCTCCAGGTTCAAGGCATTCTTCCTCCAGCTAAAACATGCATGGGAAACCCAGAGTATCGTCCACCGTGTGATTGGGAAACGATTTAAAATGCATCTCAGTTTTCGTATCCTGGTCCTCGGGTTCACCATTCCAGATGCTTTACTAACACTCTCCCTGCTTGGAGAGTCAGTGCCTTTAACCTCCTGTTTGGCACAGCTTGCCATTTCTGTGCAAGATGAACAGGAATAGGGAGAACCAATGAGAGACTAGCTGTAGGTGTCTGCACGGGCAAACGTAACGCTCATTTCCCACCAGGAAGAGGAATTAACCAAAGGCTCAGCATGCCCTGCCGGAAACAGATTAGGGCCTGAAGCAATCCTGCGGTTTTGTGCCCAGCTCACAAGAAAGCGAGTTTAAGAAAGGAGCTCAGGGGCACTGTACTTCACAAACCTGCAGAGTTATAAATGACAGCTATCCTCCAAAAATATATTGAAGTAAGCCTGCGAAGGGGACTTTAAAGCGGGGCAGAATTTCAGGAAAACGATTGCAGGTGGTAGACTGGAATTGCCCTGAAAGCATAGGAAAAGAGGCAGAACGTCGACAGTGATGCACTTGGCCAAAAAGGGCGTATGCGTTTTTTCCTGAATATATTCAGGAAAAAACGCATACGCCCTTTTTGGCCAACCAAGCAAGCCTGTAAAGGAAATCTGCACTACAATGAAGTCTCACTGCCCCCCGGGCAAAAGGGCCATCTGAGAAAAGTGTAAAATCCAGAAATGTAGGACAGGATATGGAGAACAGGGAGCCTTGTTATGCTGATTGGCAGGATGTAAATTGCCAGCAGCCACCATGGAGAAGTGTATGGTGTTTCCTGAAACACGTAACAAACAAAGCAACACAGCCTATGGCACTTCCACTTATGGTCCTATAGCTTACGGAAATTAAAATCAAAAACAGACAGCCACCCCAATATTTGGGACGGCTGTGTTCACAAGAAGCTCGTCTACAGTATCAGGTAAATATCCCAGAAAGCAAAAATTGGATAAAGAAGTTGTGGCACGTACGTACAATGCAATATCACTCAGCAATGAAATCTGTGTCATCAGGCCCGTAGCGGCATAGTGAGTGGATGCAGGTACGGTGATTCTACGTGAACTACGTCACACAGAAAAAGAAACATCATAAGATATCACTAATACACGGAATGTAAACTTGACTACACATGAACTGAATTACAAAACAGAACAGGGTCTCAAATTTAGAAAACCAACTAGTGCTTGTTTATGGGGAAAGGTGCCTTGGGGTGCTGCATAAAACCAGAGACTGAAATTAGCACAGATAACTTTCCATAAGCCAAATATGTAATAGACAAGACCTACTCCTTGCTCAACGAAATGGACCCAACACCACATATTCAACGCCTAGGAATATACCTGACTAGGAAGAATCTTAAAACCCATGGATATATATGTCTCCGTAAGAGAATCAAGCGTGTGTACAGCGGCCGAAACGCAGCAGTGAAAATCCGATAAATCCCATTATCAAAATAAATTTCGAAAACAAAACACAAAGACAGTGAAATAGAGAGCAATTCTTAAATAATTCACTCAGGGCATGTGATGCAACCGGGATTGACCACATCTACACCCAGAGCTTGTTGAGACATAAGGCTGGACACTTCAGGCTGATAGCACTGGTGAGTTTCGGTGAGCAAATGCAGACCCTTTGAAGTCATACTGCATGGTACCCATTCCATGGGTCCCAACTCTCCAGGTTCAAGGCATTCTTCCTCCAGCTAAAACATGCATGGGAAACCCAGAGTATCGTCCACCGTGTGATTGGGAAACGATTTAAAATGCATCTCAGTTTTCGTATCCTGGTCCTCGGGTTCACCATTCCAGATGCTTTACTAACACTCTCCCTGCTTGGAGAGTCAGTGCCTTTAACCTCCTGTTTGGCACAGCTTGCCATTTCTGTGCAAGATGAACAGGAATAGGGAGAACCAATGAGAGACTAGCTGTAGGTGTCTGCACGGGCAAACGTAACGCTCATTTCCCACCAGGAAGAGGAATTAACCAAAGGCTCAGCATGCCCTGCCGGAAACAGATTAGGGCCTGAAGCAATCCTGCGGTTTTGTGCCCAGCTCACAAGAAAGCGAGTTGAAGAAAGGAGCTCAGGGGCACTGTACTTCACAAACCTGCAGAGTTATAAATGACAGCTATCCTCCAAAAATATATTGAAGTAAGCCTGCGAAGGGGACTTTAAAGCGGGGCAGAATTTCAGGAAAACGACTGCAGGTGGTAGACTGGAATTGCCCTGAAAGCATAGGAAAAGAGGCAGAACGTCGACAGTGATGCACTTGGCCAAAAAGGGCGTATGCGTTTTTTCCTGAATATATTCAGGAAAAAACGCATACGCACTTTTTGGCCAACCAAGCAAGCCTGTAAAGGAAATCTGCACTACAATGAAGTCTCACTGCCCCCCGGGCAAAAGGGCCATCTGAGAAAAGTGTAAAATCCAGAAATGTAGGACAGGATATGGAGAACAGGGAGCCTTGTTATGCTGATTGGCAGGATGTAAATTGCCAGCAGCCACCATGGAGAAGTGTATGGTGTTTCCTGAAACACGTAACAAACAAAGCAACACAGCCTATGGCACTTCCACTTATGGTCCTATAGCTTACGGAAATTAAAATCAAAAACAGACAACCACCCCAATATTTGGGACGGCTGTGTTCACAAGAAGCTCGTCTACAGTATCAGGTAAATATCCCAGAAAGCAAAAATTGGATAAAGAAGTTGTGGCACGTACGTACAATGCAATATCACTCAGCAATGAAATCTGTGTCATCAGGCCCGTAGCGGCATAGTGAGTGGATGCAGGTACGGTGATTCTACGTGAACTACGTCACACAGAAAAAGAAACATCATAAGATATCACTAATACACGGAATGTAAACTTGACTACACATGAACTGAATTACAAAACAGAACAGGGTCTCAAATTTAGAAAACCAACTAGTGCTTGTTTATGGGGAAAGGTGCCTTGGGGTGCTGCATAAAACCAGAGACTGAAATTAGCACAGATAACTTTCCATAAGCCAAATATGTAATAGACAAGACCTACTCCTTGCTCAACGAAATGGACCCAACACCACATATTCAACGCCTAGGAATATACCTGACTAGGAAGAATCTTAAAACCCATGGATATATATGTCTCCGTAAGAGAATCAAGCGTGTGTACAGCGGCCGAAACGCAGCAGTGAAAATCCGATAAATCCCATTATCAAAATAAATTTCGAAAACAAAACACAAAGACAGTGAAATAGAGAGCAATTCTTAAATAATTCACTCAGGGCATGTGATGCAACCGGGATTGACCACATCTACACCCAGAGCTTGTTGAGACATAAGGCTGGACACTTCAGGCTGATAGCACTGGTGAGTTTCGGTGAGCAAATGCAGACCCTTTGAAGTCATACTGCATGGTACCCATTCCATGGGTCCCAACTCTCCAGGTTCAAGGCATTCTTCCTCCAGCTAAAACATGCATGGGAAACCCAGAGTATCGTCCACCGTGTGATTGGGAAACGATTTAAAATGCATCTCAGTTTTCGTATCCTGGTCCTCGGGTTCACCATTCCAGATGCTTTACTAACACTCTCCCTGCTTGGAGAGTCAGTGCCTTTAACCTCCTGTTTGGCACAGCTTGCCATTTCTGTGCAAGATGAACAGGAATAGGGAGAACCAATGAGAGACTAGCTGTAGGTGTCTGCACGGGCAAACGTAACGCTCATTTCCCACCAGGAAGAGGAATTAACCAAAGGCTCAGCATGCCCTGCCGGAAACAGATTAGGGCCTGAAGCAATCCTGCGGTTTTGTGCCCAGCTCACAAGAAAGCGAGTTGAAGAAAGGAGCTCAGGGGCACTGTACTTCACAAACCTGCAGAGTTATAAATGACAGCTATCCTCCAAAAATATATTGAAGTAAGCCTGCGAAGGGGACTTTAAAGCGGGGCAGAATTTCAGGAAAACGATTGCAGGTGGTAGACTGGAATTGCCCTGAAAGCATAGGAAAAGAGGCAGAACGTCGACAGTGATGCACTTGGCCAAAAAGGGCGTATGCGTTTTTTCCTGAATATATTCAGGAAAAAACGCATACGCACTTTTTGGCCAACCAAGCAAGCCTGTAAAGGAAATCTGCACTACAATGAAGTCTCACTGCCCCCCGGGCAAAAGGGCCATCTGAGAAAAGTGTAAAATCCAGAAATGTAGGACAGGATATGGAGAACAGGGAGCCTTGTTATGCTGATTGGCAGGATGTAAATTGCCAGCAGCCACCATGGAGAAGTGTATGGTGTTTCCTGAAACACGTAACAAACAAAGCAACACAGCCTATGGCACTTCCACTTATGGTCCTATAGCTTACGGAAATTAAAATCAAAAACAGACAACCACCCCAATATTTGGGACGGCTGTGTTCACAAGAAGCTCGTCTACAGTATCAGGTAAATATCCCAGAAAGCAAAAATTGGATAAAGAAGTTGTGGCACGTACGTACAATGCAATATCACTCAGCAATGAAATCTGTGTCATCAGGCCCGTAGCGGCATAGTGAGTGGATGCAGGTATGGTGATTCTACGTGAACTACGTCACACAGAAAAAGAAACATCATAAGATATCACTAATACACGGAATGTAAACTTGACTACACATGAACTGAATTACAAAACAGAACAGGGTCTCAAATTTAGAAAATCAACTAGTGCTTGCTTATGGGGAAAGGTGCCTTGGGGTGCTGCATAAAACCAGAGACTGAAATTAGCACAGATAACTTTCCATAAGCCAAATATGTAATAACAAGACCTACTCCTTGCTCAACGAAATGGACCCAACACCACATATTCAACGCCTAGGAATATACCTGACTAGGAAGAATCTTAAATCCCATGGATATATATGTCTCCATAAGAGAATCAATCGTGTGTACAGCGGCTGAAACGCAGCAGTGAAAATCCGATAAATCCCATTATCAAAATAAATTTCGAAAACAAAACACAAAGACAGTGAAATAGAGAGCAATTCTTAAATAATTCACTCAGGGCATGTGATGCAACCGGGATTGACCACATCTACACCCAGAGCTGGTTGAGACATAAGGCTGGACACTTCAGGCTGATAGCATTGGTGAGTTTCGGTGAGCAAATGCAGACCCTTTGAAGTCATACTGCATGGTACCCATTCCATGGGTCCCAACTCTCCAGGTTCAAGGGATTCTTCCTCCAGCTAAAACATGCATGGGAAACCCAGAGTATCGTCCACCGTGTGATTGGGAAACGATTTAAAATGCATCTCAGTTTTCGTATCCTGGTCCTCGGGTTCACCATTCCAGATGCTTTACTAACACTCTCCCCGCTTGGAGAGTCAGTGCCTTTAACCTCCTGTTTGGCACAGCTTGCCATTTCTGTGCAAGATGAACAGGAATAGGGAGAACCAATGAGAGACTAGCTGTAGGTGTCTGCAAGGGCAAATGTAACGCTCATTGCCCACCAGGAAGAGGAATTAAATAAAGGCTCAGTGTGCCCTCCTGGAAACAGATTAGGGCCTGTAGCAATCCTGCGGTTTTGTGCACAGCTCACAAGAAAGCGAGTTGAAGAACGGAGCTCAGAGGCACTGTAATTCAAAAACCTGCAGAGTTATAAATTACAGCTATCTTCCAAAAGTATATTGAAGTAAGGCTGCGAAGGGGACTTGAAAGCAGGGCAGAATTTCAGGAAAACGATTGCAGGGGGTAGACTGGAATTGCCCTGAAAGCATAGGAAAAGAGGCACAACGTCGACAATGATGCACTTGGCCAAAAAGGGCGTATGCGTTTTTTCCTGAATATATTTAGGAAAAAACGCATACGCCCTTTTTGGCCAAACAAGCAAGCCTGTAAAGGAAATCTGCACTACAATGAAGTCTCACTGCCCCCCGGGCAAGAGGGCCATCTGAAAAAAGTGTAAAATCCAGAAAGGTAGGACAGGATATGGAGAACAGGGAGACTTGTTATGCTGATTGGCAGGATGTAAATTGCCAACAACCACCCTGGAGAATTGTATGGTGTTTCCTGAAACACGTAAGAAATAATGCAACACAGCCTATGGCAATTGCACTTATGGTCCTATTCCTTAGGGAAATTAAAATCAAAAACAGAGAGCCACCCCAAAGTTTGGGACGGCTGTGTTCCCAAGAAGCTCGTCTACAGTACCAGGTAAATATCCCAGAAAGCAAAAAATGGATAAAGAAGTTGTGGCACGTACGTGCAATGCAATATCACTCAGCAATGAAATCTGTGTCATCAGGCCCGTAGCGGCATAGTGAGTGGATGCAGGTACGGTGATTCTACGTGAACTACGTCACACAGAAAAAGAAACATCATAAGATATCACTAATACACGGAATGTAAACTTGACTACACATGAACTGAATTACAAAACAGAACAGGGTCTCAAATTTAGAAAACCAACTAGTGCTTGCTTATGGGGAAAGGTGCCTTGGGGTGCTGCATAAAACCAGAGACTGAAATTAGCACAGATAACATTCCATAAGCCAAATATGTAATAGACAAGACCTACTCCTTGCTCAACGAAATGGACTCAACACCACATATTCAACGCCTAGGAATATACCTGACTAGGAAGAATCTTAAAACCCATGGATATATATGTCTCCGTAAGAGAATCAAGCATGTGTACAGCGGCCGAAACGCAGCATTGAAAATCCAATAAATCCCATTATCAAAATAAATTTCGAAAACAAAACACAAAGACAGTGAAATAGAGAGCAATTCTTAACTAATTCACTCAGGGCATGTGATGCAACCGGGATTGACCACATCTACACCCAGAGCTGGTTGAGACATAAGGCTGGACACTTCAGGCTGATAGCATTGGTGAGTTTCGGTGAGCAAATGCAGACCCTTTGAATTCATACTGCATGGTACCTATTCCATGGGTCCCAACTCTTCAGGTTCAAGGGATTCTTCCTCCAGCTAAAACATGCATGGGAACCTCACAGTATGGTCCACAGTGTGATTGGGAAACGATTTAAAATGCATCTCAGTTTTCGTATCCTGGTCCTCGGGTTCACCATTCCAGATGCTTTACTAACACTCTCCCTGCTTGGAGAGTCACTGCCTTTAACCTCCTGTTTGGCACAGCTTGCCATTTCTGTGCAAGATGAACAGGAATAGGGAGAACCAATGAGAGACTAGCTGTAGGTGTCTGCACGGGCAAATGTAACGCTCATTGCCCACCAGGAAGAGGAATTAAACAAAGGCTCAGTGTGCCCTGCTGGAAACAGATTAGGGCCTGAAGCAATCCTGCGGTTTTGTGCCCAGCTCACAAGAAAGCGAGTTTAAGAAAGGAGCTCAGGGACACTGTACTTCACAAACCTGCAGAGTTATAAATGACAGCTATCCTCCAAAAATATATTGAAGTAAGCCTGCGAAGGGGACTTGAAAGCGGGGCTGAATTTCAGGAAAACGATTGCAGGGGGTAGACTGGAATTGCCCTGAAAGCATAGGAAAAGAGGCACAACGTCGACAATGATGCACTTGGCCAAAAAGGGCGTATGAGTTTTTTCCTGAATATATTCAGGAAAAAACGCATACGCCCTTTTTGGCCAACCAAGCAAGCCTGTAAAGGAAATCTGCACTACAATGAAATCTCACTGCCCCCCCCGGGCAAAAGGGCCATCTGAAAAAAGTGTAAAATCCAGAAAGGTAGGACAGGATATGGAGAACAGGGAGCCTTGTTATGCTAAATGGCAGGATGTAAATTGCCAGCAGCCACCCTGGAGAAGTGTATGGTGTTTCCTGAAACACGTAACAAACAAAGCAAAACAGCCAATGGCACTTCCACTTATGGTCCTATAGCTTACGGAAATTAAAATCAAAAACAGACAGCCACCCCAATATTTGGGACGGCTGTGTTCACAAGAAGCTCGTCTACAGTATCAGGTAAATATCCCAGAAAGCAAAAAATGGATAAAGAAGTTGTGGCACGTACGTACAATGCAATATCACTCAGCAATGAAATCTGTGTCATCAGGCCCGTAGCGGCATAGTGAGTGGATGCAGGTACGGTGATTCTACGTGAACTACGTCACACAGAAAAAGAAACATCATAAGATATCACTAATAAACGGAATGTAAACTTGACTACACATGAACTGAATTACAAAAAAGAACAGGGTCTCAAATTTAGAAAACCAACTAGTGCTTGCTTATGGGGAAAGGTGCGTTGGGGTGGTGCATAAAACCAGAGACTGAAATTAGCACAGATAACTTTCCATAAGCCAAATATGTAATAGACAAGACCTACTCCTTGCTCAACGAAATGGACCCAACACCACATATTCAACGCCTAGGAATATACCTGACTAGGAAGAATCTTAAAACCCATGGATATATATGTCTCCATAAGAGAATCAAGGGTGTGTACAGCGGCCGAAAGGCAGCAGTGAAAATCCGATAAATCCCATTATCAAAATAAATTTCGAAAACAAAACACAAAGACAGTGAAATAGAGAGCAATTCTTAAATAATTCACTCAGGGCATGAGATGCATCCGGGATTGACCACATCTACACCCAGAGCTGGTTGAGACATAAGGCTGGACACTTCAGGCTGATAGCATTGTTGAGTTTCGGTGAGCAAATGCAGACCCTTTGAAGTCATATTGCATGGTACCCATTCCATGGGTCCCAACTCTCCAGGTTCAAGGCATTCTTCCTCCAGCTAAAACATGCATGGGAAACCCAGAGTATCGTCCACCGTGTGATTGGGAAACGATTTAAAATGCATCTCAGTTTTCGTATCCTAGTCCTCGGGTTCACCATTCCAGATGCTTTACTAACACTCTCCCCGCTTGGAGAGTCAGTGCCTTTAACCTCCTGTTTGGCACAGCTTGCCATTTCTGTGCAAGATGAACAGGAATAGGGAGAACCAATGAGAGACTAGCTGTAGGTGTCTGCACCGGCAAATGTAACGCTCATTGCCCACCAGGAAGAGGAATTAAACAAAGGCTCAGTGTGCCCTGCTGGAAACAGATTAGGGCCTGAAGCAATCCTGCGGTTTTGTGCTCAAATCACAAGAAAGCGAGTTGAAGAAAGGAGCTCAGGGGCACTGTACTTCACAAACCTGCAGAGTTATAAATGACAGCTATCCTCCAAAAATATATTGAAGTAAGCCTGCGAAGGGGACTTGAAAGCGGGGCTGAATTTCAGGAAAACGATTGCAGGGGGTAGACTGGAATTGCCCTGAAAGCATAGGAAAAGAGGCACAACGTCGACAATGATGCACTTGGCCAAAAAGGGCGTATGCGTTTTTTCCTGAATATATTTAGGAAAAAACGCATACGCCCTTTTTGGCCAACCAAGCAAGCCTGTAAAGGAAATCTGCACTACAATGAAATCTCACTGCCCCCCCGGGCAAAAGGGCCATCTGAAAAAATTGTAAAATCCAGAAAGGTAGGACAGGATATGGAGAACAGGGAGCCTTGTTATGCTGATTGGCAGGATGTAAATTGCCAGCAGCCACCCTGGAGAAGTGTATGGTGTTTCCTGAAACACGTAAGAAACAAAGCAACACAGCCTATGGCACTTCCACTTATGGTCCTATAGCTTACGGAAATTAAAATCAATAACAGACAGCCACCCCAATATTTGGGACGGCTGTGTTCACAAGAAGCTCGTCTACAGTATCAGGTAAATATCCCAGAAAGCAAAAAATGGATAAAGAAGTTGTGGCACGTACGTACAATGCAATATCACTCAGCAATGAAATCTGTGTCATCAGGCCCGAAGCGGCATAGTGAGTGGATGCAGGTACGGTGATTCTACGTGAACTACGTCACACAGAAAAAGAAACATCATAAGATATCACTAATACACGGAATGTAAACTTGACTACACATGAACTGAATTACAAAACAGAACAGGGTCTCAAATTTAGAAAACCAACTAGTGCTTGTTTATGGGGAAAGGTGCCTTGGGGTGCTGCATAAAACCAGAGACTGAAATTAGCACAGATAACTTTCCATAAGCCAAATATGTAATAGACAAGACCTACTCCTTGCTCAACGAAATGGACCCAACACCACATATTCAACGCCTAGGAATATACCTGACTAGGAAGAATCTTAAAACCCATGGATATATATGTCTCCGTAAGAGAATCAAGCGTGTGTACAGCGGCCGAAACGCAGCAGTGAAAATCCGATAAATCCCATTATCAAAATAAATTTCGAAAACAAAACACAAAGACAGTGAAATAGAGAGCAATTCTTAAATAATTCACTCAGGGCATGTGATGCAACCGGGATTGACCACATCTACACCCAGAGCTTGTTGAGACATAAGGCTGGACACTTCAGGCTGATAGCACTGGTGAGTTTCGGTGAGCAAATGCAGACCCTTTGAAGTCATACTGCATGGTACCCATTCCATGGGTCCCAACTCTCCAGGTTCAAGGCATTCTTCCTCCAGCTAAAACATGCATGGGAAACCCAGAGTATCGTCCACCGTGTGATTGGGAAACGATTTAAAATGCATCTCAGTTTTCGTATCCTGGTCCTCGGGTTCACCATTCCAGATGCTTTACTAACACTCTCCCTGCTTGGAGAGTCAGTGCCTTTAACCTCCTGTTTGGCACAGCTTGCCATTTCTGTGCAAGATGAACAGGAATAGGGAGAACCAATGAGAGACTAGCTGTAGGTGTCTGCACGGGCAAACGTAACGCTCATTTCCCACCAGGAAGAGGAATTAACCAAAGGCTCAGCATGCCCTGCCGGAAACAGATTAGGGCCTGAAGCAATCCTGCGGTTTTGTGCCCAGCTCACAAGAAAGCGAGTTTAAGAAAGGAGCTCAGGGGCACTGTAATTCACAAACCTGCAGAGTTATAAATGACAGCTATCCTCCAAAAATATATTGAAGTAAGCCTGCGAAGGGGACTTTAAAGCGGGGCAGAATTTCAGGAAAACGATTGCAGGTGGTAGACTGGAATTGCCCTGAAAGCATAGGAAAAGAGGCAGAACGTCGACAGTGATGCACTTGGCCAAAAAGGGCGTATGCGTTTTTTCCTGAATATATTCAGGAAAAAACGCATACGCACTTTTTGGCCAACCAAGCAAGCCTGTAAAGGAAATCTGCACTACAATGAAGTCTCACTGCCCCCCGGGCAAAAGGGCCATCTGAGAAAAGTGTAAAATCCAGAAATGTAGGACAGGATATGGAGAACAGGGAGCCTTGTTATGCTGATTGGCAGGATGTAAATTGCCAGCAGCCACCATGGAGAAGTGTATGGTGTTTCCTGAAACACGTAACAAACAAAGCAACACAGCCTATGGCACTTCCACTTATGGTCCTATAGCTTACGGAAATTAAAATCAAAAACAGACAACCACCCCAATATTTGGGACGGCTGTGTTCACAAGAAGCTCGTCTACAGTATCAGGTAAATATCCCAGAAAGCAAAAATTGGATAAAGAAGTTGTGGCACGTACGTACAATGCAATATCACTCAGCAATGAAATCTGTGTCATCAGGCCCGTAGCGGCATAGTGAGTGGATGCAGGTACGGTGATTCTACGTGAACTACGTCACACAGAAAAAGAAACATCATAAGATATCACTAATACACGGAATGTAAACTTGACTACACATGAACTGAATTACAAAACAGAACAGGGTCTCAAATTTAGAAAACCAACTAGTGCTTGTTTATGGGGAAAGGTGCCTTGGGGTGCTGCATAAAACCAGAGACTGAAATTAGCACAGATAACTTTCCATAAGCCAAATATGTAATAGACAAGACCTACTCCTTGCTCAACGAAATGGACCCAACACCACATATTCAACGCCTAGGAATATACCTGACTAGGAAGAATCTTAAAACCCATGGATATATATGTCTCCGTAAGAGAATCAAGCGTGTGTACAGCGGCCGAAACGCAGCAGTGAAAATCCGATAAATCCCATTATCAAAATAAATTTCGAAAACAAAACACAAAGACAGTGAAATAGCAATTCTTAAATAATTCACTCAGGGCATGTGATGCAACCGGGATTGACCACATCTACACCCAGAGCTTGTTGAGACATAAGGCTGGACACTTCAGGCTGATAGCACTGGTGAGTTTCGGTGAGAAAATGCAGACCCTTTGAAGTCATACTGCATGGTACCCATTCCATGGGTCCCAACTCTCCAGGTTCAAGGCATTCTTCCTCCAGCTAAAACATGCATGGGAAACCCAGAGTATCGTCCACCGTGTGATTGGGAAACGATTTAAAATGCATCTCAGTTTTCGTATCCTGGTCCTCGGGTTCACCATTCCAGATGCTTTACTAACACTCTCCCTGCTTGGAGAGTCAGTGCCTTTAACCTCCTGTTTGGCACAGCTTGCCATTTCTGTGCAAGATGAACAGGAATAGGGAGAACCAATGAGAGACTAGCTGTAGGTGTCTGCACGGGCAAACGTAACGCTCATTTCCCACCAGGAAGAGGAATTAACCAAAGGCTCAGCATGCCCTGCCGGAAACAGATTAGGGCCTGAAGCAATCCTGCGGTTTTGTGCCCAGCTCACAAGAAAGCGAGTTGAAGAAAGGAGCTCAGGGGCACTGTACTTCACAAACCTGCAGAGTTATAAATGACAGCTATCCTCCAAAAATATATTGAAGTAAGCCTGCGAAGGGGACTTTAAAGCGGGGCAGAATTTCAGGAAAACGATTGCAGGTGGTAGACTGGAATTGCCCTGAAAGCATAGGAAAAGAGGCAGAACGTCGACAGTGATGCACTTGGCCAAAAAGGGCGTATGCGTTTTTTCCTGAATATATTCAGGAAAAAACGCATACGCACTTTTTGGCCAACCAAGCAAGCCTGTAAAGGAAATCTGCACTACAATGAAGTCTCACTGCCCCCCGGGCAAAAGGGCCATCTGAGAAAAGTGTAAAATCCAGAAATGTAGGACAGGATATGGAGAACAGGGAGCCTTGTTATGCTGATTGGCAGGATGTAAATTGCCAGCAGCCACCATGGAGAAGTGTATGGTGTTTCCTGAAACACGTAACAAACAAAGCAACACAGCCTATGGCACTTCCACTTATGGTCCTATAGCTTACGGAAATTAAAATCAAAAACAGACAACCACCCCAATATTTGGGACGGCTGTGTTCACAAGAAGCTCGTCTACAGTATCAGGTAAATATCCCAGAAAGCAAAAATTGGATAAAGAAGTTGTGGCACGTACGTACAATGCAATATCACTCAGCAATGAAATCTGTGTCATCAGGCCCGTAGCGGCATAGTGAGTGGATGCAGGTACGGTGATTCTACGTGAACTACGTCACACAGAAAAAGAAACATCATAAGATATCACTAATACACGGAATGTAAACTTGACTACACATGCACTGAATTACAAAACAGAACAGGGTCTCAAATTTAGAAAATCAACTAGTGCTTGCTTATGGGGAAAGGTGCCTTGGGGTGCTGCATAAAACCAGAGACTGAAATTAGCACAGATAACTTTCCATAAGCCAAATATGTAATAACAAGACCTACTCCTTGCTCAACGAAATGGACCCAACACCACATATTCAACGCCTAGGAATATACCTGACTAGGAAGAATCTTAAAACCCATGGATATATATGTCTCCATAAGAGAATCAATCGTGTGTACAGCGGGTGAAACGCAGCAGTGAAAATCCGATAAATCCCATTATCAAAATAAATTTCGAAAACAAAACACAAAGACAGTGAAATAGAGAGCAATTCTTAAATAATTCACTCAGGGCATGTGATGCAACCGGGATTGACCACATCTACACCCAGAGCTGGTTGAGACATAAGGCTGGACACTTCAGGCTGATAGCATTGGTGAGTTTCGGTGAGCAAATGCAGACCCTTTGAAGTCATACTGCATGGTACCCATTCCATGGGTCCCAACTCTCCAGGTTCAAGGGATTCTTCCTCCAGCTAAAACATGCATGGGAAACCCAGAGTATCGTCCACCGTGTGATTGGGAAATGATTTAAAATGCATCTCAGTTTTCGTATCCTGGTCCTCGGGTTCACCATTCCAGATGCTTTACTAACACTCTCCCCGCTTGGAGAGTCAGTGCCTTTAACCTCCTGTTTGGCACAGCTTGCCATTTCTGTGCAAGATGAACAGGAATAGGGAGAACCAATGAGAGACTAGCTGTAGGTGTCTGCATGGGCAAATGTAACGCTCATTGCCCACCAGGAAGAGGAATTAAATAAAGGCTCAGTGTGCCCTCCTGGAAACAGATTAGGGCCTGAAGCAATCCTGCGGTTTTGTGCACAGCTCACAAGAAAGCGAGTTGAAGAACGGAGCTCAGAGGCACTGTAATTCACAAACCTGCAGAGTTATAAATTACAGCTATCTTCCAAAAGTATATTGAAGTAAGGCTGCGAAGGGGACTTGAAAGCAGGGCAGAATTTCAGGAAAACGATTGCAGGGGGTAGACTGGAATTGCCCTGAAAGCATAGGAAAAGAGGCACAACGTCGACAATGATGCACTTGGCCAAAAAGGGCGTATGCGTTTTTTCCTGAATATATTCAGGAAAAAACGCATACGCCCTTTTTGGCCAACCAAGCAAGCCTGTAAAGGAAATCTGCACTACAATGAAGTCTCACTGCCCCCCGGGCAAGAGGGCCATCTGAAAAAAGTGTAAAATCCAGAAAGGTAGGACAGGATATGGAGAACAGGGAGCCTTGTTATGCTGATTGGCAGGATGTAAATTGCCAACAACCACCCTGGAGAATTGTATGGTGTTTCCTGAAACACGTAAGAAATAATGCAACACAGCCTATGGCAATTGCACTTATGGTCCTATTCCTTAGGGAAATTAAAATCAAAAACAGAGAGCCACCCCAAAGTTTGGGACGGCTGTGTTCCCAAGAAGCTCGTCTACAGTACCAGGTAAATATCCCAGAAAGCAAAAAATGGATAAAGAAGTTGTGGCACGTACGTGCAATGCAATATCACTCAGCAATGAAATCTGTGTCATCAGGCCCGTAGCGGCATAGTGAGTGGATGCAGGTACGGTGATTCTACGTGAACTACGTCACACAGAAAAAGAAACATCATAAGATATCACTAATACACGGAATGTAAACTTGACTACACATGAACTGAATTACAAAACAGAACAGGGTCTCAAATTTAGAAAACCAACTAGTGCTTGCTTATGGGGAAAGGTGCCTTGGGGTGCTGCATAAAACCAGAGACTGAAATTAGCACAGATAACATTTCATAAGCCAAATATGTAATAGACAAGACCTACTCCTTGCTCAACGAAATGGACTCAACACCACATATTCAACGCCTAGGAATATACCTGACTAGGAAGAATCTTAAAACCCATGGATATATATGTCTCCGTAAGAGAATCAAGCATGTGTACAGCGGCCGAAACGCAGCAGTGAAAATCCAATAAATCCCATTATCAAAATAAATTTCGAAAACAAAACACAAAGACAGTGAAATAGAGAGCAATTCTTAACTAATTCACTCAGGGCATGTGATGCAACCGGGATTGACCACATCTACACCCAGAGCTGGTTGAGACATAAGGCTGGACACTTCAGGCTGATAGCATTGGTGAGTTTCGGTGAGCAAATGCAGACCCTTTGAATTCATACTGCATGGTACCTATTCCATGGGTCCCAACTCTTCAGGTTCAAGGGATTCTTCCTCCAGCTAAAACATGCATGGGAACCTCACAGTATGGTCCACAGTGTCATTGGGAAACGATTTAAAATGCATCTCAGTTTTCGTATCCTGGTCCTCGGGTTCACCGTTCCAGATGCTTTACTAACACTCTCCCTGCTTGGAGAGTCACTGCCTTTAACCTCCTGTTTGGCACAGCTTGCCATTTCTGTGCAAGATGAACAGGAATAGGGAGAACCAATGAGAGACTAGCTGTAGGTGTCTGCACGGGCAAACGTAACGCTCATTTCCCACCAGGAAGAGGAATTAACCAAAGGCTCAGCATGCCCTGCCGGAAAAAGATTAGGGCCTGAAGCAATCCTGCGGTTTTGTGCCCAGCTCACAAGAAAGCGAGTTGAAGAAAGGAGCTCAGGGGCACTGTAATTCACAAACCTGCAGAGTTATAAATGACAGCTATCCTCCAAAAATATATTGAAGTAAGCCTGCGAAGGGGACTTGAAAGCGGGGCAGAATTTCAGGAAAACGATTGCAGGGGGTAGACTGGAATTGCCCTGAAAGCATAGGAAAAGAGGCAGAACGTCGACAGTGATGCACTTGGCCAAAAAGGGCTATGCGTTTTTTCCTGAATATATTCAGGAAAAAACTCATACGCACTTTTTGGCCAACCAAGCAAGCCTGTAAAGGAAATCTGCACCACAATGAAGTCTCACTGCCCCCCGGGCAAAAGGGCCATCTGAAAAAAGTGTAAAATCCAGAAATGTAGGAAAGGATATGGAGAACAGGGAGCCTTGTTATGCTGATTGGCAGGATGTAAATTGCCAGCAGCCACCATGGAGAAGTGTATGGTGTTTCCTGAAACACGTAACAAACAAAGCAACACAGCCTATGGCACTTCCACTTATGGTCCTATAGCTTACGGAAATTAAAATCAAAAACAGACAGCCACCCCAATATTTGGGACGGCTGTGTTCACAAGAAGCTCGTCTACAGTATTAGGTAAATATCCCAGAAAGCAAAAATTGGATAAAGAAGTTGTGGCACGTACGTACAATGCAATATCACTCAGCAATGAAATCTGTGTCATCAGGCCCGTAGCGGCATAGTGAGTGGATGCAGGTACGGTGATTCTACGTGAACTACGTCACACAGAAAAAGAAACATCATAAGATATCACTAATACACGGAATGTAAACTTGACTACACATGAACTGAATTACAAAACAGAACAGGGTCTCAAATTTAGAAAACCAACTAGTGCTTGCTTATGGGGAAAGGTGCCTTGGGGTGCTGCATAAAACCAGAGACTGAAATTAGCACAGATAACTTTCCATAGGCCAAATATGTAATAGACAAGACCTACTCATTGCTCAACGAAATGGACCCAAAACCACATATTCAACGCCTAGGAATATACCTGACTAGGAAGAATCTTAAAACCCATGGATATATATATATGTCTCCGTAAGAGAATCAAGCGTGTGTACAGCGGCCGAAACGCAGCAGTGAAAATCCGATAAATCCCATTATGAAAATAAATTTCGAAAACAAAGCACAAAGACAGTGAAATAGAGAGCAATTCTTAAATAATTCACTCAGGGCATGTGATGCAACCGGGATTGACCACATCTACACCCAGAGCTGGTTGAGACATAAGGCTGGACACTTCAGGCTGATAGCATTGGTGAGTTTCGGTGAGCAAATGCAGACCCTTTGAAGTCATACTGCATGGTACCCATTCCATGGGTCCCAACTCTCCAGGTTCAAGGCATTCTTCCTCCAGTTAAAACATGCATGGTAAACCCAGAGTATCGTCCACCGTGTCATTGGGAAACGATTTAAAATGCATCTCAGTTTTCGTATCTTGGTCCTCGGGTTCACCATTCCAGATGCTTTACTAACACTCTCCCCGATTGGAGAGTCAGTGCCTTTAACCTCCTGTTTGGCACAGCTTGCAATTTCTGTGCAAGATGAACAGGAATAGGGAGAACCAATAACAGACTAGCTATAGGTGTCTGCACGGGCAAATGTAACGCTCATTTCCCACCAGGATGAGGAATTAAACAAAGGCTCAGTGTGCCCTGCTGGAAACAGATTAGGGCCTGAAGCAATCCTGCGGTTTTGTGCCCAGCTCACAAGAAAGCGAGTTGAAGAAAGGAGCTCAGGGGCACTGTAATTCACAAACCTGCAGAGTTATAAATGACAGCTATCCTCCAAAAATATATTGAAGTAAGCCTGCGAAGGGGACTTGAAAGTGGGGCAGAATTTCAGGAAAACGATTGCAGGGGGTAGACTGGAATTGCCCTGAAAGCATAGGAAAAGAGGCACAACGTCGACAATGATGCACTTGGCCAAAAAGGGCGTATGCGTTTTTTCCTGAATATATTCAGGAAAACACGCATACGCCCTTTTTGGCCAACCAAGCAAGCCTGTAAAGGAAATCTGCACTACAATGAAGTCTCACTGCCCCCCGGGCAAAAGGGCCATCTGAAAAAAGTGTAAAATCCAGAAAGGTAGGACAGGATATGGAGAACAGGGAGCCTTGTTATGCTGATTGGCAGGATGTAAATTGCCAGCAGCCACCCTGGAGAAGTGTATGGTGTTTCCTGAAACACGTAAGAAACAAAGCAACACAGCCTATGGCACTTCCACTTATGGTCCTATAGCTTACGGAAATTAAAATCAAAAACAGACAGCCACCCCAATATTTGGGACGGCTGTGTTCACAAGAAGCTCGTCTACAGTATCAGGTAAATATCCCAGAAAGCAAAAAATGGATAAAGAAGTTGTGGCACGTACGTACAATGCAATATCACTCAGCAATGAAATCTGTGTCATCAGGCCCGTAGCGGCATAGTGAGTGGATGCAGTTACGGTGATTCTACGTGAACTACGTCACACAGAAAAAGAAACATCATAAGATATCACTAATACACGGAATGTAAACTTGACTACACATGAACTGAATTACAAAACAGAACAGGGTCTAAAATTTAGAAAACCAACTAGTGCTTGCTTATGGGGAAAGGTGCGTTGGGGTGCTGCATAAAACCAGAGACTGAAATTAGCACAGATAACATTCCATAAGCCAAATATATAATAGACAAGACCTACTCCTTGCTCAACGAAATGGATTCAACACCACATATTCAACGCCTAGGAATATACCTGACTAGGAAGAATCTTAAAACCCATGGATATATATATGTCTCCGTAAGAGAATCAAGCGTGTGTACAGCGGCCGAAACGCAGCAGTGAAAAACCGATAAATCCCATTATCAAAATAAATTTCGAAAACAAAACACAAAGACAGTGAAATAGAGAGCAATTCTTAAATAATTCACTCAGGGCATGTGATGCAACCGGGATTGACCACATCTACACCCAGAGCTGGTTGAGACATAAGGCTGGACACTTCAGGCTGATAGCATTGGTGAGTTTCGGTGAGCAAATGCAGACCCTTTGAAGTCATACTGCATGGTACCCATTCCATGGGTCCCAACTCTCCAGGTTCAAGGCATTCTTCCTCCAGCTAAAACATGCATGGGAAACCCAGAGTATCGTCCACCGTGTGATTGGGAAACGATTTAAAATGCATCTCATTTTTCGTATCCTGGTCCTCGGGTTCACCATTCCAGATGCTTTACTAACACTCTCCCCGCTTGGAGAGTCAGTGCCTTTAACCTCCTCTTTGGCACAGCTTGCCATTTCTGTGCAAGATGAACAGGAATAGGGAGAACCAATGAGAGACTAGCTGTAGGTGTCTGCACGGGCAAATGTAACGCTCATTTCCCACCAGGAAGAGGAATTAAACAAAGGCTCAGTGTGCCCTGCTGGAAACAGATTAGGGCCTGAAGCAATCCTGCGGTTTTGTGCCCAGCTCACAAGAAAGCGAGTTGAAGAAAGGAGCTCAGGGGCACTGTAATTCACAAACCTGCAGAGTTATAAATGACAGCTATCTTCCAAAAGTATATTGAAGTAAGCCTGCGAGGGGGACTTGAAAGCGGGGCAGAATTTCAGGAAAACGACTGCAGGGGGTAGACTGGAATTGCCCTGAAAGCATAGGAAAAGAGGCACAACGTCGACAATGATGCACTTGGCCAAAAAGGGCGTATGCGTTTTTTCCTGAATATATTCAGGAAAAAACGCATACGCCCTTTTTGGCCAACCAAGCAAGCCTGTAAAGGAAATCTGCACTACAATGAAGTCTCACTGCCCCCCGGGCAAGAGGGCCATCTGAAAAAATTGTAAAATCCAGAAAGGTAGGACAGGATATGGAGAACAGGGAGCCTTGTTTTGCTGATTGGCAGGATGTAAATTGCCAACAGCCACCCTGGAGAAGTGTATGGTGTTTCCTGAAACACGTAAGAAATAAAGCAACACAGCCTATGGCAATTACACTTATGGTCCTATTCCTTAGAGAAATTAAAATCAAAAACAGAGAGCCACCCCAAAGTTTGGGACGGCTGTGTTCCCAAGTAGCTCGTCTACAGTACCAGGTAAATATCCCAGAAAGCAAAAAATGGATAAAGAAGTTGTGGCACGTACGTGCAATGCAATATCACTCAGCAATGAAATCTGTGTCATCAGGCCCGTAGCGGCATAGTGAGTGGATGCAGGTACGGTGATTCTACGTGAACTACGTCACACAGAAATAGAAACATCATAAGATATCACTAATACACGGAATGTAAACTTGACTACACATGAACTGAATTACAAAACAGAACAGGGTCTCAAATTTAGAAAACCAACTAGTGCTTGCTTATGGGGAAAGGTGCCTTGGGGTGCTGCATAAAACCAGAGACAGAAATTAGCACAGATAACTTTCCATAAGCCAAATATGTAATAGACAAGACCTACTCCTTGCTCAACGAAATGGACTCAACACCACATATTCAACGCCTAGGAATATACCTGACTGGGAAGAATCTTAAAACCCATGGATATATATGTCTCCGTAAGAGAATCAAGCATGTGTACAGCGGCCGATACGCAGCAGTGAAAATCCGATAAATCCCATTATCAAAATAAATTTCGAAAACAAAACACAAAGACAGTGAAATAGAGAGCAATTCTTAAACAATTCACTCAGGGCATGTGATGCAACCGGGATTGACCACATCTACACCCAGAGCTGGTTGAGACATAAGGCTGGACACTTCAGGCTGATAGCATTGGTGAGTTTCGGTGAGCAAATGCAGACCCTTTGAAGTCATACTGCATGGTACCCATTCCATGGGTCCCAACTCTCCAGGTTCAAGGCATTCTTCCTCCAGCTAAAACATGCATAGGAAACCCAGAGTATCGTCCACCGTGTGATTGGGAAACGATTTAAAATGCATCTCAGTTTTCGTATCCTGGTCCTCGGGTTCACCATTCCAGATGCTTTACTAACACTCTCCCCGCTTGGAGAGTCAGTGCCTTTAACCTCCTCTTTGGCACAGCTTGCAATTTCTGTGCAAAATGAACAGGAATAGGGAGAACCAATGACAGACTAGCTATAGGTGTCTGCACGGGCAAATGTAACGCTCATTGCCCACCAGGAAGAGGAATTAAACAAAGGCTCAGTGTGCCCTGCTGGAAACAGATTAGGGCCTGAAGCAATCCTGCGGTTTTGTGCCCAGCTCACAAGAAAGCGAGTTGAAGAAAGGAGCTCAGGGGCACTGTAATTCACAAACCTGCAGAGTTATAAATGACAGCTATCTTCCAAAAGTATACTGAAGTAAGCCTGCGTAGGGGTCTTGAAAGCGGGGCAGAATTTCAGGAAAACGATTGCAGGCGGTAGACTGGAATTGCCCTGAAAGCATAGGAAAAGAGGCACAACGTCGACAATGATGCACTTGGCCAAAAAGGGCGTATGCGTTTTTCCTGAATATATTCAGGAAAAAACGCATACGCCCTTTTTGGCCAACCAAGCAAGCCTGTAAAGAAATCTGCACTACAATGAAGTCTCACTGCCCCCCGGGCAAGAGGGCAATCTGAAAAAAGTGTAAAATCCAGAAAGGTAGGACAAGATATGGAGAACAGGGAGCCTTGTTATGCTGATTGGCAGGATGTAAATTGCCAACAGCCACCCTGGAGAAGTGTATGGTGTTTCCTGAAACACGTAAGAAATAAAGCAACACAGCCTATGGCAATTGCACTTATGGTCCTATTCCTTAGGGAAATTAAAATCAAAAACAGAGAGCCACCCCAAAGTTTGGGACAGCTGTGTTCACAAGAAGCTCGTCTACAGTACCAGGTAAATATCCCAGAAAGCAAAAAATGGATAAAGAAGTTGTGGCACGTACGTGCAATGCAATATCACTCAGCAATGAAATCTGTGTCATCAGGCCCGTAGCGGCATAGTGAGTGGATGCAGGTACGGTGATTCTACGTGAACTACGTCACACAGAAAAAGAAACATCATAAGATATCACTAATACACGGAATGTAAACTTGACTACACATGAACTGAATTACAAAACAGAACAGGGTCTCAAATTTAGAAAACCAACTAGTGCTTGCTTATGGGGAAAGGTGCGTTGGGGTGCTGCATAAAACCAGAGACTGAAATTAGCACAGATAACTTTCCAACAGCCAAATATGTAATAGACAAGACCTACTCCTTGCTCAACGAAATGGACCCAAAACCACAGATTCAACGCCTAGGAATATACCTGACTAGGAAGAATATTAAAACCCATGGATATATATGTCTCCGTAAGAGAATCAAGCGTGTGTACAGCGGCCAAAACGCAGCAGTGAAAATCCGATAAATCCCATTATCAAAATAAATTTCGAAAACAAAACACAAAGACAGTGAAATAGAGAGCAATTCTTAACTAATTCACTCAGGGCATGTGATGCAACCGGGATTGACCACATCTACACCCAGAGCTGGTTGAGACATAAGGCTGGACACTTCAGGCTGATAGCATTGGTGAGTTTCGGTGAGCAAATGGAGACCCTTTGAAGTCATACTGCATGGTACCCTTTCCATGGGTCCCAACTCTCCAGGTTCAAGGCATTCTTCCTCCAGCTAAAACATGCATGGGAAACCCAGAGTATCGTCCACCGTGTGATTGGGAAACGATTTAAAATGCATCTCAGTTTTCGTATCCTGGTCCTCGGGTTCACCATTCCAGATGCTTTACTAACACTCTCCCTGCTTGGAGAGTCAGTGCCTTTAACCTCCTCTTTGGCACAGCTTGCCATTTCTGTGCAAGATGAACAGGAATAGGGAGAACCAATGAGAGACTAGCTGTAGGTGTCTGCACGGGCAAATGTAACGCTCATTGCCCACCAGGAAGAGGAATTAAACAAAGGCTCAGTGTGCCCTGCTGGAAACAGATTAGGGCCTGAAGCAATCCTGCGGTTTTGTGCCCAGCTCACAAGAAAGCGAGTTGAAGAAAGGAGCTCAGGGGCACTGTAATTCACAAACCTGCAGAGTTATAAATGACAGCTATCCTCCAAAAATATATTGAAGTAAGCCTGCGAAGGGGACTTGAAAGCGGGGCAGAATTTCAGGAAAACGATTGCAGGGGGTAGACTGGAATTGCCCTGAAAGCATAGGAAAAGAGGCACAACGTCGACAATGATGCACTTGGCCAAAAAGGGCGTATGCGTGTTTTCCTGAATATATTCAGGAAAACACGCATACGCCCTTTTTGGCCAACCAAGCAAGCCTGTAAAGGAAATCTGCACTACAATGAAGTCTCACTGCCCCCCGGGCAAAAGGGCCATCTGAAAAAAGTGTAAAATCCAGAAAGGTAGGACAGGATATGGAGAACAGGGAGCCTTGTTATGCTGATTGGCAGGATGTAAATTGCCAGCAGCCACCCTGGAGAAGTGTATGGTGTTTCCTGAAACATGTTAAGAAACAAAGCAACACAGCCTATGGCACTTCCACTTATGGTCCTATAGCTTACGGAAATTAAAATCAAAAACAGACAGCCACCCCAGTATTTGGGAAGGCTCTGTTCACAAGAGGCTCGTCTACAGTATCAGGTAAATATCCCAGAAAGCAAAAAATGGATAAAGAAGTTGTGGCACGTACGTTAAATGCAATATCACTCAGCAATGAAATCTGTGTCATCAGGCCCGTAGCGGCATAGTTAGTGGATGCAGGTAAGGTGATTCTACGTGAACTACGTCACACAGAAAAAGAAACATCATAAGATATCACTAATACACGGAATGTAAACTTGACTACACATGAACTGAATTACAAAACAGAACAGGGTCTCAAATTTAGAAAACCAACTAGTGCTTGCTTATGGGGAAAGGTGCCTTGGGGTGCTGCATAAAACCAGAGACTGAAATTAGCACAGATAACTTTCCAAAGGCCAAATATGTAATAGAAAAGACCTACTCCTTGCTCAACGAAATGGACCCAAAACCACATATTCAACGCCTAGGAATATACCTGACTAGGAAGAATCTTAAAACCCATGGATATATATGTCTCCGTAAGAGAATCAAGCATGTGTACAGCGGCCGAAACGCAGCAGTGAAAATCCGATAAATCCCATTATCAAAATAAATTTCGAAAACAAAGCACAAAGACAGTGAAATAGAGAGCAATTCTTAAATAATTCACTCAGGGCATGTGATGCAACCGGGATTGACCACATCTACACCCAGAGCTGGTTGAGACATAAGGCTGGACACTTCAGGCTGATAGCATTGGTGAGTTTCGGTGAGCAAATGCAGACCCTTTGAAGTCATACTGCATGGTACCCATTCCATGGGTCCCAACTCTCCTGGTTCAAGGGATTCTTCCTCCAGTTAAAACATGCATGGGAAACCCAGAGTATCGTCCACCGTGTCATTGGGAAACGATTTAAAATGCATCTCAGTTTTCGTATCCTGGTCCTCGGGTTCACCATTCCAGATGCTTTACTAACACTCTCCCCGCTTGGAGAGTCAGTGCCTTTAACCTCCTGTTTGGCACAGCTTGCAATTTCTGTGCAAGATGAACAGGAATAGGGAGAACCAATGAGAGACTAGCTGTAGGTGTCTGCACGGGCAAATGTAACGCTCATTGCCGACCAGGAAGAGGAATTAAACAAAGGCGGAGCGTGCCCTGCTGAAAACAGATTAGGGCCTGAAGCAATCCTGCGGTTTTGTGCCCAGCTCACAAGAAAGCGAGTTGAAGAAAGGAGCTCAGGGGCACTGTAATTCACAAACCTGCAGAGTTATAAATGACAGCTATCCTCCAAAAATATATTGAAGTAAGCCTGCGAAGGGGACTTGAAAGCGGGGCAGAATTTCAGGAAAACGACTGCAGGGGGTAGACTGGAATTGCCCTGAAAGCATAGGAAAAGAGGCAGACCGTCGACAATGATGCACTTGGCCAAAAAGGGCGTGTGCGTTTTTTCCTGAATATATTCAGGAAAAACGCATACGCCATTTTTGGCCAACCAAGCAAGCCTGTAAAGTAAATCTGTATTACAATGAAGTCTCACTGCCCCCCGGGCAAAAGGGCCATCTGAAAAAAGTGTAAAATCCAGAAAGGTAGGACAGGATATGGAGAACAGGGAGCCTTGTTATGCTGATTGGCTGGATGTAAATTGCCAGCAGCCACCCTGGAGAAGTGTATGGTGTTTCCTGAAACACGTAAGAAACAAAGCAACACAGCCTATGGCATTTCCACTTATGGTCCTATAGATTAAGGAAATTAAAATCAAAAACAGACAGCCACCCCAATATTTGGGACGGCTGTGTTCACAAGAAGCTCGTCTACAGTATCAGGTAAATATCCCAGAAAGCAAAAAATGGATAAAGATTTTATGGCACGTACGTACCATGCAATATCACTCAGCAATGAAATCTGTGTCATCAGGCCCGTAGCGGCATAGTGAGTGGATGCAGGTACGGTGATTCTACGTGAACTACGTCACACAGAAAAAGAAACATCATAAGATATCACTAATACAAGGAATGTAAACTTGACTACACATGAACTGAATTACAAAACAGAACAGGGTCTCAAATTTAGAAAACCAACTAGTGCTTGCTTATGGGGTAAGGTGCCTTTGGGTGCTGCATAAAACCAGAGACAGAAATTAGCACAGATAACTTTCCATAAGCCAAATATGTAATAGACAAGACCTACTCCTTGCTCAACGAAATGGACCCAACACCACATAATCAACGCCTAGGAATATACCTGACTAGGAAGAATCTTAAAATCCATGGATATATAGGTCTCCATAAGACAACCAAGCGTGTGTACAGTGGTTGAAACGCAGCAGAGAAAATCCTATAAATCCCATTATCAAAATAAATTTCGAAAACCAAACACAAAGACAGTGAAATAGAGAGCAATTCTTAAATAATTCACTCAGGGCACGTGATGAAACGGGGATTGACCACATCTACACCCAGAGCTGGTTGAGACATAAGGCTGGACACTTCAGGCTGATAGCATTGGTGAGTTTCGGTGAGCAAATGCAGACCCTTTGAAGTCATACTGCATGGTACCCATTCCATGGGTCCCAACTCTCCAGGTTCAAGGGATTCTTCCTCCAGCTAAAACATGCATGGGAAACCCAGAGTATCGTCCACCGTGTGATTGGGAAACGATTTAAAATGCATCTCAGTTTTCGTATCCTGGTCCTCGGATTCACCATTCCAGATGCTTTACTAACACTCTCCCTGCTTGGAGAGTCAGTGCCTTTAACCTCCTCTTTGGCACAGCTTGCAATTACTGTGCAAGATGAACAGGAATAGGGAGAACCAATGAGAGACTAGCTGTAGGTGTCTGCACGGGCAAATGTAACGCTCATTGCCCACCAGGAAGAGGAATTAAACAAAGGCTCAGTGTGCCCTGCTGGAAACAGATTAGGGCCTGAAGCAATCCTGCGGTTTTGTGCCCAGCTCACAAGAAAGCGAGTTGAAGAAAGGAGCTCAGGGGCACTGTAATTCACAAACCTGCAGAGTTATAAATGACAGCTATCTTCCAAAAGTATACTGAAGTAAGCCTGCGTAGGGGACTTGAAAGCGGGGCAGAATTTCCGGAAAACGATTGCAGGGGGTAGACAGGAATTGCCCTGAAAGCATAGGAAAAGAGGCATAACGTCGACAATGATGCACTTGGCCAAAAAGTGCGTATGCGTTTTTTCCTGAATATATTCAGGAGAAAACGCATACGCCCTTTTTGGCCAACCAATCAAGCCTGTAAAGGAAATCTGCACTACAATGAAGTCTCACTGCCCACCGGGCAAGAGGGCCATCTGAAAAAAGTGTAAAATCCAGAAAGGTACGACAGGATATGGAGAACAGGGAGCCTTGTTATGCTGATTGGCAGGATGTAAATTGCCAACAGCCACCCTGGAGAAGTGTATGGTGTTTCCTGAAACACGTAAGAAATAAAGCAACACAGCCTATGGCAATTGCACTTATGGTCCTATTCCTTAGGGAAATTAAAATCAAAAACAGAGAGCCACCCCAAAGTTTGGGACGGCTGTGTTCCCAAGTAGCTCGTCTACATTACCAGGTAAATATCCCAGAAAGCAAAAAATGGATAAAGAAGTTGTGGCACGTACGTGCAATGCAGTATCACTCAGCAATGAAATCTGTGTCATCAGGCCCGTAGCGGCATAGTGAGTGGATGCAGGTACGGTGATTCTACGTGAACTACGTCACACAGAAATAGAAACATCATAAGATATCACTAATACACGGAATGTAAACTTGACTACACATGAACTGAATTACAAAACAGAACAGGGTCTCAAATTTAGAAAACCAACTAGTGCTTGCTTATGGGGAAAGGTGCCTTGGGGTGCTGCATAAAACCAGAGACTGAAATTAGCACAGATAACTTTCCATAAGCCAAATATGTAATAGACAAGACCTACCCCTTGCTCAACGAAATGGACTCAACACCACATATTCAACGCCTAGGAATATACCTGACTAGGAAGAATCTTAAAACCCATGGATATATATGTCTCCGTAAGATAATCAAGCGTGTGTACAACGGCCGATACGCAGCAGTGAAAATCCGATAAATCCCATTATCAAAATAAATTTCGAAAACAAAACACAAAGACAGTGAAATAGAGAGCAATTCTTAAATAATTCACTCAGGGCATGTGATGCAACCGGGATTGAACACATCTACACCCAGAGCTGATTGAGACATAAGGCTGGACACTTCAGGCTAATAGCATTGGTGAGTTTCGGTGAGCAAATGCAGACCCTTTGAAGTCATACTGCATGGTACCTATTCCATGGGTCCCAACTCTTCAGGTTCAAGGGATTCTTCCTCCAGCTAAAACATGCATGGGAAACCCAGAGTATCGTACACCGTGTGATTGGGAAACGATTTAAAATGCATCTCAGTTTTCGTATCCTGGTCCTCGGGTTCACCATTCCAGATGCTTTACTAACACTCTCCCCGCTTGGAGAGTCAGTGCCTTTAACCTCCTCTTTGGCACAGCTTGCAATTTCTGTGCAAGATGAACAGGAATAGGGAGAACCAATGAGAGACTAGCTGTAGGTGTCTGCACGGGCAAATGTAACGCTCATTGCCCACCAGGAAGAGGAATTAAACAAAGGCTCAGTGTGCCCTGCTGGAAACAGATTAAGGCCTGAAGCAATCCTGCGGTTTTGTGCCCAGCTCACAAGAAAGCGAGTTGAAGAAAGGAGCTCAGGGGCACTGTAATTCACAAACCTGCAGAGTTATAAATGACAGCTATCTTCCAAAAGTATACTGAAGTAAGCCTGCGTAGGGGACTTGAAAGCGGGGCAGAATTTCAGGAAAACGATTGCAGGGGGTAGACTGGAATTGCCCTGAAAGCATAGGAAAAGAGGCACAACGTCGACAATGATGCACTTGGCCAAAAAGGGCGTATGCGTTTTTCCTGAATATATTCAGGAAGAAACGCATACGCCCTTTTTGGCCAACCAAGCAAGCCTGTAAAGGAAATCTGCACTACAATGAAGTCTCACTGCCCCCCGGGCAAGAGGGCCATCTGAAAAAAGTGTAAAATCCAGAAAGGTAGGACAGGATATGGAGAACAGGGAGCCTTGTTATGCTGATTGGCAGGATGTAAATTGCCAGCAGCCACCCTGGAGAAGTGTATGGTGTTTCCTGAAACACGTAAGAAACAAAGCAACACAGCCTATGGCACTTCCACTTATGGTCCTATAGCTTACGGAAATTAAAATCAAAAACAGACAGCCACCCCAATATTTGGGACGGCTGTGTTCACAAGAAGCTCGTCTACAGTATCAGGTAAATATCCCAGAAAGCAAAAAATGGATAAAGAAGTTGTGGCACGTACGTACAATGAAATATCACTCAGCAATGAAATCTGTGTCATCAGGCCCGTAGCGGCATAGTGAGTGGATGCAGGTACGGTGATTCTACGTGAACTACGTCACACAGAAAAAGAAACATCATAAGATATCACTAATACACGGAATGTAAACTTGACTACACATGAACTGAATAACAAAACAGAACAGGGTCTCAAATTTAGAAAACCAACTAGTGCTTGCTTATGGGGAAAGGTGCGTTGGGGTGCTGCATAAAACCAGAGACTGAAATTAGCACAGATAACTTTCCATAGGCCAAATATGTAATAGACAAGACCTACTCCTTGCTCAACGAAATGGACCCAAAACCACATATTCAACGCCTAGGAATATACCTGACTAGGAAGAATCTTAAAACCCATGGATATATATGTCTCCGTAAGAGAATCAAGCGTGTGTACAGCGGCCGAAACGCAGCAGTGAAAATCCGATAAATCCCATTATCAAAATAATTTTCGAAAACAAAACACAAAGACAGTGAAATCGAGAGCAATTCTTAACTAATTCACTCAGGGCATGTGATGCAACCGGGATTGACCACATCTACACCCAGAGTTGGTGAGACATAAGGCTGGACACTTCAGGCTGATAGCATTGGTGAGTTTCGTTGAGCAAATGCAGACCCTTTGAAGTCATACTGCAAGGTACCCATTCCATGGGTCCCAACTCTCCAGGTTCAAGGCATTCTTCCTCCAGTTAAAACATGCATGGGAAACCCAGAGTATCGTCCACCGTGTCATTGGGAAACGATTTAAAATGCATCTCAGTTTTCGTATCCTGGTCCTCGGGTTCACCATTCCAGATGCTTTACTAACACTCTCCCCGCTTGGAGAGTCAGTGCCTTTAACCTCCTGTTTGGCACAGCTTGCAATTTCTTTGCAAGATGAACAGGAATAGGGAGAACCAATGAAAGACTAGCTGTAGGTGTCTGCACAGGCAAATGTAACACTCATTGCCCACCAGGAAGAGGAATTAAACAAAGGCTCAGCGTGCCCTGCTGGAAACAGATTAGGGCCTGAAGCAATCCTGCGGTTTTGTGCCCAGCTCACAAGAAAGCGAGTTGAAGAAAGGAGCTCAGGGGCACTGTAATTCACAAACCTGCAGAGTTATAAATGACAGCTATCCTCCAAAAATATATTGAAGTAAGCCTGCGAAGGGGACTTGAAAGCGGGGTAGAATTTCAGGAAAACGATTGCAGGGGGTAGACTGGAATTGCCCTGAAAGCAGAGGAAAAGAGGCAGACCGTCGACAATGATGCACTTGGCCAAAAAGGGCGTATGCGTGTTTTCCTGAATATATTCAGGAAAAAACGCATACGCGCTTTTTGGCCAACCAAGCAAGCCTGTAAAGGAAATCTGTATTACAATGAAGTCTCACTGCCCCCCGGGCAAAAGGGCCATCTGAAAAAAGTGTAAAATCCAGAAAGGTAGGACAGGATATGGAGAACAGGGAGCCTTGTTATGCTGATTGGCAGGATTTAAATTGCCAGCAGCCACCCTGGAGAAGTGTATGGTGTTTCCTGAAACACGTAAGAAACAAAGCAACACAGCCTATGGCATTTCCACTTATGGTCCTATAGCTTATGGAAATTATAATCAAAAACAGACAGCCACCCCAATATTTGGGACGGCTGTGTTCACAAGAAGCTCGTCTACAGTATCAGGTAAATATCCCAGAAAGCAAAAAATGGATAAAGAAGTTGTGGCACGTACGTGCAATGCAATATCACTCAGCAATGGAATCTGTGTCATCAGGCCCGTAGCGGCATAGTGAGTGGATGCAGGTACGGTGATTCTACGTGAACTACGTCACACAGAAAAAGAAACATCATAAGATATCACTAATACACGGAATGTAAACTTGACTACACATGAACTGAATTACAAAACAGAACAGGGTCTCAAATTTAGAAAACCAACTAGTGCTTGTTTATGGGGAAAGGTGCCTTGGGGTGCTGCATAAAACCAGAGACTGAAATTAGCACAGATAACTTTCCATAAGCCAAATATGTAATAGACAAGACCTACTCCTTGCTCAACGAAATGGACCCAACACCACATATTCAACGCCTAGGAATATACCTGACTAGGAAGAATCTTAAAACCCATGGATATATATGTCTCCGTAAGAGAATCAAGCGTGTGTACAGCGGCCGAAACGCAGCAGTGAAAATCCGATAAATCCCATTATCAAAATAAATTTCGAAAACAAAACACAAAGACAGTGAAATAGAGAGCAATTCTTAAATAATTCACTCAGGGCATGTGATGCAACCGGGATTGACCACATCTACACCCAGAGCTTGTTGAGACATAAGGCTGGACACTTCAGGCTGATAGCACTGGTGAGTTTCGGTGAGCAAATGCAGACCCTTTGAAGTCATACTGCATGGTACCCATTCCATGGGTCCCAACTCTCCAGGTTCAAGGCATTCTTCCTCCAGCTAAAACATGCATGGGAAACCCAGAGTATCGTCCACCGTGTGATTGGGAAACGATTTAAAATGCATCTCAGTTTTCGTATCCTGGTCCTCGGGTTCACCATTCCAGATGCTTTACTAACACTCTCCCTGCTTGGAGAGTCAGTGCCTTTAACCTCCTGTTTGGCACAGCTTGCCATTTCTGTGCAAGATGAACAGGAATAGGGAGAACCAATGAGAGACTAGCTGTAGGTGTCTGCACGGGCAAACGTAACGCTCATTTCCCACCAGGAAGAGGAATTAACCAAAGGCTCAGCATGCCCTGCCGGAAACAGATTAGGGCCTGAAGCAATCCTGCGGTTTTGTGCCCAGCTCACAAGAAAGCGAGTTTAAGAAAGGAGCTCAGGGGCACTGTAATTCACAAACCTGCAGAGTTATAAATGACAGCTATCCTCCAAAAATATATTGAAGTAAGCCTGCGAAGGGGACTTTAAAGCGGGGCAGAATTTCAGGAAAACGATTGCAGGTGGTAGACTGGAATTGCCCTGAAAGCATAGGAAAAGAGGCAGAACGTCGACAGTGATGCACTTGGCCAAAAAGGGCGTATGCGTTTTTTCCTGAATATATTCAGGAAAAAACGCATACGCACTTTTTGGCCAACCAAGCAAGCCTGTAAAGGAAATCTGCACTACAATGAAGTCTCACTGCCCCCCGGGCAAAAGGGCCATCTGAGAAAAGTGTAAAATCCAGAAATGTAGGACAGGATATGGAGAACAGGGAGCCTTGTTATGCTGATTGGCAGGATGTAAATTGCCAGCAGCCACCATGGAGAAGTGTATGGTGTTTCCTGAAACACGTAACAAACAAAGCAACACAGCCTATGGCACTTCCACTTATGGTCCTATAGCTTACGGAAATTAAAATCAAAAACAGACAACCACCCCAATATTTGGGACGGCTGTGTTCACAAGAAGCTCGTCTACAGTATCAGGTAAATATCCCAGAAAGCAAAAATTGGATAAAGAAGTTGTGGCACGTACGTACAATGCAATATCACTCAGCAATGAAATCTGTGTCATCAGGCCCGTAGCGGCATAGTGAGTGGATGCAGGTACGGTGATTCTACGTGAACTACGTCACACAGAAAAAGAAACATCATAAGATATCACTAATACACGGAATGTAAACTTGACTACACATGAACTGAATTACAAAACAGAACAGGGTCTCAAATTTAGAAAACCAACTAGTGCTTGTTTATGGGGAAAGGTGCCTTGGGGTGCTGCATAAAACCAGAGACTGAAATTAGCACAGATAACTTTCCATAAGCCAAATATGTAATAGACAAGACCTACTCCTTGCTCAACGAAATGGACCCAACACCACATATTCAACGCCTAGGAATATACCTGACTAGGAAGAATCTTAAAACCCATGGATATATATGTCTCCGTAAGAGAATCAAGCGTGTGTACAGCGGCCGAAACGCAGCAGTGAAAATCCGATAAATCCCATTATCAAAATAAATTTCGAAAACAAAACACAAAGACAGTGAAATAGAGAGCAATTCTTAAATAATTCACTCAGGGCATGTGATGCAACCGGGATTGACCACATCTACACCCAGAGCTTGTTGAGACATAAGGCTGGACACTTCAGGCTGATAGCACTGGTGAGTTTCGGTGAGCAAATGCAGACCCTTTGAAGTCATACTGCATGGTACCCATTCCATGGGTCCCAACTCTCCAGGTTCAAGGCATTCTTCCTCCAGCTAAAACATGCATGGGAAACCCAGAGTATCGTCCACCGTGTGATTGGGAAACGATTTAAAATGCATCTCAGTTTTCGTATCCTGGTCCTCGGGTTCACCATTCCAGATGCTTTACTAACACTCTCCCTGCTTGGAGAGTCAGTGCCTTTAACCTCCTGTTTGGCACAGCTTGCCATTTCTGTGCAAGATGAACAGGAATAGGGAGAACCAATGAGAGACTAGCTGTAGGTGTCTGCACGGGCAAACGTAACGCTCATTTCCCACCAGGAAGAGGAATTAACCAAAGGCTCAGCATGCCCTGCCGGAAACAGATTAGGGCCTGAAGCAATCCTGCGGTTTTGTGCCCAGCTCACAAGAAAGCGAGTTGAAGAAAGGAGCTCAGGGGCACTGTACTTCACAAACCTGCAGAGTTATAAATGACAGCTATCCTCCAAAAATATATTGAAGTAAGCCTGCGAAGGGGACTTTAAAGCGGGGCAGAATTTCAGGAAAACGATTGCAGGTGGTAGACTGGAATTGCCCTGAAAGCATAGGAAAAGAGGCAGAACGTCGACAGTGATGCACTTGGCCAAAAAGGGCGTATGCGTTTTTTCCTGAATATATTCAGGAAAAAACGCATACGCACTTTTTGGCCAACCAAGCAAGCCTGTAAAGGAAATCTGCACTACAATGAAGTCTCACTGCCCCCCGGGCAAAAGGGCCATCTGAGAAAAGTGTAAAATCCAGAAATGTAGGACAGGATATGGAGAACAGGGAGCCTTGTTATGCTGATTGGCAGGATGTAAATTGCCAGCAGCCACCATGGAGAAGTGTATGGTGTTTCCTGAAACACGTAACAAACAAAGCAACACAGCCTATGGCACTTCCACTTATGGTCCTATAGCTTACGGAAATTAAAATCAAAAACAGACAACCACCCCAATATTTGGGACGGCTGTGTTCACAAGAAGCTCGTCTACAGTATCAGGTAAATATCCCAGAAAGCAAAAATTGGATAAAGAAGTTGTGGCACGTACGTACAATGCAATATCACTCAGCAATGAAATCTGTGTCATCAGGCCCGTAGCGGCATAGTGAGTGGATGCAGGTACGGTGATTCTACGTGAACTACGTCACACAGAAAAAGAAACATCATAAGATATCACTAATACACGGAATGTAAACTTGACTACACATGCACTGAATTACAAAACAGAACAGGGTCTCAAATTTAGAAAATCAACTAGTGCTTGCTTATGGGGAAAGGTGCCTTGGGGTGCTGCATAAAACCAGAGACTGAAATTAGCACAGATAACTTTCCATAAGCCAAATATGTAATAACAAGACCTACTCCTTGCTCAACGAAATGGACCCAACACCACATATTCAACGCCTAGGAATATACCTGACTAGGAAGAATCTTAAAACCCATGGATATATATGTCTCCATAAGAGAATCAATCGTGTGTACAGCGGGTGAAACGCAGCAGTGAAAATCCGATAAATCCCATTATCAAAATAAATTTCGAAAACAAAACACAAAGACAGTGAAATAGAGAGCAATTCTTAAATAATTCACTCAGGGCATGTGATGCAACCGGGATTGACCACATCTACACCCAGAGCTGGTTGAGACATAAGGCTGGACACTTCAGGCTGATAGCATTGGTGAGTTTCGGTGAGCAAATGCAGACCCTTTGAAGTCATACTGCATGGTACCCATTCCATGGGTCCCAACTCTCCAGGTTCAAGGGATTCTTCCTCCAGCTAAAACATGCATGGGAAACCCAGAGTATCGTCCACCGTGTGATTGGGAAATGATTTAAAATGCATCTCAGTTTTCGTATCCTGGTCCTCGGGTTCACCATTCCAGATGCTTTACTAACACTCTCCCCGCTTGGAGAGTCAGTGCCTTTAACCTCCTGTTTGGCACAGCTTGCCATTTCTGTGCAAGATGAACAGGAATAGGGAGAACCAATGAGAGACTAGCTGTAGGTGTCTGCATGGGCAAATGTAACGCTCATTGCCCACCAGGAAGAGGAATTAAATAAAGGCTCAGTGTGCCCTCCTGGAAACAGATTAGGGCCTGAAGCAATCCTGCGGTTTTGTGCACAGCTCACAAGAAAGCGAGTTGAAGAACGGAGCTCAGAGGCACTGTAATTCACAAACCTGCAGAGTTATAAATTACAGCTATCTTCCAAAAGTATATTGAAGTAAGGCTGCGAAGGGGACTTGAAAGCAGGGCAGAATTTCAGGAAAACGATTGCAGGGGGTAGACTGGAATTGCCCTGAAAGCATAGGAAAAGAGGCACAACGTCGACAATGATGCACTTGGCCAAAAAGGGCGTATGCGTTTTTTCCTGAATATATTCAGGAAAAAACGCATACGCCCTTTTTGGCCAACCAAGCAAGCCTGTAAAGGAAATCTGCACTACAATGAAGTCTCACTGCCCCCCGGGCAAGAGGGCCATCTGAAAAAAGTGTAAAATCCAGAAAGGTAGGACAGGATATGGAGAACAGGGAGCCTTGTTATGCTGATTGGCAGGATGTAAATTGCCAACAACCACCCTGGAGAATTGTATGGTGTTTCCTGAAACACGTAAGAAATAATGCAACACAGCCTATGGCAATTGCACTTATGGTCCTATTCCTTAGGGAAATTAAAATCAAAAACAGAGAGCCACCCCAAAGTTTGGGACGGCTGTGTTCCCAAGAAGCTCGTCTACAGTACCAGGTAAATATCCCAGAAAGCAAAAAATGGATAAAGAAGTTGTGGCACGTACGTGCAATGCAATATCACTCAGCAATGAAATCTGTGTCATCAGGCCCGTAGCGGCATAGTGAGTGGATGCAGGTACGGTGATTCTACGTGAACTACGTCACACAGAAAAAGAAACATCATAAGATATCACTAATACACGGAATGTAAACTTGACTACACATGAACTGAATTACAAAACAGAACAGGGTCTCAAATTTAGAAAACCAACTAGTGCTTGCTTATGGGGAAAGGTGCCTTGGGGTGCTGCATAAAACCAGAGACTGAAATTAGCACAGATAACATTTCATAAGCCAAATATGTAATAGACAAGACCTACTCCTTGCTCAACGAAATGGACTCAACACCACATATTCAACGCCTAGGAATATACCTGACTAGGAAGAATCTTAAAACCCATGGATATATATGTCTCCGTAAGAGAATCAAGCATGTGTACAGCGGCCGAAACGCAGCAGTGAAAATCCAATAAATCCCATTATCAAAATAAATTTCGAAAACAAAACACAAAGACAGTGAAATAGAGAGCAATTCTTAACTAATTCACTCAGGGCATGTGATGCAACCGGGATTGACCACATCTACACCCAGAGCTGGTTGAGACATAAGGCTGGACACTTCAGGCTGATAGCATTGGTGAGTTTCGGTGAGCAAATGCAGACCCTTTGAATTCATACTGCATGGTACCTATTCCATGGGTCCCAACTCTTCAGGTTCAAGGGATTCTTCCTCCAGCTAAAACATGCATGGGAACCTCACAGTATGGTCCACAGTGTCATTGGGAAACGATTTAAAATGCATCTCAGTTTTCGTATCCTGGTCCTCGGGTTCACCGTTCCAGATGCTTTACTAACACTCTCCCTGCTTGGAGAGTCACTGCCTTTAACCTCCTGTTTGGCACAGCTTGCCATTTCTGTGCAAGATGAACAGGAATAGGGAGAACCAATGAGAGACTAGCTGTAGGTGTCTGCACGGGCAAACGTAACGCTCATTTCCCACCAGGAAGAGGAATTAACCAAAGGCTCAGCATGCCCTGCCGGAAAAAGATTAGGGCCTGAAGCAATCCTGCGGTTTTGTGCCCAGCTCACAAGAAAGCGAGTTGAAGAAAGGAGCTCAGGGGCACTGTAATTCACAAACCTGCAGAGTTATAAATGACAGCTATCCTCCAAAAATATATTGAAGTAAGCCTGCGAAGGGGACTTGAAAGCGGGGCAGAATTTCAGGAAAACGATTGCAGGGGGTAGACTGGAATTGCCCTGAAAGCATAGGAAAAGAGGCAGAACGTCGACAGTGATGCACTTGGCCAAAAAGGGCTATGCGTTTTTTCCTGAATATATTCAGGAAAAAACTCATACGCACTTTTTGGCCAACCAAGCAAGCCTGTAAAGGAAATCTGCACCACAATGAAGTCTCACTGCCCCCCGGGCAAAAGGGCCATCTGAAAAAAGTGTAAAATCCAGAAATGTAGGAAAGGATATGGAGAACAGGGAGCCTTGTTATGCTGATTGGCAGGATGTAAATTGCCAGCAGCCACCATGGAGAAGTGTATGGTGTTTCCTGAAACACGTAACAAACAAAGCAACACAGCCTATGGCACTTCCACTTATGGTCCTATAGCTTACGGAAATTAAAATCAAAAACAGACAGCCACCCCAATATTTGGGACGGCTGTGTTCACAAGAAGCTCGTCTACAGTATTAGGTAAATATCCCAGAAAGCAAAAATTGGATAAAGAAGTTGTGGCACGTACGTACAATGCAATATCACTCAGCAATGAAATCTGTGTCATCAGGCCCGTAGCGGCATAGTGAGTGGATGCAGGTACGGTGATTCTACGTGAACTACGTCACACAGAAAAAGAAACATCATAAGATATCACTAATACACGGAATGTAAACTTGACTACACATGAACTGAATTACAAAACAGAACAGGGTCTCAAATTTAGAAAACCAACTAGTGCTTGCTTATGGGGAAAGGTGCCTTGGGGTGCTGCATAAAACCAGAGACTGAAATTAGCACAGATAACTTTCCATAGGCCAAATATGTAATAGACAAGACCTACTCATTGCTCAACGAAATGGACCCAAAACCACATATTCAACGCCTAGGAATATACCTGACTAGGAAGAATCTTAAAACCCATGGATATATATATATGTCTCCGTAAGAGAATCAAGCGTGTGTACAGCGGCCGAAACGCAGCAGTGAAAATCCGATAAATCCCATTATGAAAATAAATTTCGAAAACAAAGCACAAAGACAGTGAAATAGAGAGCAATTCTTAAATAATTCACTCAGGGCATGTGATGCAACCGGGATTGACCACATCTACACCCAGAGCTGGTTGAGACATAAGGCTGGACACTTCAGGCTGATAGCATTGGTGAGTTTCGGTGAGCAAATGCAGACCCTTTGAAGTCATACTGCATGGTACCCATTCCATGGGTCCCAACTCTCCAGGTTCAAGGCATTCTTCCTCCAGTTAAAACATGCATGGTAAACCCAGAGTATCGTCCACCGTGTCATTGGGAAACGATTTAAAATGCATCTCAGTTTTCGTATCCTGGTCCTCGGGTTCACCATTCCAGATGCTTTACTAACACTCTCCCCGATTGGAGAGTCAGTGCCTTTAACCTCCTGTTTGGCACAGCTTGCAATTTCTGTGCAAGATGAACAGGAATAGGGAGAACCAATAACAGACTAGCTATAGGTGTCTGCACGGGCAAATGTAACGCTCATTTCCCACCAGGATGAGGAATTAAACAAAGGCTCAGTGTGCCCTGCTGGAAACAGATTAGGGCCTGAAGCAATCCTGCGGTTTTGTGCCCAGCTCACAAGAAAGCGAGTTGAAGAAAGGAGCTCAGGGGCACTGTAATTCACAAACCTGCAGAGTTATAAATGACAGCTATCCTCCAAAAATATATTGAAGTAAGCCTGCGAAGGGGACTTGAAAGTGGGGCAGAATTTCAGGAAAACGATTGCAGGGGGTAGACTGGAATTGCCCTGAAAGCATAGGAAAAGAGGCACAACGTCGACAATGATGCACTTGGCCAAAAAGGGCGTATGCGTTTTTTCCTGAATATATTCAGGAAAACACGCATACGCCCTTTTTGGCCAACCAAGCAAGCCTGTAAAGGAAATCTGCACTACAATGAAGTCTCACTGCCCCCCGGGCAAAAGGGCCATCTGAAAAAAGTGTAAAATCCAGAAAGGTAGGACAGGATATGGAGAACAGGGAGCCTTGTTATGCTGATTGGCAGGATGTAAATTGCCAGCAGCCACCCTGGAGAAGTGTATGGTGTTTCCTGAAACACGTAAGAAACAAAGCAACACAGCCTATGGCACTTCCACTTATGGTCCTATAGCTTACGGAAATTAAAATCAAAAACAGACAGCCACCCCAATATTTGGGACGGCTGTGTTCACAAGAAGCTCGTCTACAGTATCAGGTAAATATCCCAGAAAGCAAAAAATGGATAAAGAAGTTGTGGCACGTACGTACAATGCAATATCACTCAGCAATGAAATCTGTGTCATCAGGCCCGTAGCGGCATAGTGAGTGGATGCAGTTACGGTGATTCTACGTGAACTACGTCACACAGAAAAAGAAACATCATAAGATATCACTAATACACGGAATGTAAACTTGACTACACATGAACTGAATTACAAAACAGAACAGGGTCTAAAATTTAGAAAACCAACTAGTGCTTGCTTATGGGGAAAGGTGCGTTGGGGTGCTGCATAAAACCAGAGACTGAAATTAGCACAGATAACATTCCATAAGCCAAATATATAATAGACAAGACCTACTCCTTGCTCAACGAAATGGATTCAACACCACATATTCAACGCCTAGGAATATACCTGACTAGGAAGAATCTTAAAACCCATGGATATATATATGTCTCCGTAAGAGAATCAAGCGTGTGTACAGCGGCCGAAACGCAGCAGTGAAAAACCGATAAATCCCATTATCAAAATAAATTTCGAAAACAAAACACAAAGACAGTGAAATAGAGAGCAATTCTTAAATAATTCACTCAGGGCATGTGATGCAACCGGGATTGACCACATCTACACCCAGAGCTGGTTGAGACATAAGGCTGGACACTTCAGGCTGATAGCATTGGTGAGTTTCGGTGAGCAAATGCAGACCCTTTGAAGTCATACTGCATGGTACCCATTCCATGGGTCCCAACTCTCCAGGTTCAAGGCATTCTTCCTCCAGCTAAAACATGCATGGGAAACCCAGAGTATCGTCCACCGTGTGATTGGGAAACGATTTAAAATGCATCTCATTTTTCGTATCCTGGTCCTCGGGTTCACCATTCCAGATGCTTTACTAACACTCTCCCCGCTTGGAGAGTCAGTGCCTTTAACCTCCTCTTTGGCACAGCTTGCCATTTCTGTGCAAGATGAACAGGAATAGGGAGAACCAATGAGAGACTAGCTGTAGGTGTCTGCACGGGCAAATGTAACGCTCATTTCCCACCAGGAAGAGGAATTAAACAAAGGCTCAGTGTGCCCTGCTGGAAACAGATTAGTGCCTGAAGCAATCCTGCGGTTTTGTGCCCAGCTCACAAGAAAGCGAGTTGAAGAAAGGAGCTCAGGGGCACTGTAATTCACAAACCTGCAGAGTTATAAATGACAGCTATCTTCCAAAAGTATATTGAAGTAAGCCTGCGAGGGGGACTTGAAAGCGGGGCAGAATTTCAGGAAAACGACTGCAGGGGGTAGACTGGAATTGCCCTGAAAGCATAGGAAAAGAGGCAGACCGTCGACAATGATGCACTTGGCCAAAAAGGGCGTATGCGTTTTTTCCTGAATATATTCAGGAAAAAACGCATACGCCCTTTTTGGCCAACCAAGCAAGCCTGTAAAGGAAATCTGCACTACAATGAAGTCTCACTGCCCCCCGGGCAAGAGGGCCATCTGAAAAAATTGTAAAATCCAGAAAGGTAGGACAGGATATGGAGAACAGGGAGCCTTGTTTTGCTGATTGGCAGGATGTAAATTGCCAACAGCCACCCTGGAGAAGTGTATGGTGTTTCCTGAAACACGTAAGAAATAAAGCAACACAGCCTATGGCAATTACACTTATGGTCCTATTCCTTAGAGAAATTAAAATCAAAAACAGAGAGCCACCCCAAAGTTTGGGACGGCTGTGTTCCCAAGTAGCTCGTCTACAGTACCAGGTAAATATCCCAGAAAGCAAAAAATGGATAAAGAAGTTGTGGCACGTACGTGCAATGCAATATCACTCAGCAATGAAATCTGTGTCATCAGGCCCGTAGCGGCATAGTGAGTGGATGCAGGTACGGTGATTCTACGTGAACTACGTCACACAGAAATAGAAACATCATAAGATATCACTAATACACGGAATGTAAACTTGACTACACATGAACTGAATTACAAAACAGAACAGGGTCTCAAATTTAGAAAACCAACTAGTGCTTGCTTATGGGGAAAGGTGCCTTGGGGTGCTGCATAAAACCAGAGACAGAAATTAGCACAGATAACTTTCCATAAGCCAAATATGTAATAGACAAGACCTACTCCTTGCTCAACGAAATGGACTCAACACCACATATTCAACGCCTAGGAATATACCTGACTGGGAAGAATCTTAAAACCCATGGATATATATGTCTCCGTAAGAGAATCAAGCATGTGTACAGCGGCCGATACGCAGCAGTGAAAATCCGATAAATCCCATTATCAAAATAAATTTCGAAAACAAAACACAAAGACAGTGAAATAGAGAGCAATTCTTAAACAATTCACTCAGGGCATGTGATGCAACCGGGATTGACCACATCTACACCCAGAGCTGGTTGAGACATAAGGCTGGACACTTCAGGCTGATAGCATTGGTGAGTTTCGGTGAGCAAATGCAGACCCTTTGAAGTCATACTGCATGGTACCCATTCCATGGGTCCCAACTCTCCAGGTTCAAGGCATTCTTCCTCCAGCTAAAACATGCATAGGAAACCCAGAGTATCGTCCACCGTGTGATTGGGAAACGATTTAAAATGCATCTCAGTTTTCGTATCCTGGTCCTCGGGTTCACCATTCCAGATGCTTTACTAACACTCTCCCCGCTTGGAGAGTCAGTGCCTTTAACCTCCTCTTTGGCACAGCTTGCAATTTCTGTGCAAAATGAACAGGAATAGGGAGAACCAATGACAGACTAGCTATAGGTGTCTGCACGGGCAAATGTAACGCTCATTGCCCACCAGGAAGAGGAATTAAACAAAGGCTCAGTGTGCCCTGCTGGAAACAGATTAGGGCCTGAAGCAATCCTGTGGTTTTGTGCCCAGCTCACAAGAAAGCGAGTTGAAGAAAGGAGCTCAGGGGCACTGTAATTCACAAACCTGCAGAGTTATAAATGACAGCTATCTTCCAAAAGTATACTGAAGTAAGCCTGCGTAGGGGTCTTGAAAGCGGGGCAGAATTTCAGGAAAACGATTGCAGGCGGTAGACTGGAATTGCCCTGAAAGCATAGGAAAAGAGGCACAACGTCGACAATGATGCACTTGGCCAAAAAGGGCGTATGCGTTTTTCCTGAATATATTCAGGAAAAAACGCATACGCCCTTTTTGGCCAACCAAGCAAGCCTGTAAAGGAAATCTGCACTACAATGAAGTCTCACTGCCCCCCGGGCAAGAGGGCAATCTGAAAAAAGTGTAAAATCCAGAAAGGTAGGACAAGATATGGAGAACAGGGAGCCTTGTTATGCTGATTGGCAGGATGTAAATTGCCAACAGCCACCCTGGAGAAGTGTATGGTGTTTCCTGAAACACGTAAGAAATAAAGCAACACAGCCTATGGCAATTGCACTTATGGTCCTATTCCTTAGGGAAATTAAAATCAAAAACAGAGAGCCACCCCAAAGTTTGGGACAGCTGTGTTCACAAGAAGCTCGTCTACAGTACCAGGTAAATATCCCAGAAAGCAAAAAATGGATAAAGAAGTTGTGGCACGTACGTGCAATGCAATATCACTCAGCAATGAAATCTGTGTCATCAGGCCCGTAGCGGCATAGTGAGTGGATGCAGGTACGGTGATTCTACGTGAACTACGTCACACAGAAAAAGAAACATCATAAGATATCACTAATACACGGAATGTAAACTTGACTACACATGAACTGAATTACAAAACAGAACAGGGTCTCAAATTTAGAAAACCAACTAGTGCTTGCTTATGGGGAAAGGTGCGTTGGGGTGCTGCATAAAACCAGAGACTGAAATTAGCACAGATAACTTTCCAACAGCCAAATATGTAATAGACAAGACCTACTCCTTGCTCAACGAAATGGACCCAAAACCACAGATTCAACGCCTAGGAATATACCTGACTAGGAAGAATATTAAAACCCATGGATATATATGTCTCCGTAAGAGAATCAAGCGTGTGTACAGCGGCCAAAACGCAGCAGTGAAAATCCGATAAATCCCATTATCAAAATAAATTTCGAAAACAAAACACAAAGACAGTGAAATAGAGAGCAATTCTTAACTAATTCACTCAGGGCATGTGATGCAACCGGGATTGACCACATCTACACCCAGAGCTGGTTGAGACATAAGGCTGGACACTTCAGGCTGATAGCATTGGTGAGTTTCGGTGAGCAAATGGAGACCCTTTGAAGTCATACTGCATGGTACCCTTTCCATGGGTCCCAACTCTCCAGGTTCAAGGCATTCTTCCTCCAGCTAAAACATGCATGGGAAACCCAGAGTATCGTCCACCGTGTGATTGGGAAACGATTTAAAATGCATCTCAGTTTTCGTATCCTGGTCCTCGGGTTCACCATTCCAGATGCTTTACTAACACTCTCCCTGCTTGGAGAGTCAGTGCCTTTAACCTCCTCTTTGGCACAGCTTGCCATTTCTGTGCAAGATGAACAGGAATAGGGAGAACCAATGAGAGACTAGCTGTAGGTGTCTGCACGGGCAAATGTAACGCTCATTGCCCACCAGGAAGAGGAATTAAACAAAGGCTCAGTGTGCCCTGCTGGAAACAGATTAGGGCCTGAAGCAATCCTGCGGTTTTGTGCCCAGCTCACAAGAAAGCGAGTTGAAGAAAGGAGCTCAGGGGCACTGTAATTCACAAACCTGCAGAGTTATAAATGACAGCTATCCTCCAAAAATATATTGAAGTAAGCCTGCGAAGGGGACTTGAAAGCGGGGCAGAATTTCAGGAAAACGATTGCAGGGGGTAGACTGGAATTGCCCTGAAAGCATAGGAAAAGAGGCACAACGTCGACAATGATGCACTTGGCCAAAAAGGGCGTATGCGTGTTTTCCTGAATATATTCAGGAAAACACGCATACGCCCTTTTTGGCCAACCAAGCAAGCCTGTAAAGGAAATCTGCACTACAATGAAGTCTCACTGCCCCCCGGGCAAAAGGGCCATCTGAAAAAAGTGTAAAATCCAGAAAGGTAGGACAGGATATGGAGAACAGGGAGCCTTGTTATGCTGATTGGCAGGATGTAAATTGCCAGCAGCCACCCTGGAGAAGTGTATGGTGTTTCCTGAAACATGTTAAGAAACAAAGCAACACAGCCTATGGCACTTCCACTTATGGTCCTATAGCTTACGGAAATTAAAATCAAAAACAGACAGCCACCCCAGTATTTGGGAAGGCTCTGTTCACAAGAGGCTCGTCTACAGTATCAGGTAAATATCCCAGAAAGCAAAAAATGGATAAAGAAGTTGTGGCACGTACGTTAAATGCAATATCACTCAGCAATGAAATCTGTGTCATCAGGCCCGTAGCGGCATAGTTAGTGGATGCAGGTAAGGTGATTCTACGTGAACTACGTCACACAGAAAAAGAAACATCATAAGATATCACTAATACACGGAATGTAAACTTGACTACACATGAACTGAATTACAAAACAGAACAGGGTCTCAAATTTAGAAAACCAACTAGTGCTTGCTTATGGGGAAAGGTGCCTTGGGGTGCTGCATAAAACCAGAGACTGAAATTAGCACAGATAACTTTCCAAAGGCCAAATATGTAATAGAAAAGACCTACTCCTTGCTCAACGAAATGGACCCAAAACCACATATTCAACGCCTAGGAATATACCTGACTAGGAAGAATCTTAAAACCCATGGATATATATGTCTCCGTAAGAGAATCAAGCATGTGTACAGCGGCCGAAACGCAGCAGTGAAAATCCGATAAATCCCATTATCAAAATAAATTTCGAAAACAAAGCACAAAGACAGTGAAATAGAGAGCAATTCTTAAATAATTCACTCAGGGCATGTGATGCAACCGGGATTGACCACATCTACACCCAGAGCTGGTTGAGACATAAGGCTGGACACTTCAGGCTGATAGCATTGGTGAGTTTCGGTGAGCAAATGCAGACCCTTTGAAGTCATACTGCATGGTACCCATTCCATGGGTCCCAACTCTCCTGGTTCAAGGGATTCTTCCTCCAGTTAAAACATGCATGGGAAACCCAGAGTATCGTCCACCGTGTCATTGGGAAACGATTTAAAATGCATCTCAGTTTTCGTATCCTGGTCCTCGGGTTCACCATTCCAGATGCTTTACTAACACTCTCCCCGCTTGGAGAGTCAGTGCCTTTAACCTCCTGTTTGGCACAGCTTGCAATTTCTGTGCAAGATGAACAGGAATAGGGAGAACCAATGAGAGACTAGCTGTAGGTGTCTGCACGGGCAAATGTAACGCTCATTGCCGACCAGGAAGAGGAATTAAACAAAGGCGGAGCGTGCCCTGCTGAAAACAGATTAGGGCCTGAAGCAATCCTGCGGTTTTGTGCCCAGCTCACAAGAAAGCGAGTTGAAGAAAGGAGCTCAGGGGCACTGTAATTCACAAACCTGCAGAGTTATAAATGACAGCTATCCTCCAAAAATATATTGAAGTAAGCCTGCGAAGGGGACTTGAAAGCGGGGCAGAATTTCAGGAAAACGACTGCAGGGGGTAGACTGGAATTGCCCTGAAAGCATAGGAAAAGAGGCAGACCGTCGACAATGATGCACTTGGCCAAAAAGGGCGTGTGCGTTTTTTCCTGAATATATTCAGGAAAAACGCATACGCCATTTTTGGCCAACCAAGCAAGCCTGTAAAGTAAATCTGTATTACAATGAAGTCTCACTGCCCCCCGGGCAAAAGGGCCATCTGAAAAAAGTGTAAAATCCAGAAAGGTAGGACAGGATATGGAGAACAGGGAGCCTTGTTATGCTGATTGGCTGGATGTAAATTGCCAGCAGCCACCCTGGAGAAGTGTATGGTGTTTCCTGAAACACGTAAGAAACAAAGCAACACAGCCTATGGCATTTCCACTTATGGTCCTATAGATTAAGGAAATTAAAATCAAAAACAGACAGCCACCCCAATATTTGGGACGGCTGTGTTCACAAGAAGCTCGTCTACAGTATCAGGTAAATATCCCAGAAAGCAAAAAATGGATAAAGATTTTATGGCACGTACGTACCATGCAATATCACTCAGCAATGAAATCTGTGTCATCAGGCCCGTAGCGGCATAGTGAGTGGATGCAGGTACGGTGATTCTACGTGAACTACGTCACACAGAAAAAGAAACATCATAAGATATCACTAATACAAGGAATGTAAACTTGACTACACATGAACTGAATTACAAAACAGAACAGGGTCTCAAATTTAGAAAACCAACTAGTGCTTGCTTATGGGGTAAGGTGCCTTTGGGTGCTGCATAAAACCAGAGACAGAAATTAGCACAGATAACTTTCCATAAGCCAAATATGTAATAGACAAGACCTACTCCTTGCTCAACGAAATGGACCCAACACCACATAATCAACGCCTAGGAATATACCTGACTAGGAAGAATCTTAAAATCCATGGATATATATGTCTCCATAAGACAACCAAGCGTGTGTACAGTGGTTGAAACGCAGCAGAGAAAATCCTATAAATCCCATTATCAAAATAAATTTCGAAAACCAAACACAAAGACAGTGAAATAGAGAGCAATTCTTAAATAATTCACTCAGGGCACGTGATGAAACGGGGATTGACCACATCTACACCCAGAGCTGGTTGAGACATAAGGCTGGACACTTCAGGCTGATAGCATTGGTGAGTTTCGGTGAGCAAATGCAGACCCTTTGAAGTCATACTGCATGGTACCCATTCCATGGGTCCCAACTCTCCAGGTTCAAGGGATTCTTCCTCCAGCTAAAACATGCATGGGAAACCCAGAGTATCGTCCACCGTGTGATTGGGAAACGATTTAAAATGCATCTCAGTTTTCGTATCCTGGTCCTCGGATTCACCATTCCAGATGCTTTACTAACACTCTCCCTGCTTGGAGAGTCAGTGCCTTTAACCTCCTCTTTGGCACAGCTTGCAATTACTGTGCAAGATGAACAGGAATAGGGAGAACCAATGAGAGACTAGCTGTAGGTGTCTGCACGGGCAAATGTAACGCTCATTGCCCACCAGGAAGAGGAATTAAACAAAGGCTCAGTGTGCCCTGCTGGAAACAGATTAGGGCCTGAAGCAATCCTGCGGTTTTGTGCCCAGCTCACAAGAAAGCGAGTTGAAGAAAGGAGCTCAGGGGCACTGTAATTCACAAACCTGCAGAGTTATAAATGACAGCTATCTTCCAAAAGTATACTGAAGTAAGCCTGCGTAGGGGACTTGAAAGCGGGGCAGAATTTCCGGAAAACGATTGCAGGGGGTAGACAGGAATTGCCCTGAAAGCATAGGAAAAGAGGCATAACGTCGACAATGATGCACTTGGCCAAAAAGTGCGTATGCGTTTTTTCCTGAATATATTCAGGAGAAAACGCATACGCCCTTTTTGGCCAACCAATCAAGCCTGTAAAGGAAATCTGCACTACAATGAAGTCTCACTGCCCACCGGGCAAGAGGGCCATCTGAAAAAAGTGTAAAATCCAGAAAGGTAGGACAGGATATGGAGAACAGGGAGCCTTGTTATGCTGATTGGCAGGATGTAAATTGCCAACAGCCACCCTGGAGAAGTGTATGGTGTTTCCTGAAACACGTAAGAAATAAAGCAACACAGCCTATGGCAATTGCACTTATGGTCCTATTCCTTAGGGAAATTAAAATCAAAAACAGAGAGCCACCCCAAAGTTTGGGACGGCTGTGTTCCCAAGTAGCTCGTCTACATTACCAGGTAAATATCCCAGAAAGCAAAAAATGGATAAAGAAGTTGTGGCACGTACGTGCAATGCAGTATCACTCAGCAATGAAATCTGTGTCATCAGGCCCGTAGCGGCATAGTGAGTGGATGCAGGTACGGTGATTCTACGTGAACTACGTCACACAGAAATAGAAACATCATAAGATATCACTAATACACGGAATGTAAACTTGACTACACATGAACTGAATTACAAAACAGAACAGGGTCTCAAATTTAGAAAACCAACTAGTGCTTGCTTATGGGGAAAGGTGCCTTGGGGTGCTGCATAAAACCAGAGACTGAAATTAGCACAGATAACTTTCCATAAGCCAAATATGTAATAGACAAGACCTACCCCTTGCTCAACGAAATGGACTCAACACCACATATTCAACGCCTAGGAATATACCTGACTAGGAAGAATCTTAAAACCCATGGATATATATGTCTCCGTAAGATAATCAAGCGTGTGTACAACGGCCGATACGCAGCAGTGAAAATCCGATAAATCCCATTATCAAAATAAATTTCGAAAACAAAACACAAAGACAGTGAAATAGAGAGCAATTCTTAAATAATTCACTCAGGGCATGTGATGCAACCGGGATTGAACACATCTACACCCAGAGCTGATTGAGACATAAGGCTGGACACTTCAGGCTAATAGCATTGGTGAGTTTCGGTGAGCAAATGCAGACCCTTTGAAGTCATACTGCATGGTACCTATTCCATGGGTCCCAACTCTTCAGGTTCAAGGGATTCTTCCTCCAGCTAAAACATGCATGGGAAACCCAGAGTATCGTACACCGTGTGATTGGGAAACGATTTAAAATGCATCTCAGTTTTCGTATCCTGGTCCTCGGGTTCACCATTCCAGATGCTTTACTAACACTCTCCCCGCTTGGAGAGTCAGTGCCTTTAACCTCCTCTTTGGCACAGCTTGCAATTTCTGTGCAAGATGAACAGGAATAGGGAGAACCAATGAGAGACTAGCTGTAGGTGTCTGCACGGGCAAATGTAACGCTCATTGCCCACCAGGAAGAGGAATTAAACAAAGGCTCAGTGTGCCCTGCTGGAAACAGATTAAGGCCTGAAGCAATCCTGCGGTTTTGTGCCCAGCTCACAAGAAAGCGAGTTGAAGAAAGGAGCTCAGGGGCACTGTAATTCACAAACCTGCAGAGTTATAAATGACAGCTATCTTCCAAAAGTATACTGAAGTAAGCCTGCGTAGGGGACTTGAAAGCGGGGCAGAATTTCAGGAAAACGATTGCAGGGGGTAGACTGGAATTGCCCTGAAAGCATAGGAAAAGAGGCACAACGTCGACAATGATGCACTTGGCCAAAAAGGGCGTATGCGTTTTTCCTGAATATATTCAGGAAGAAACGCATACGCCCTTTTTGGCCAACCAAGCAAGCCTGTAAAGGAAATCTGCACTACAATGAAGTCTCACTGCCCCCCGGGCAAGAGGGCCATCTGAAAAAAGTGTAAAATCCAGAAAGGTAGGACAGGATATGGAGAACAGGGAGCCTTGTTATGCTGATTGGCAGGATGTAAATTGCCAGCAGCCACCCTGGAGAAGTGTATGGTGTTTCCTGAAACACGTAAGAAACAAAGCAACACAGCCTATGGCACTTCCACTTATGGTCCTATAGCTTACGGAAATTAAAATCAAAAACAGACAGCCACCCCAATATTTGGGACGGCTGTGTTCACAAGAAGCTCGTCTACAGTATCAGGTAAATATCCCAGAAAGCAAAAAATGGATAAAGAAGTTGTGGCACGTACGTACAATGAAATATCACTCAGCAATGAAATCTGTGTCATCAGGCCCGTAGCGGCATAGTGAGTGGATGCAGGTACGGTGATTCTACGTGAACTACGTCACACAGAAAAAGAAACATCATAAGATATCACTAATACACGGAATGTAAACTTGACTACACATGAACTGAATAACAAAACAGAACAGGGTCTCAAATTTAGAAAACCAACTAGTGCTTGCTTATGGGGAAAGGTGCGTTGGGGTGCTGCATAAAACCAGAGACTGAAATTAGCACAGATAACTTTCCATAGGCCAAATATGTAATAGACAAGACCTACTCCTTGCTCAACGAAATGGACCCAAAACCACATATTCAACGCCTAGGAATATACCTGACTAGGAAGAATCTTAAAACCCATGGATATATATGTCTCCGTAAGAGAATCAAGCGTGTGTACAGCGGCCGAAACGCAGCAGTGAAAATCCGATAAATCCCATTATCAAAATAATTTTCGAAAACAAAACACAAAGACAGTGAAATCGAGAGCAATTCTTAACTAATTCACTCAGGGCATGTGATGCAACCGGGATTGACCACATCTACACCCAGAGTTGGTGAGACATAAGGCTGGACACTTCAGGCTGATAGCATTGGTGAGTTTCGTTGAGCAAATGCAGACCCTTTGAAGTCATACTGCAAGGTACCCATTCCATGGGTCCCAACTCTCCAGGTTCAAGGCATTCTTCCTCCAGTTAAAACATGCATGGGAAACCCAGAGTATCGTCCACCGTGTCATTGGGAAACGATTTAAAATGCATCTCAGTTTTCGTATCCTGGTCCTCGGGTTCACCATTCCAGATGCTTTACTAACACTCTCCCCGCTTGGAGAGTCAGTGCCTTTAACCTCCTGTTTGGCACAGCTTGCAATTTCTTTGCAAGATGAACAGGAATAGGGAGAACCAATGAAAGACTAGCTGTAGGTGTCTGCACGGGCAAATGTAACACTCATTGCCCACCAGGAAGAGGAATTAAACAAAGGCTCAGCGTGCCCTGCTGGAAACAGATTAGGGCCTGAAGCAATCCTGCGGTTTTGTGCCCAGCTCACAAGAAAGCGAGTTGAAGAAAGGAGCTCAGGGGCACTGTAATTCACAAACCTGCAGAGTTATAAATGACAGCTATCCTCCAAAAATATATTGAAGTAAGCCTGCGAAGGGGACTTGAAAGCGGGGTAGAATTTCAGGAAAACGATTGCAGGGGGTAGACTGGAATTGCCCTGAAAGCAGAGGAAAAGAGGCAGACCGTCGACAATGATGCACTTGGCCAAAAAGGGCGTATGCGTGTTTTCCTGAATATATTCAGGAAAAAACGCATACGCGCTTTTTGGCCAACCAAGCAAGCCTGTAAAGGAAATCTGTATTACAATGAAGTCTCACTGCCCCCCGGGCAAAAGGGCCATCTGAAAAAAGTGTAAAATCCAGAAAGGTAGGACAGGATATGGAGAACAGGGAGCCTTGTTATGCTGATTGGCAGGATTTAAATTGCCAGCAGCCACCCTGGAGAAGTGTATGGTGTTTCCTGAAACACGTAAGAAACAAAGCAACACAGCCTATGGCATTTCCACTTATGGTCCTATAGCTTATGGAAATTATAATCAAAAACAGACAGCCACCCCAATATTTGGGACGGCTGTGTTCACAAGAAGCTCGTCTACAGTATCAGGTAAATATCCCAGAAAGCAAAAAATGGATAAAGAAGTTGTGGCACGTACGTGCAATGCAATATCACTCAGCAATGGAATCTGTGTCATCAGGCCCGTAGCGGCATAGTGAGTGGATGCAGGTACGGTGATTCTACGTGAACTACGTCACACAGAAAAAGAAACATCATAAGATATCACTAATACACGGAATGTAAACTTGACTACACATGAACTGAATTACAAAACAGAACAGGGTCTCAAATTTAGAAAACCAACTAGTGCTTGCTTCTGGGGAAAGGTGCCTTTGGGTGCTGCATAAAACCAGAGACAGAAATTAGCACAGATAACTTTCCATAAGCCAAATATGTAATAGACAAGACCTACTCCTTGCTCAACGAAATGGACCCAACACCACATAATCAACGCCTAGGAATATACCTGACTAGGAAGAATCTTAAAACCCATGGATATATATGTTTCCATAAGACAACCAAGCGTGTGTACAGTGGTCGAAACGCAGCAGTGAAAATCCGATAAATCCCATTATCAAAATAAATTTCGAAAACAAAACACAAAGACAGTGAAATAGAGAGCAATTCTTAAACAATTCACTCAGGGCATGTGATGCAACCGGGATTGACCACATCTACACCCAGAGCTGGTTGAGACATAAGGCTGGACACTTCAGGCTGATAGCATTGGTGAGTTTCGGTGAGCAAATGGAGATCCTTTGAAGTCATACTGCATGGTACCCATTCCATGGGTCCCAACTCTCCAGGTTCAAGGGATTCTCCCTCCAGCTAAAACATGCATGGGAAACCCAGAGTATCGTCCACCGTGTGATTGGGAAACGATTTAAAATGCATCTCAGTTTTCGTATCCTGGTCCTCGGATTCACCCTTCCAGATGCTTTACTAACACTCTCCCCGCTTGGAGAGTCAGTGCCTTTAACCTCCTCTTTGGCACAGCTTGCAATTTCTGTGCAAGATGAACAGGAATAGGGAGAACCAATGAGAGACTAGCTGTAGGTGTCTGCACGGGCAAATGTAACGCTCATTGCCCACCAGGAAGAGGAATTAAACAAAGGCTCAGTGTGCCCTGCTGGAAACAGATTAGGGACTTAAGCAATCCTGCGGTTTTCTGCCCAGCTCACAAGAAAGCGAGTTGAAGAAAGGAGCTCAGGGGCACTGTAATTCACAAACGTGCAGAGTTATAAATGACAGCTATCCTCCAAAAATATATTGAAGTAAGCCTGCGAAGGGGACTTGAATGCGGGGCAGAATTTCAGGAAAACGATTGCAGGGGGTAGACTGGAATTGCCCTGAAAGCATAGGAAAAGAGGCACAACGTCGACAATGATGCACTTGGCCAAAAAGGGCGTATGCGTTTTTTCCTGAATATATTCAGGAAAAACCGCATACGCCCTTTTTGGCCAACCAAGCAAGCCTGTAAAGGAAATCTGCACTACAATGAAATCTCACTGCCCCCCCGGGCAAAAGGGCCATCTGAAAATAGTGTAAAATCCAGAAAGGTAGGACAGGATATGGAGAACAGGGAGCCTTGTTATGCTGATTGTCAGGATGTAAATTGCCAGCAGCCACCCTGGAGAAGTGTATGGTGTTTCCTGAAACACGTAAGAAACAAAGCAACACAGCCTATGGCACTTCCACTTATGGTCCTATAGCTTACGGAAATTAAAATCAAAAACAGACAGCCACCCCAATATTTGGGACGGCTGTGTTCACAAGAAGCTCGTCTACACTATCAGGTAAATATCCCAGAAAGCAAAAAATGGATAAAGAAGTTGTGGCACGTACGTGCAATGCAATATCACTCAGCAATGAAATCTGTGTCATCAGGCCCGTAGCGGCATAGTGAGTGGATGCAGGTACGGTGATTCTACGTGAGCTACGTCACACAGAAAAAGAAACATCATAAGATATCACTAATACACGGAATGTAAACTTGACTACACATGAACTGAATTACAAAACAGAACAGGGTCTCAAATTTAGAAAACCAACTAGTGCTTGCTTATGGGGAAAGGTGCGTTGGGGTGCTGCATAAAACCAGAGACTGAAATTAGCACAGATAACATTCCATAAGCCAAATATGTAATAGAAAAGACCTACTCCTTGCTCAACGAAATGGACTCAACACCACATATTCAACGCCTAGGAATATATCTGACTAGGAAGAATCTTAAAACCCATGGATATATATGTCTCCGTAAGAGAATCAAGCGTGTGTACAGCGGCCGAAACGCAGCAGTGAAAATCCGATAAATCCCATTATCAAAATAAATTTCGAAAACAAAACACAAAGACAGTGAAATAGAGAGCAATTCTTAAATAATTCACTCAGGGCATGTGATGCAACCGGGATTGACCACATCTACACCCAGAGCTGGTTGAGACATAAGGCTGGACACTTCAGCCTGATAGCATTGGTGAGTTTCGGTGAGCAAATGCAGACCCTTTGAAGTCATACTGCATGGTACCCATTCCATGGGTCCCAACTCTCCAGGTTCAAGGGATTCTTCCTCCAGCTAAAACATGCATGGGAAACCCAGAGTATCGTCCACCGTGTGATTGGGAAACGATTTAAAATGCAACTCAGTTTTCGTATCCTGGTCCTCGGGTTCACCATTCCAGATGCTTTACTAACACTCTCCCCGCTTGTAGAGTCAGTGCCTTTAACCTCCTGTTTGGCACAGCTTGCAATTTCTGTGCAAGATGAACAGGAATAGGGAGAACCAATGAGAGACTAGCTGTAGGTGTCTGCACGGGCAAATGTAACGCTCATTGCCCACCAGGAAGAGGAATTAAACAAAGGCTCAGCGTGCCCTGCTGAAAAGAGATTAGGGCCTGAAGCAATCCTGCGGTTTTGTGTCCAGCTCACAAGAAAGCGCGTTGAAGAAAGGAGCTCAGGGGCACTGTAATTCACAAACCTGCAGAGTTATAAATGACAGCTCTCCTCCAAAAATATATTGAAGTAAGCCTGCGAAGGAGACTTGAAAGCGGGGCAGAATTTCAGGAAAACGATTGCAGGGGGTAGACTGGAATTGCCCTGAAAGCATAGGAAAAGAGGCAGAACATCGACAATGATGCACTTGGCCAAAAAGGGCGTATGCGTTTTTTCCTGAATATATTCAGGAAAAAACGCATACGCCCTTTTTGGCCAACCAAGCAAGCCTGTAAAGGAAATCTGCACTACAATGAAGTCTCACTGCCCCCCGGGCAAAAGGGCCATCTGAAAAAAGTGTAAAATCCAGAAAGGTAGGACAGGATATGGAGAACAGTGAGCCTTGTTATGCTGATTGGCAGGATGTAAATTGCCAGCAGCCACCCTGGAGAAGTGTATGGTGTTTCCTGAAACACGTAAGAAATAAAGCAACACAGCCTATGGCAATTGCAATTATGGTCCTATTGCTTAGGGAAATTAAAATCAAAAACGGAGAGCCACCCCAAAGTTTGGGACGGCTGTGTTCCCAAGAAGCTCGTCTACAGTACCAGGTAAATATCCCAGAAAGCAAAAAATGGATAAAGAAGTTTTGGCACGTACGTGCAATGCAATATCACTCAGCAATGAAATCTGTGTCATCAGGCCCGTAGCGGCATAGTGAGTGGATGCAGGTACGGTGATTCTACGTGAACTACGTCACACAGAAAAAGAAACATCATAAGATATCACTAATACACGGAATGTAAACTTGACTACACATGAACTGAATTACAAAACAGAACAGGATCTCAAATTTAGAAAACCAACTAGTGCTTGCTTATGGGGAAAGGTGCGTTGGGGTGCTGCATAAAACCAGAGTCTGAAATTAGCACAGATAACATTCCATAAGCCAAATATGTAATAGACAAGACCTACTCCTTGCTCAACGAAATGGACTCAACACCACATATTCAACGCCTAGGAATATACCTGACTAGGAAGAATCTTAAAACCCATGGATATATATGTCTCCATAAGAGAATCAAGCGTGTGTACAGCGGCGGAAATGCAGCAGTGAAAATCCGATAAATCCCATTATCAAAATAAATTTCGAAAACAAAACACAAAGACAGTGAAATAGAGAGCAATTCTTAACTAATTCACTCAGGGCATGTGATGCAACCGGGATTGACCACATCTACACCCAGAGCTGGTTGAGACATAAGGCTGGACACTTCTGGCTGATAGCACTGGTGAGTTTCGGTGAGCAAATGCAGACCCTTTGAAGTCATACTGCATGGTACCCATTCCATGGGTCCCAACTCTCCAGGTTCAAGGCATTCTTCCTCCAGCTAAAACATGCATGGGAAACCCAGAGTATCGTCCACCGTGTCATTGGGAAACGATTTAAAATGCAACTCAGTTTTCGTATCCTGGTCCTCGGGATCACCATACCAGATGCTTTACTAACACTCTCCCCGCTTGGAGAGTCAGTGCCTTTAACCTCCTGTTTGGCACAGCTTGCCATTTCTGTGCAAGATGAACAGGAATAGGGAGAACCAATGAGAGACTAGCTGTAGGTGTCTGCACGGGCAAATGTAACGCTCATTGCCCACCAGGAAGAGGAATTAAACAAAGGCTCAGTGTGCCCTGCTGGAAACAGATAAGGGCCTGAAGCAATCCTGCGGTTTTGTGCCCAGCTCACAAGAAAGCGAGTTGAAGAAAGGAGCTCAGGGGCACTGTACTTCACAAACATGCAGAGTTATAAATGACAGCTATCCTCCAAAAATATATTGAAGTAAGCCTGCGAAGGGGACTTGAAAGCGGGGCTGAATTTCAGGAAAACGATTGCAGGGGGTAGACTGGAATTGCCCTGAAAGTATAGGAAAAGAGGCAGAACGTCGACAATGATGCACTTGGCCAAAAAGGGCATATGCGTTTTTTCCTGAATATATTCAGGAAAAAACCCATATGCCCTTTTTGGCCAACCAAGCAAGCCTGTAAAGGAAATCTGCACTACAATGAAATCTCACTGCCCCCCCGGGCAAAAGGGCCATCTGAAAAAAGTGTAAAATCCAGAAAGGTAGGACAGGATATGGAGAACAGGGAGCCTTGTTATGCTGATTGTCAGGATGTAAATTGCCAGCAGCCACCCTGGAGAAGTGTATGGTGTTTCCTGAAACAAGTAAGAAACAAAGCAACACAGCCTATGGCACTTCCACTTATGGTCCTATAGCTTACGGAAATTAAAATCAAAAACAGACAGCCACCCCAATATTTGGGACGGCTGTGTTCACAAGAAGCTCGTCTACACTATCAGGTAAATATCCCAGAAAGCAAAAAATGGATAAAGAAGTTGTGGCACGTACGTGCAATGCAATATCACTCAGCAATGAAATCTGTGTCATCAGGCCCGTAGCGGCATAGTGAGTGGATGCAGGTACGGTGATTCTACGTGAGCTACGTCACACAGAAAAAGAAACATCATAAGATATCACTAATACACGGAATGTAAACTTGACTACACATGAACTGAATTACAAAACAGAACAGGGTCTCAAATTTAGAAAACCAAATAGTGCTTGCTTATGGGGAAAGGTGCGTTGGGGTGCTGCATAAAACCAGAGACTGAAATTAGCACAGATAACATTCCATAAGCCAAATATGTAATAGACAAGACCTACTCCTTGCTCAACGAAATGGACTCAACACCACATATTCAACGCCTAGGAATATACCTGACTAGGAAGAATCTTAAAACCCATGGATATATATGTCTCCGTAAGAGAATCAAGCGTGTGTACAGCGGCGGAAATGCAGCAGTGAAAATCCGATAAATCCCATTATCAAAATAAATTTCGAAAACAAAACACAAAGACAGTGAAATAGAGAGCAATTCTTACCTAATTCACTCAGGGCATGTGATGCAACCGGGATTGACCACATCTACACCCAGAGCTGGTTGAGACATAAGGCTGGACACTTCTGGCTGATAGCACTGGTGAGTTTCGGTGAGCAAATGCAGACCCTTTGAAGTCATACTGCATGGTACCCATTCCATGGGTCCCAACTCTCCAGGTTCAAGGCATTCTTCCTCCAGCTAAAACATGCATGGGAAACCCAGAGTATCGTCCACCGTGTGATTGGGAAACTATTTAAAATGCATCTCAGTTTTCGTATCCTGGTCCTCGGGTTCACCATTCCAGATGCTTTACTAACACTCTCCCCGCTTGGAGAGTCAGTGCCTTTAACCTCCTGTTTGGCACAGCTTGCCATTTCTGTGCAAGATGAACAGGAATAGGGAGAACCAATGAGAGACTAGCTGTAGGTGTCTGCACGGGCAAATGTAACGCTCATTGCCCACCAGGAAGAGGAATTAAACAAAGGCTCAGTGTGCCCTGCTGGAAACAGATTAGGGCCTGAAGCAATCCTGCGGTTTTGTGCCCAGCTCACAAGAAAGCGAGTTGAAGAAAGGAGCTCAGGGGCACTGTACTTCACAAACATGCAGAGTTATAAATGACAGCTATCCTCCAAAAATATATTGAAGTAAGCCTGCGAAGGGGACTTGAAAGCGGGGCTGAATTTCAGGAAAACGATTGCAGGGGGTAGACTGGAATTGCCCTGAAAGTATAGGAAAAGAGGCAGAACGTCGACAATGATGCACTTGGCCAAAAAGGGCGTATGCGTTTTTCCTGAATATATTCAGGAAAAAACCCATACGCCCTTTTTTGCCAACCAAGCAAGCCTGTAAAGGAAATCTGCACTACAATGAAATCTCACTGCCCCCCCGGGCAAAAGGGCCATCTGAAAAAAGTGTAAAATCCAGAAAGGTAGGACAGGATATGGAGAACAGGGAGCCTTGTTATGCTGATTGTCAGGATGTAAATTGCCAGCAGCCACCCTGGAGAAGTGTATGGTGTTTCCTGAAACACGTAAGAAACAAAGCAACACAGCCTATGGCACTTCCACTTATGGTCCTATAGCTTACGGAAATTAAAATCAAAAACAGACAGCCACCCCAATATTTGGGACGGCTGTGTTCACAAGAAGCTCGTCTACACTATCAGGTAAATATCCCAGAAAGCAAAAAATGGATAAAGAAGTTGTGGAACGTACGTGCAATGCAATATCACTCAGCAATGAAATCTGTGTCATCAGGCCCGTAGCGGCATAGTGAGTGGATGCAGGTACGGTGATTCTACGTGAGCTACGTCACACAGAAAAAGAAACATCATAAGATATCACTAATACACGGAATGTAAACTTGACTACACATGAACTGAATTACAAAACAGAACAGGGTCTCAAATTTAGAAAACCAAATAGTGCTTGCTTATGGGGAAAGGTGCGTTGGGGTGCTGCATAAAACCAGAGACTGAAATTAGCACAGATAACATTCCATAAGCCAAATATGTAATAGACAAGACCTACTCCTTGCTCAACGAAATGGACTCAACACCACATATTCAACGCCTAGGAATATACCTGACTAGGAAGAATCTTAAAACCCATGGATATATATGTCTCCGTAAGAGAATCAAGCGTGTGTACAGCGGCGGAAATGCAGCAGTGAAAATCCGATAAATCCCATTATCAAAATAAATTTCGAAAACAAAACACAAAGACAGTGAAATAGAGAGCAATTCTTACCTAATTCACTCAGGGCATGTGATGCAACCGGGATTGACCACATCAACACCCAGAGCTGGTTGAGACATAAGGCTGGACACTTCTGGCTGATAGCACTGGTGAGTTTCGGTGAGCAAATGCAGACCCTTTGAAGTCATACTGCATGGTACCCATTCCATGGGTCCCAACTCTCCAGGTTCAAGGCATTCTTCCTCCAGCTAAAACATGCATGGGAAACCCAGAGTATCGTCCACCGTGTGATTGGGAAACTATTTAAAATGCATCTCAGTTTTCGTATCCTGGTCCTCGGGTTCACCATTCCAGATGCTTTACTAACACTCTCCCCGCTTGGAGAGTCAGTGCCTTTAACCTCCTGTTTGGCACAGCTTGCCATTTCTGTGCAAGATGAACAGGAATAGGGAGAACCAATGAGAGACTAGCTGTAGGTGTCTGCACGGGCAAATGTAACGCTCATTGCCCACCAGGAAGAGGAATTAAACAAAGGCTCAGTGTGCCCTGCTGGAAACAGATTAGGGCCTGAAGCAATCCTGCGGTTTTGTGCCCAGCTCACAAGAATGCGAGTTGAAGAAAGGAGCTCAGGGGCACTGTACTTCACAAACCTGCAGAGTTATAAATGACAGCTATCCTCCAAAAATATATTGAAGTAAGCCTGCGAAGGGGACTTGAAAGCGGGGCTGAATTTCAGGAAAACGATTGCAGGGGGTAGACTGGAATTGCCCTGAAAGCATAGGAAAAGATGCACAACGTCGACAATGATGCACTTGGCCAAAAAGGGCGTATGCGTTTTTTCCTGAATATATTCAGGAAAAAACGCATACGCCCTTTTTGGCCAACCAAGCAAGCCTGTAAGGAAATCTGCACTACAATGAAATCTCACTGCCCCCCCGGGCAAAAGGGCCATCTGAAAAAAGTGTAAAATCCAGAAAGGTAGGACAGGATATGGAGAACAGGGAGCCTTGTTATGCTGATTGGCAGGATGTAAATTGCCAGCAGCCACCCTGGAGAAGTGTATGGTGTTTCCTGAAACACGTAAGAAACAAAGCAACACAGCCTATGGCATTTCCACTTATGGTCCTATAGCTTACGGAAATTAAAATCAAAAACAGACAGCCACCCCAATATTTGGGACGGCTGTGTTCACAAGAAGCTCGTCTACAGTATCAGGTAAATATCCCAGAAAGCAAAAAATGGATAAAGAAGTTGTGGCACGTACGTGCAATGCAATATCACTCAGCAATGAAATCTGTGTCATCAGGCCCGTAGCGGTATAGTGAGTGGATGCAGGTACGGTGATTCTACGTGAACTACGTCACACAGAAAAAGAAACATCATAAGATATCACTAATACACGGAATGTAAACTTGACTACACATGAACTGAATTACAAAAAAGAACAGGGTCTCAAATTTAGAAAACCAACTAGTGCTTGCTTATGGGGAAAGGTGCCTTGGGGTGCTGCATAAAACCAGAGACTGAAATTAGCACAGATAACTTTCCATAAGCCAAATATGTAATAGACAAGACCTACTCCTTGCTCAACGAAATGGACCCAACATCACATATTCAACGCCTAGGAATATACCTGACTAGGAAGAATCTTAAAACCCATGGATATATATGTCTCCGTAAGAGAATCAAGCGTGTGTAGAGCGGCCGAAACGCAGCAGTGAAAATCCGATAAATCCCATTATCAAAATAAATTTCGAAAACAAAACACAAAGACAGTGAAATAGAGAGCAATTCTTAAATAATTCACTCAGGGCATGTGATGCAACCGGGATTGACCACATCTACACCCAGAGCTGGTTGAGACATAAGGCTGGACACTTCAGGCTGATAGCATTGGTGAGTTTCGGTGAGCAAATGCAGACCCTTTGAAGTCATACTGCATGGTACCCATTTCTTGGGTCCCAAATCTCCAGGTTCAAGGGATTCTTCCTCCAGCTAAAACATGCATGGGAAACCCAGAGTATCGTCCACCGTGTGATTGGGAAACGATTTAAAATGCATCTCAGTTTTCGTTTCCTGGTCCTCGGGTTCACCATTCCAGATGCTTTACTAACACTCTCCCCGCTTGGAGAGTCAGTGCCTTTAACCTCCTGTTTCGCACAGCTTGCAATTTCTGTGCAAGATGAACAGGAATAGGGAGAACCAATGAGAGACTAGCTGTAGGTGTCTGCACGGGCAAATGTAACGCTCATTGCCCACCAGGAAGAGGAATTAAACAAAGGCTCAGTGTGCCCTGCTGGAAACAGATTAGGGCCTGAAGCAATCCTGCGGTTTTTTGCCCAGCTCACAAGAAAGCGAGTTGAAAAAAGGAGCTCAGGGGCACTGTACTTCACAAACCTGCAGAGTTATAAATGACAGCTATCCTCCAAAAATATATTGAAGTAAGCCTGCGAAGGGGACTTGAAAGCGGGGCTGAATTTCAGGAAAACGATTGCAGGGGGTAGACTTGAATTGCCCTGAAAGCATAGGAAAAGAGGCACAACGTCGACAATGATGCACTTGGCCAAAAAGGGCGTATGCGTTTTTTCCTGAATATATTCAGGAAAAAACGCATACGCCCTTTTTGGCCAACCAAGCAAGCCTGTAAAGGAAATCTGCACTACAATGAAATCTCACTGCCCCCCCCGGGCAAAAGGGCCATCTGAAAAAAGTGTAAAATCCAGAAAGGTAGGACAGGATATGGAGAACAGGGAGCCTTGTTATGCTGATTGTCAGGATGTAAATTGCCAGCAGCCACCCTGGAGAAGTGTATGGTGTTTCCTGAAACACGTAAGAAACAAAGCAACACAGCCTATGGCACTTCCACTTATGGTCCTATAGCTTACGGAAATTAAAATCAAAAACAGACAGCAACCCCAATATTTGGGACGGCTGTGTTCACAAGAAGCTCGTCTACAGTATCAGGTAAATATCCCAGAAAGCAAAAAATGGATAAAGAAGTTGTGGCACGTACGTGCAATGCAATATCACTCAGCAATGAAATCTGTGTCATCAGGCCCGTAGCGGCATAGTAAGTGGATGCAGGTACGGTGATTCTACGTGAACTACGTCACACAGAAAAAGAAACATCATAAGATATCACTAATACACGGAATGTAAACTTGACTACACATGAACTGAATTACAAAACAGAACAGGGTCTCAAATTTAGAAAACCAACTAGTGCTTGCTTATGGGGAAAGGTGCCTTGGGGTGCTGCATAAAACCAGAGACTGAAATTAGCACAGATAACATTCCATAAGCCAAATATGTAATAGACAAGACCTACTCCTTGCTCAACGAAATGGACTCAACACCACATATTCAACGCCTAGGAATATACCTGACTAGGAAGAATATTAAAACCCATGGATATATATGTCTCCGTAAGAGAATCAAGCGTGTGTACAGCGGCGGAAATGCAGCAGTGAAAATCCGATAAATCCCATTATCAAAATAAATTTCGAAAACAAAACACAAAGACAGTGAAATAGAGAGCAATTCTTAAATAATTCACTCAGGGCATGTGATGCAACCGGGATTGACCACATCTACACCCAGAGCTGGTTGAGACATAAGGCTGGACACTTCTGGCTGATAGCACTGGTGAGTTTCGGTGAGCAAATGCAGACGCTTTGAAGTCATACTGCATGGTACCCATTCCATGGGTCCCAACTCTCCAGGTTCAAGGCATTCTTCCTCCAGCTAAAACATGCATGGGAAACCCAGAGTATCGTCCACCGTGTGATTGGGAAACGATTTAAAATGCATCTCAGTTTTCGTATCCTGGTCCTCGGGTTCACCATTCCAGATGCTTTACTAACACTCTCCCCGCTTGGAGAGTCAGTGCCTTTAACCTCCTGTTTGGCACAGCTTGCAATTTCTGTGCAAGATGAACAGGAATAGGGAGAACCAATGAGAGACTAGCTGTAGGTGTCTGCACGGGCAAATGTAACGCTCATTGCCCACCAGGAAGAGGAATTAAACAAAGGCTCAGTGTGCCCTGCTGGAAACAGATTAGGGCCTGAAGCAATCCTGTGGTTTTTTGCCCAGCTCACAAGAAAGCGAGTTGAAGAAAGGAGTTCAGGGGCACTGTACTTCACAAACCTGCAGAGTTATAAATGACAGCTATCCTCCAAAAATATATTGAAATAAGCCTGCGAAGGGGACTTGAAAGCGGGGCTGAATTTCAGGAAAACGATTGCAGGGGGTAGACTGGAATTGCCCTGAAAGCATAGGAAAAGAGGCACAATGTCGACAATGCTGCACTTGGCCAAAAAGTGCGTATGCGTTTTTTCCTGAATATATTCAGGAAAAAACGCACACGCCCTTTTTGGCCAACCAAGCAAGCCTGTAAAGAAATCTGCACTACAATGAAATCTCACTGCCCCCCTGGGCAAAAGGGCCATCTGAAAAAAGTGTAAAATCCAGAAAGGTAGGACAGGATATGGAGAACAGGGAGCCTTGTTATGCTGATTGGCAGGATGTAAATTGCCAGCAGCCACCCTGGAGAAGTGTATGGTGTTTCCTGAAACACGTAAGAAACAAAGCAACACAGCCTATGGCACTTCCACTTATGGTCCTATAGCTTACGGAAATTAAAATCAAAAACAGACAGCCACCCCAATATTTGGGACGGCTGTGTTCACAAGAAGCTCGTCTACAGTATCAGGTAAATATCCCAGAAAGCAAAAAATGGATAAAGAAGTTGTGGCACGTACGTGCAATGCAATATCACTCAGCAATGAAATCTGTGTCATCAGGCCCGTAGCGGCATAGTGAGTGGATGCACGTACGGTGATTCTACGTGAACTACGTCACACAGAAAAAGAAACATCATAAGATATCACTAATACACGGAATGTAAACTTGACTACACATGAACTGAATTACAAAACAGAACAGGGTCTCAAATTTAGAAAACCAACTAGTGCTTGCTTATGGGGAAAGGTGCGTTGGGGTGCTGCATAAAACCAGAGACTGAAATTAGCACAGATAACATTCCATAAGCCAAATATGTAATAGACAAGACCTACTCCTTGCTCAACGAAATGGACTCAACACCACATATTCAACGCCTAGGAATATACCTGACTAGGAAGAATATTAAAACCCATGGATATATATGTCTCTGTAAGAGAATCAAGCGTGTGTACAGCGGCGGAAATGCAGCAGTGAAAATCCGATAAATCCCATTATCAAAATAAATTTCGAAAACAAAACACAAAGACAGTGAAATAGAGAGCAATTCTTAAATAATTCACTCAGGGCATGTGATGCAACCGGGATTGACCACATCTACACCCAGAGCTGGTTGAGACATAAGGCTGGACACTTCTGGCTGATAGCACTGGTGAGTTTCGGTGAGCAAATGCAGACGCTTTGAAGTCATACTGCATGGTACCCATTCCATGGGTCCCAACTCTCCAGGTTCAAGGCATTCTTCCTCCAGCTAAAACATGCATGGGAAACCCAGAGTATCGTCCACCGTGTGATTGGGAAACGATTTAAAATGCATCTCAGTTTTCGTATCCTGGTCCTCGGGTTCACCATTCCAGATGCTTTACTAACACTCTCCCCGCTTGGAGAGTCAGTGCCTTTAACCTCCTGTTTGGCACAGCTTGCAATTTCTGTGCAAGATGAACAGGAATAGGGAGAACCAATGAGAGACTAGCTGTAGGTGTCTGCACGGGCAAATGTAACGCTCATTGCCCACCAGGAAGAGGAATTAAACAAAGGCTCAGTGTGCCCTGCTGGAAACAGATTAGGGCCTGAAGCAATCCTGTGGTTTTTTGCCCAGCTCACAAGAAAGCGAGTTGAAGAAAGGAGTTCAGGGGCACTGTACTTCACAAACCTGCAGAGTTATAAATGACAGCTATCCTCCAAAAATATATTGAAATAAGCCTGCGAAGGGGACTTGAAAGCGGGGCTGAATTTCAGGAAAACGATTGCAGGGGGTAGACTGGAATTGCCCTGAAAGCATAGGAAAAGAGGCACAATGTCGACAATGCTGCACTTGGCCAAAAAGTGCGTATGCGTTTTTTCCTGAATATATTCAGGAAAAAACGCACACGCCCTTTTTGGCCAACCAAGCAAGCCTGTAAAGAAATCTGCACTACAATGAAATCTCACTGCCCCCCTGGGCAAAAGGGCCATCTGAAAAAAGTGTAAAATCCAGAAAGGTAGGACAGGATATGGAGAACAGGGAGCCTTGTTATGCTGATTGGCAGGATGTAAATTGCCAGCAGCCACCCTGGAGAAGTGTATGGTGTTTCCTGAAACACGTAAGAAACAAAGCAACACAGCCTATGGCACTTCCACTTATGGTCCTATAGCTTACGGAAATTAAAATCAAAAACAGACAGCCACCCCAATATTTGGGACGGCTGTGTTCACAAGAAGCTCGTCTACAGTATCAGGTAAATATCCCAGAAAGCAAAAAATGGATAAAGAAGTTGTGGCACGTACGTGCAATGCAATATCACTCAGCAATGAAATCTGTGTCATCAGGCCCGTAGCGGCATAGTGAGTGGATGCAGGTACGGTGATTCTACGTGAACTACGTCACACAGAAAAAGTAACATCATAAGATATCACTAATACACGGAATGTAAACTTGACTACACATGAACTGAATTACAAAAAAGAACAGGGTCTCAAATTTAGAAAACCAACTAGTGCTTGCTTATGGGGAAAGGTGCCTTGGGGTGCTGCATAAAACCAGAGACTGAAATTAGCACAGATAACTTTCCATAAGCCAAATATGTAATAGACAAGACCTACTCCTTGCTCAACGAAATGGACCCAACACCACATATTCAACGCCTAGGAATATACCTGACTAGGAAGAATCTTAAAACCCATGGATATATATGTCTCCGTAAGAGAATCAAGCGTGTGTACAGCGGCCGAAACGCAGCAGTGAAAATCCGATAAATCCCATTATCAAAATAAATTTCGAAAACAAAACACAAAGACAGTGAAATAGAGAGCAATTCTTAAATAATTCACTCAGGGCATGTGATGCAACCGGGATTGACCACATCTACACCCAGAGCTGGTTGAGACATAAGGCTGGACACTTCTGGCTGATAGCACTGGTGAGTTTCGGTGAGCAAATGCAGACGCTTTGAAGTCATACTGCATGGTACCCATTCCATGGGTCCCAACTCTCCAGGTTCAAGGCATTCTTCCTCCAGCTAAAACATGCATGGGAAACCCAGAGTATCGTCCACCGTGTGATTGGGAATCGATTTAAAATGCATCTCAGTTTTCGTATCCTGGTCCTCGGGTTCACCATTCCAGATGCTTTACTAACACTCTCCCCGCTTGGAGAGTCAGTGCCTTTAAACTCCTGTTTGGCACAGCTTGCCATTTCTGTGCAAGATGAACAGGAATAGGGAGAACCAATGAGAGACTAGCTGTAGGTGTCTGCACGGGCAAATGTAACGCTCATTGCCCACCAGGAAGAGGAATTAAACAAAGGCTCAGTGTGCCCTGCTGGAAACAGATTAGGGCCTGAAGCAATCCTGCGGTTTTGTGCCCAGCTCACAAGAAAGCGAGTTGAAGAAAGGAGCTCAGGGGCACTGTACTTCACAAACCTGCAGAGTTATAAATGACAGCTATCCTTCAAAAATATATTGAAGTAAGCCTGCGAAGGGGACTTGAAAGCGGGGCTGAATTTCAGGAAAACGATTGCAGGGGGTAGACTGGAATTGCCCTGAAAGCATAGGAAAATAGGCACAACGTCGACAATGATGCACTTGGCCAAAAAGGGCGTATGCATTTTTTCCTGAATATATTTAGGATAAAACGCATACGCCATTTTTGGCCAACCAAGCAAGCCTGTAAAGGAAATCCTCACTACAATGAAATCTCACTGCCCCCCCGGGCAAAAGGGCCATCTGAAAAAAGTGTAAAATCCAGAAAGGTAGGACAGGATATGGAGAACAGGGAGCCTTGTTATGCTGATTGGCAGGATGTAAATTGCCAGCAGCCACCCTGGAGAAGTGTATGGTGTTTCCTGAAACACGTAAGAAACAAAGCAACACAGCCTATGGCACTTCCACTTATGGTCCTATAGCTTACGGAAATTAAAATCAAAAACAGACAGCCACCCCAATATTTGGGACGGCTGTGTTCCCAAGAAGCTCGTCTACAGTATCAGGTAAATATCCCAGAAAGCAAAAAATGGATAAAGAAGTTGTGGCACGTACGTACAATGCAATATCACTCAGCAATGAAATCTGTGTCATCAGGCCCGTAGCGGCATAGTGAGTGGATGCAGGTACGGTGATTCTACGTGAACTACGTCACACAGAAAAAGAAACATCATAAGATATCACTAATACACGGAATGTAAACTTGACTACACATGAACTGAATTACAAAAAAGAACAGGGTCTCAAATTTAGAAAACCAACTAGTGCTTGCTTATGGGGAAAGGTGCCTTGGGGTGCTGCATAAAACCAGAGACTGAAGTTAGCACAGATAACTTTCCATAAGCCAAATATGTAATAGACAAGACCTACTCCTTGCTCAACGAAATGGACCCAACACCACATATTCAACGCCTAGGAATATACCTGACTAGGAAGAATCTTAAAACCCATGGATATATATGTCTCCGTAAGAGAATCAAGCATGTGTACAGCGGCCGAAACGCAGCAGTGAAAATCCGATAAATCCCATTATCAAAATAAATTTCGAAAACAAAACACAAAGACAGTGAAATAGAGAGCAATTCTTAAATAATTCACACAGGGCATGTGATGCAACCGGGATTGACCACATCTACACCCAGAGCTGGTTGAGACATAAGGCTGGACACTTCAGGCTGATAGCATTGGTGAGTTTCGGTGAGCAAATGCAGACCCTTTGAAGTCATACTGCATGGTACCCATTCCATGGGTCCCAACTCTCCAGGTTCAAGGGATTCTTCCTCCAGCTAAAACATGCATGGGAAACCCAGAGTATCGTCCACCGTGTGATTGGGAAATGATTTAAAATGCATCTCAGTTTTCGTTTCCTGGTCCTCGGGTTCACCATTCCAGATGCTTTACTAACATTCTCCCTGCTTGGAGAGTCAGTGCCTTTAACCTCCTGTTTCGCACAGCTTGCAATTTCTGTGCCAGATGAACAGGAATAGGGAGAACCAATGAGAGACTAGCTGTAGGTGTCTGCACGGGCAAATGTAACGCTCATTGCCCACCAGGAAGAGGAATTAAACAAAGGCTCAGTGTGCCCTGCTGGAAACAGATTAGGGCCTGAAGCAATCCTGCGGTTTTGTGCCCAGCTCACAAGAAAGCGAGTTGAAGAAAGGAGCTCAGGGGCACTGTACTTCACAAACCTGCAGAGTTATAAATGACAGCTATCCTCCAAAAATATATTGAAGTAAGCCTGCGAAGGGGACTTGAAAGCGGGGCTGAATTTCAGGAAAACGATTGCAGGGGGTAGACTGGAATTGCCCTGAAAGCATAGGAAAAGAGGCACAACGTCGGCAATGATGCACTTGGCCAAAAAGGGCGTATGCGTTTTTTCCTGAATATATTCAGGAAAAAACGCATACGCCCTTTTTGGCCAACCAAGCAAGCCTGTAAAGGAAATCTGCACTACAATGAAATCTCACTGCCCCCCCGGGCAAAAGGGCCATCTGAAAAAAGTGTAAAATCCAGAAAGGTAGGACAGGATATGCAGAACAGGGAGCCTTGTTATGCTGATTGGCAGGATGTAAATTGCCAGCAGCCACCCTGGAGAAGTGTATGGTGTTTCCTGAAACACGTAAGAAACAAAGCAACACAGCCTATGGCACTTCCACTTATGGTCCTTTAGCTTACGGAAATTAAAATCAAAAACAGACAGCCACCCCAATATTTGGGACCGGCTGTGTTCACAAGAAGCTCGTCTACAGTATCAGGTAAATATCCCAGAAAGCAAAAAATGGATAAAGAATTTGTGGCACGTACGTGCAATGCAATAACACTCAGCAATGAAATCTGTGTCATCAGGCCTGTAGCGGCATAGTAAGTGGATGCAGGTACGGTGATTCTACGTGAACTACGTCACACAGAAAAAGAAACATCATAAGATATCACTAATACACGGAATGTAAACTTGACTACACATGAACTGAATTACAAAACAGAACAGGGTCTCAAATTTAGAAAACCAACTAGTGCTTGCATATGGAGAAAGGTGCGTTGGGGTGCTGCATAAAAACAGAGACTGAAATTAGCACAGATAACATTCCATAAGCCAAATATGTAATAGACAAGACCTACTCCTTGCTCAACGAAATGGACTCAACACCACATATTCAACGCCTAGGAATATACCTGACTAGGAAGAATCTTAAAACCCATCGATATATATGTCTCCGTAAGAGAATCAAGCGTGTGTACAGCGGCGGAAATGCAGCAGTGAAAATCCGATTAATCCCATTATCAAAATATATTTCAAAAACAAAACACAAAGACAGTGAAATAGAGAGCAATTCTTAACTAATTCACTCAGGGCATGTGATGCAACCGGGATTGACCACATCTACACCCAGAGCTGGTTGAGACATAAGGCTGGACACTTCTGGCTGATAGCACTGGTGAGTTTCGGTGAGCAAATGCAGACCCTTTGAAGTCATACTGCATGGTACCCATTCCATGGGTCCCAACTCTCCAGGTTCAAGGCATTCTTCCTCCAGCTAAAACATGCATGGGAAACCCAGAGTATCGTCCACCGTGTGATTGGGAAACGATTTAAAATGCATCTCAGTTTTCGTATCCTGGTCCTCGGGTTCACCATTCCAGATGCTTTACTAACACTCTCCCCGCTTGGAGAGTCAGTGCCTTTAACCTCCTGTTTGGCACAGCTTGCCATTTCTGTGCAAGATGAACAGGAATAGGGAGAACCAATGAGAGACTATCTGTAGGTGTCTGCACGGGCAAATGTAACGCTCATTGCCCACCAGGAAGAGGAATTAAACAAAGGCTCAGTGTGCCCTGCTGGAAACAGATTAGGGCCTGAAGCAATCCTACGGTTTTGTGCCCAGCTCACAAGAAAGCGAGTTGAAGAAAGGAGCTCAGGGGCACTGTACTTCACAAACCTGCAGAGTTATAAATGACAGCTATCCTCCAAAAATATATTGAAGTAAGCCTGCGAAGGGGACTTGAAAGCGGGGCTGAATTTCAGGAAAACGATTGCAGGGGGTAGACTGGAATTGCCCTGAAAGCATAGGAAAAGAGGCACAACGTCGACAATGATGCACTTGGCCAAAAAGGGCCTATGCGTTTTTTCCTGAATATATTCAGGAAAAAACGCATACGCCCTTTTTGACCAACCAAGCAAGCCTGTAAAGGAAATCTGCACTACAATGAAATATCACTGCCCCCCAGGGCAAAAGGGCCATCTGAAAAAAGTGTAAAATCCAGAAAGGTAGGACAGGATATGGAGAACAGGGAGCCTTGTTATGCTGATTGGCAGGATGTAAATTGCCAGCAGCCACCCTGGAGAAGTGTATGGTGTTTCCTGAAACACGTAAGAAACAAAGCAAAACAGCCTATGGCACTTCCACTTATGGTCCTTTAGCTTACGGAAATTAAAATCAAAAACAGACAGCCACCCCAATATTTGGGACGGCTGTGTTCCCAAGAAGCTCGTCTACAGTATCAGGTAAATATCCCAGAAAGCAAAAAATGGATAAAGAAGTTGTGGCACGTACGTACAATGCAATATCACTCAGCAATGAAATCTGTGTCATCAGGCCCATAGCGGCATAGTGAGTGGATGCAGGTACGGTGATTCTACGTGAACTACGTCACACAGAAAAAGAAACATCATAAGATATCACTAATACACGGAATGTAAACTTGACTACACATGAACTGAATTACAAAAAAGAACAGGGTCTCAAATTTAGAAAACCAACTAGTGCTTGCTTATGGGGAAAGGTGCGTTGGGGTGGTGCATAAAACCAGAGACTGAAATTAGCACAGATAACTTTCCATAAGCCAAATATGTAATAGACAAGACCTACTCCTTGCTCAACGGAATGGACCCAACACCACATATTCAACGCCTAGGAATATACCTGACTAGGAAGAATCTTAAAACCCATGGATATATATGTCTTCATAAGAGAATCAAGGGTGTGTACAGCGGCCGAAACGCAGCAGTGAAAATCCGATAAATCCCATTATCAAAATAAATTTCGAAAACAAAACACAAAGACAGTGAAATAGAGAGCAATTCTTAAATAATTCACTCAGGGCATGTGATGCAACCGGGATTGACCACATCTACACCCAGAGCTGGTTGAGACATAAGGCTGGACACTTCAGGCTGATAGCACTGGTGAGTTTCGGTGAGCAAATGCAGACCCTTTGAAGTCATACTGCATGGTACCCATTCCATGGGTCCCAAATCTCCAGGTTCAAGGCATTCTTCCTCCAGCTAAAACATGCATGGGAAACCCAGAGTATCGTCCACCGTGTGATTGGGAAACGATTTAAAATGCATCTCAGTTTTCGTATCCTGGTCCTCGGGTTCACCATTCCAGATGCTTTATTAACACTCTCCCGGCTTGGAGAGTCAGTGCCTTTAACCTCCTGTTTGGCACAGCTTGCCATTTCTGTACAAGATGAACAGGAATAGGGAGAACCAATGAGAGACTAGCTGTAGGTGTCTGCACGGGCAAACGTAACGCTCATTGCCCACCAGGAAGAGGAATTAAACAAAGGCTCAGTGTGCCCTGCTGGAAACAGATTAGGGCCTGAAGCAATCCTGCGGTTTTGTGCCCAACTCACAAGAAAGCGAGTTGAAGAAAGGAGCTCAGGGGCACTGTACTTCACAAACCTGCAGAGTTATAAATGACAGCTATCCTCCAAAAATATATTGAAGTAAGCCTGCGAAGGGGACTTGAAAGCGGGGCAGAATTTCAGGAAAACAATTGCAGGGGGTAGACTGGAATTGCCCTGAAAGCATAGGAAAAGAGGCACAACGTCGACAATGATGCACTTGGCCAAAAAGGGCGTATGCGTTTTTTCCTGAATATATTCAGGAAAAAACGCATATGCCCTTTTTGGCCAACCAAGCAAGCCTGTAAAGGAAATCTGCACTACAATGAAATCTCACTGCCCCCCCGGGCAAAAGGGCCATCTGAAAAAAGTGTAAAATCCAGAAAGGTAGGACAGGATATGGAGAACAGGGAGCCTTGTTATGCTGATTGGCAGGATGTAAATTGCCAGCAGCCACCCTGGAGAAGTGTATGGTGTTTCCTGAAACACGTAAGAAACAAAGCAACACAGCCTATGGCACTTCCACTTATGGTCCTATAGCTTACGGAAATTAAAATCAAAAACAGACAGCCACCCCAATATTTGGGACGGCTGTGTTCACAAGAAGCTCGTCTACAGTATCAGGTAAATATCCCAGAAAGCAAAAAATGGATAAAGAAGTTGTGGCACGTACGTACAATGCAATATCACTCAGCAATGAAATCTGTGTCATCAGGCCCGTAGCGGCATAGTGAGTGGATGCAGGTACAGTGATTCTACGTGAACTACGTCACACAGAAAAAGAAACATCATAAGATATCACTAATACACGGAATGTAAACTTGACTACACATAAACTGAATTACAAAACAGAACAGGGTCACAAATTTAGAAAACCAACTAGTGCTTGCTTATGGGGAAAGGTGCCTTGGGGTGCTGCATAAAACCAGAGACTGAAATTAGCACAGATAACTTTCCATAAGCCAAATATGTAATAGACAAGACCTACTCCTTGCTCAACGAAATGGACCCAACACCACATATTCAACGCCTAGGAATATACCTGACTAGGAAGAATCTTAAAACCCATGGATATATATGTCTCCGTAAGAGAATCAAGCGTGTGTACAGCGGCCGAAACGCAGCAGTGAAAATCCGATAAATCCCATTATCAAAATAAATTTCGAAAACAAAACACAAAGACAGTGAAATAGAGAGCAATTCTTAAATAATTCACTCAGGGCATGTGATGCAACCGGGATTGACCACATCTACACCCAGAGCTGGTTGAGACATAAGGCTGGACACTTCAGGCTGATAGCATTGGTGAGTTTCGGTGAGCAAATGCAGACCCTTTGAAGTCATACTGCATGGTACCCATTCCATGGGTCCCAACTCTCCAGGTTCAAGGGATTCTTCCTCCAGCTAAAACATGCATGGGAAACCCAGAGTATCGTCCACCGTGTGATTGGGAAACGATTTAAAATGCATCTCAGTTTTCGTATCCTGGTCCTCGGGTTCACCATTCCAGATGCTTTACTAACACTCTCCCCGCTTGGAGAGTCAGTGCCTTTAACCTCCTGTTTGGCACAGCTTGCCATTTCTGTGCAAGATGAACAGGAATAGGGAGAACCAATGAGAGACTATCTGTAGGTGTCTGCACGGGCAAATGTAACGCTCATTGCCCACCAGGAAGAAGAATTAAACAAAGGCTCAGTGTGCCCTGCTGGAAACAGATTAGGGCCTGAAGCAATCCTGCGGTTTTGTGCCCAGCTCACAAGAAAGCGAGTTGAAGAAAGGAGCTCAGGGGCACTGTACTTCACAAACCTGCAGAGTTATAAATGACAGCTATCCTCCAAAAATATATTGAAGTAAGCCTGCGAAGGGGACTTGAAAGCTGGGCTGAATTTCAGGAAAACGATTGCAGGGGGTAGACTGGAATTGCCCTGAAAGCATAGGAAAAGAGGCACAACGTCGACAATGATGCACTTGGCCAAAAAGGGCGTATGCGTTTTTTCCTGAATATATTCAGGAAAAAACGCATACGCCCTTTTTGGCCAACCAAGCAAGCCTGTAAAGGAAATCTGCACTACAATGAAGTCTCACAGCCCCCCGGGCAAAAGGGCCATCTGAAAAAAGTGTAAAATCCAGAAAGGTAGGACAGGATATGGAGAACAGGGAGCCTTGTTATGCTGATTGGCAGGATGTAAATTGCCAGCAGCCATCCTGGAGAAGTGTATGGTGTTTCCTGAAACACGTAAGAAACAAAGCAACACAGCCTATGGCACTTCGACTTATGGTCCTATAGCTTACGGAAATTAAAATCAAAAACAGACAGCCACCCCAATATTTGGGACGGCTGTGTTCACAAGAAGCTCGTCTACAGTATCAGGTAAATATCCCAGAAAGCAAAAAATGGATAAAGAAGTTGTGGCACGTACGTACAATGCAATATCACTCAGCAATGAAATCTGTGTCATCAGGCCCGTAGCGGCATAGTGAGTGGATGCAGGTACGGTGATTCTACGTGAACTACGTCACACAGAAAAAGAAACATCATAAGATATCACTAATACACGGAATGTAAACTTGACTACACATGAACTGAATTACAAAACAGAACAGGGTCTCAAATTTAGAAAACCAACTAGTGCTTGTTTATGGGGAAAGGTGCGTTGGGGTGGTGCATAAAACCAGAGACTGAAATTAGCACAGATAACATTCCATAAGCCAAATATGTAATAGACAAGACCTACTCCTTGCTCAACGAAATGGACTCAACACCACATATTCAACGCCTAGGAATATATCTGACTAGGAAGAATCTTAAAACCCATGGATATATATGTCTCCGTAAGAGAATCAAGCGTGTGTACAGCGGCCGAAACGCAGCAGTGAAAATCCGATAAATCCCATTATTAAAATAAATTTCGAAAACAAAACACAAAGACAGTGAAATAGAGAGCAATTCTTAAATAATTCACTCAGGGCATGTGATGCAACCGGGATTGACCACATCTACACCCAGAGCTGGTTGAGACATAAGGCTGGACACTTCAGGCTGATAGCACTGGTGAGTTTCGGTGAGCAAATGCAGACCCTTTGAAGTCATACTGCAGGGTACCCATTCCATGGGTCCCAACTCTCCAGGTTCAAGGCATTCTTCCTCCAGCTAAAACATGCATGGGAAACCCAGAGTATCGTCCACCGTGTGATTGGGAAACGATTTAAAATGCATCTCAGTTTTCGTATCCTGGTCCTCGGGTTCACCATTCCAGATGCTTTACTAACACTCTCCCCGCTTGGAGAGTCAGGGCCTTTAACCTCCTGTTTCGCACAGCTTGCCATTTCTGTGCAAGATGAACAGGAAAAGGGAGAACCAATGAGAGACTAGCTGTAGGTGTCTGCATGGGCAAATGTAACGCTCATTGCCCACCAGGAAGAGGAATTAAACAAAGGCTCAGTGTGCCCTGCTGGAAACAGATTAGGGCCTGAAGCAATCCTGCGGTTTTGTGCCCAACTCACAAGAAAGCGAGTTGAAGAAAGGAGCTCAGGGGCACTGTACTTCACAAACCTGCAGAGTTATAAATGACAGCTATCCTCCAAAAATATATTGAAGTAAGCCTGCGAAGGGGACTTGAAAGCGGGGCAGAATTTCAGGAAAACGATTGCAGGGGGTAGACTGGAATTGCCCTGAAAGCATAGGAAAAGAGGCACAACGTCGACAATGATGCACTTGGCCAAAAAGGGCATATGCGTTTTTTCCTGAATATATTCAGGAAAAAACGCATATGCCCTTTTTGGCCAACCAAGCAAGCCTGTAAAGGAAATCTGCACTACAATGAAATCTCACTGCCCCCCCGGGCAAAAGGGCCATCTGAAAAAAGTGTAAAATCCAGAAAGGTAGGATAGGATATGGAGAACAGGGAGCCTTGTTATGCTGATTGGCAGGATGTAAATTGCCAGCAGCCACCCTGGAGAAGTGTATGGTGTTTCCTGAAACACGTAAGAAACAAAGCAACACAGCCTATGGCACTTCCACTTATGGTCCTATAGCTTACGGAAATTAAAATCAAAAACAGAGAGCCACCCCAATATTTGGGACGGCTGTGTTCACAAGTAGCTCGTCTACAATATCAGGTAAATATCCCAGAAAGCAAAAGATGGATAAAGAAGTTGTGGCACGTACGTACAATGCAATATCACTCAGCAATGAAATCTGTGTCATCAGGCCCGTAGCAGCATAGTGAGTGGATGCAGGTACGGTGATTCTACGTGAAGTACGTCACACAGAAAAAGAAACATCATAAGATATCACTAATACATGGAATGAAAACTTGACTACACATGAACTGAATTACAAAACAGAACAGGGTCTCAAATTTAGAAAACCAACTAGTGCCTGCTTATGGGGAAAGGTGCGTTGGGGTGGTGAATAAAACCAGAGACTGAAATTAGCACAGATAACATTCCATAAGCCAAATATATAATAGACAAGACCTACTCCTTGCTCAACGGAATGGACCCAACACCACATATTCAACGCCTAGGAATATACCTGACTAGGAAGAATCTTAAAACCCATGGATATATATGTCTTCATAAGAGAATCAAGGGTGTGTACAGCGGCCGAAACGCAGCAGTGAAAATCCGATAAATCCCATTATCAAAATAAATTTCGAAAACAAAACACAAAGACAGTGAAATAGAGAGCAATTCTTAAATAATTCACTCAGGGCATGTGATGCAACTGGGATTGACCACATCTACACCCAGAGCTGGTTGAGACATAAGGCTGGACACTTCAGGCTGATAGCACTGGTGAGTTTCGGTGAGCAAATGCAGACCCTTTGAAGTCATACTGCATGGTACCCATTCCATGGGTCCCAACTCTCCAGGTTCAAGGCATTCTTCCTCCAGCTAAAACATGCATGGGAAACCCAGAGTATCGTCCACCATGTGATTGGGAAACGATTTAAAATGCATCTCAGTTTTCGTATCCTGGTCCTCGGGTTCACCATTCCAGATGCTTTATTAACACTCTCCCCGCTTGGAGAGTCAGTGCCTTTAACCTCCTGTTTGGCACAGCTTGCCATTTCTGTACAAGATGAACAGGAATAGGGAGAACCAATGAGAGACTAGCTGTAGGTGTCTGCACGGGCAAATGTAACGCTCATTGCCCACCAGGAAGAGGAATTAAACAAAGGCTCAGTGTGCCCTGCTGGAAACAGATTAGGGCCTGAAGCAATCCTGCGGTTTTGTGCCCAACTCACAAGAAAGCGAGTTGAAGAAAGGAGCTCAGGGGCACTGTACTTCACAAACCTGCAGAGTTATAAATGACAGCTATCCTCCAAAAATATATTGAAGTAAGCCTGCGAAGGGGACTTGAAAGCGGGGCAGAATTTCAGGAAAACTATTGCAGGGGGTAGACTGGAATTGCCCTGAAAGCATAGGAAAAGAGGCACAACGTCGACAATGATGCACTTGGCCAAAAAGGGCGTATGCGTTTTTTCCTGAATATATTCAGGAAAAAACGCATATGCCTTTTTTGGCCAACCAAGCAAGCCTGTAAAGGAAATCTGCACTACAATGAAATCTCACTGCCCCCCCGGGCAAAAGGGCCATCTGAAAAAAGTGTAAAATCCAGAAAGGTAGGACAGGATATGGAGAACAGGGAGCCTTGTTATGCTGATTGGCAGGATGTAAATTGCCAGCAGCCACCCTGGAGAAGTGTATGGTGTTTCCTGAAACACGTAAGAAACAAAGCAACACAGCCTATGGCACTTCCACTTATGGTCCTATAGCTTACGGAAATTAAAATCAAAAACAGACAGCCACCCCAATATTTGGGACGGCTGTGTTCACAAGAAGCTCGTCTACAGTATCAGGTAAATATCCCAGAAAGCAAAAAATGGATAAAGAAGTTGTGGCACGTACGTACAATGCAATATCACTCAGCAATGAAATCTGTGTCATCAGGCCCGTAGCGGCATAGTGAGTGGATGCAGGTACAGTGATTCTACGTGAACTACGTCACACAGAAAAAGAAACATCATAAGATATCACTAATACACGGAATGTAAACTTGACTACACATAAACTGAATTACAAAACAGAACAGGGTCACAAATTTAGAAAACCAACTAGTGCTTGCTTATGGGGAAAGGTGCCTTGGGGTGCTGCATAAAACCAGAGACTGAAATTAGCACAGATAACTTTCCATAAGCCAAATATGTAATAGACAAGACCTACTCCTTGCTCAACGAAATGGACCCAACACCACATATTCAACGCCTAGGAATATACCTGACTAGGAAGAATCTTAAAACCCATGGATATATATGTCTCCGTAAGAGAATCAAGCGTGTGTACAGCGGCCGAAACGCAGCAGTGAAAATCCGATAAATCCCATTATCAAAATAAATTTAGAAAACAAAACACAAAGACAGTGAAATAGAGAGCAATTCTTAAATAATTCACTCAGGGCATGTGATGCAACCGGGATTGACCACATCTACACCCAGAGCTGGTTGAGACATAAGGCTGGACACTTCAGGCTGATAGCATTGGTGAGTTTCGGTGAGCAAATGCAGACCCTTTGAAGTCATACTGCATGGTACCCATTCCATGGGTCCCAACTCTCCAGGTTCAAGGGATTCTTCCTCCAGCTAAAACATGCATGGGAAACCCAGAGTATCGTCCACCGTGTGATTGGGAAACGATTTAAAATGCATCTCAGTTTTCGTATCCTGGTCCTCGGGTTCACCATTCCAGATGCTTTACTAACACTCTCCCCGCTTGGAGAGTCAGTGCCTTTAACCTCCTGTTTGGCACAGCTTGCCATTTCTGTGCAAGATGAACAGGAATAGGGAGAACCAATGAGAGACTATCTGTAGGTGTCTGCACGGGCAAATGTAACGCTCATTGCCCACCAGGAAGAAGAATTAAACAAAGGCTCAGTGTGCCCTGCTGGAAACAGATTAGGGCCTGAAGCAATCCTGCGGTTTTGTGCCCAGCTCACAAGAAAGCGAGTTGAAGAAAGGAGCTCAGGGGCACTGTACTTCACAAACCTGCAGAGTTATAAATGACAGTTATCCTCCAAAAATATATTGAAGTAAGCCTGCGAAGGGGACTTGAAAGCTGGGCTGAATTTCAGGAAAACGATTGCAGGGGGTAGACTGGAATTGCCCTGAAAGCATAGGAAAAGAGGCACAACGTCGACAATGATGCACTTGGCCAAAAAGGGCGTATGCGTTTTTTCCTGAATATATTCAGGAAAAAACGCATACGCCCTTTTTGGCCAACCAAGCAAGCCTGTAAAGGAAATCTGCACTACAATGAAGTCTCACAGCCCCCCGGGCAAAAGGGCCATCTGAAAAAAGTGTAAAATCCAGAAAGGTAGGATAGGATATGGAGAACAGGGAGCCTTGTTATGCTGATTGGCAGGATGTAAATTGCCAGCAGCCACCCTGGAGAAGTGTATGGTGTTTCCTGAAACACGTAAGAAACAAAGCAACACAGCCTATGGCACTTCCACTTATGGTCCTATAGCTTACGGAAATTAAAATCAAAAACAGAGAGCCACCCCAATATTTGGGACGGCTGTGTTCACAAGTAGCTCGTCTACAATATCAGGTAAATATCCCAGAAAGCAAAAGATGGATAAAGAAGTTGTGGCACGTACGTACAATGCAATATCACTCAGCAATGAAATCTGTGTCATCAGGCCCGTAGCAGCATAGTGAGTGGATGCAGGTACGGTGATTCTACGTGAAGTACGTCACACAGAAAAAGAAACATCATAAGATATCACTAATACATGGAATGAAAACTTGACTACACATGAACTGAATTACAAAACAGAACAGGGTCTCAAATTTAGAAAACCAACTAGTGCCTGCTTATGGGGAAAGGTGCGTTGGGGTGGTGCATAAAACCAGAGACTGAAATTAGCACAGATAACTTTCCATAAGCCAAATATGTAATAGACAAGACCTACTCCTTGCTCAACGGAATGGACCCAACACCACATATTCAACGCCTAGGAATATACCTGACTAGGAAGAATCTTAAAACCCATGGATATATATGTCTTCATAAGAGAATCAAGGGTGTGTACAGCGGCCGAAACGCAGCAGTGAAAATCCGATAAATCCCATTATCAAAATAAATTTCGAAAACAAAACACAAAGACAGTGAAATAGAGAGCAATTCTTAAATAATTCACTCAGGGCATGTGATGCAACCGGGATTGACCACATCTACACCCAGAGCTGGTTGAGACATAAGGCTGGACACTTCAGGCTGATAGCACTGGTGAGTTTCGGTGAGCAAATGCAGACCCTTTGAAGTCATACTGCATGGTACCCATTCCATGGGTCCCAACTCTCCAGGTTCAAGGCATTCTTCCTCCAGCTAAAACATGCATGGGAAACCCAGAGTATCGTCCACCGTGTGATTGGGAAACGATTTAAAATGCATCTCAGTTTTCGTATCCTGGTCCTCGGGTTCACCATTCCAGATGCTTTATTAACACTCTCCCCGCTTGGAGAGTCAGTGCCTTTAACCTCCTGTTTGGCACAGCTTGCCATTTCTGTGCAAGATGAACAGGAATAGGGAGAACCAATGAGAGACTAGCTGTAGGTGTCTGCACGGGCAAATGTAACGCTCATTGCCCACCAGGAAGAAGAATTAAACAAAGGCTCAGTGTGCCCTGCTGGAAACAGATTAGGGCCTGAAGCAATCCTGCGGTTTTGTGCCCAGCTCACAAGAAAGCGAGTTGAAGAAAGGAGCTCAGGGGCACTGTACTTCACAAACCTGCAGAGTTATAAATGACAGCTATCCTCCAAAAATATATTGAAGTAAGCCTGCGAAGGGGACTTGAAAGCTGGGCTGAATTTCAGGAAAACGATTGCAGGGGGTAGACTGGAATTGCCCTGAAAGCATAGGAAAAGAGGCACAACGTCGACAATGATGCACTTGGCCAAAAAGGGCGTATGCGTTTTTTCCTGAATATATTCAGGAAAAAATGCATACGCCCTTTTTGGCCAACCAAGCAAGCCTGTAAAGGAAATCTGCACTACAATGAAGTCTCACAGCCCCCCGGGCAAAAGGGCCATCTGAAAAAAGTGTAAAATCCAGAAAGGTAGGACAGGATATGGAGAACAGGGAGCCTTGTTATGCTGATTGGCAGGATGTAAATTGCCAGCAGCCACCCTGGAGAAGTGTATGGTGTTTCCTGAAACACGTAAGAAACAAAGCAACACAGCCTATGGCACTTCCACTTATGGTCTATAGCTTACGGAAATTAAAATCAAAAACAGACAGCCACCCCAATATTTGGGACGGCTGTGTTCACAAGAAGCTCGTCTACAGTATCAGGTAAATATCCCAGAAAGCAAAAAATGGATAAAGAAGTTGTGGCACGTACGTACAATGCAATATCACTCAGCAATGAAATCTGTGTCATCAGGCCCGTAGCGGCATAGTGAGTGGATGCAGGTACGGTGATTCTACGTGAACTACGTCACACAGAAAAAGAAACATCATAAGTTATCACTAATACACGGAATGTAAACTTGACTACACATAAACTGAATTACAAAACAGAACAGGCTCTCAAATTTAGAAAACCAACTAGTGCTTGCTTATGGGGAAAGGTGTCTTGGGGTGCTGCATAAAACCAGAGACTGAAATTAGCACAGATAACTTTCCATAAGCCAAATATGTAATAGACAAGACCTACTCCTTGCTCAACGAAATGGACCCAACACCACATATTCAATGCCTAGGAATATACCTGACTAGGAAGAATATTAAAACCCATGGATATATATGTCTCCGTAAGAGAATCAAGCGTGTGTACAGCGGCCGAAACGCAGCAGTGAAAAAACGATAAATCCCATTATCAAAATAAATTTCGAAAACAAAACACAAAGACAGTGAAATAGAGAGCAATTCTTAAATAATTCACTCAGGGCATGTGATGCAACTGGGATTGACCACATCTACACCCAGAGCTGGTTGAGACATAAGGCTGGACACTTCAGGCTGATAGCATTGGTGAGTTTCGGTGAGCAAATGCAGACCCTTTGAAGTCATACTGCATGGTACCCATTCCATGGGTCCCAACTCTCCAGGTTCAAGGGATTCTTCCTCCAGCTAAAACATGCATGGGAAACCCAGAGTATCGTCCACCGTGTGATTGGGAAACGATTTAAAATGCATCTCAGTTTTCGTATCCTGGTCCTCGGGTTCACCATTCCAGATGCTTTACTAACACTCTCCCTGCTTGGAGAGTCAGTGCCTTTAACCTCCTGTTTGGCACAGCTTGCCATTTCTGTGCAAGATGAACAGGAATAGGGAGAACCAATGAGAGACTAGCTGTAGGTGTCTGCATGGGCAAATGTAACGCTCATTGCCCACCAGGAAGAGGAATTAAATAAAGGCTCAGTGTGCCCTCCTGGAAACAGATTAGGGCCTGAAGCAATCCTGCGGTTTTGTGCACAGCTCACAAGAAAGCGAGTTGAAGAACGGAGCTCAGAGGCACTGTAATTCACAAACCTGCAGAGTTATAAATGACAGCTATCTTCCAAAAGTATATTGAAGTAAGGCTGCGAAGGGGACTTGAAAGCAGGGCAGAATTTCAGGAAAACGATTGCAGGGGGTAGACTGGAATTGCCCTGAAAGCATAGGAAAAGAGGCACAACGTCGACAATGATGCACTTGGCCAAAAAGTGCGTATGCGTTTTTTCCTGAATATATTTAGGAAAAAACGCATATGCACTTTTTGGCCAAACAAGCAAGCCTGTAAAGGAAATCTGCACTACAATGAAGTCTCACTGCCCCCCGGGCAAGAGGGCCATCTGAAAAAAGTGTAAAATCCAGAAAGGTAGGACAGGATATGGAGAACAGGGAGCCTTGTTATGCTGATTGGCAGGATGTAAATTGCCAACAACCACCCTGGAGAATTGTATGGTGTTTCCTGAAACACGTAAGAAATAATGCAACACAGCCTATGGCAATTGCACTTATGGTCCTATTCCTTAGGGAAATTAAAATCAAAAACAGAGAGCCACCCCAAAGTTTGGGACGGCTGTGTTCCCAAGAAGCTCGTCTACAGTACCAGGTAAATATCCCAGAAAGCAAAAAATGGATAAAGAAGTTGTGGCACGTACGTGCAATGCAATATCACTCAGCAATGAAATCTGTGTCATCAGGCCCGTAGCGGCATAGTGAGTGGATGCAGGTACGGTGATTCTACGTGAACTACGTCACACAGAAAAAGAAACATCATAAGATATCACTAATACACGGAATGTAAACTTGACTACACATGAACTGAATTACAAAACAGAACAGGGTCTCAAATTTAGAAAACCAACTAGTGCTTGCTTATGGGGAAAGGTGCCTTGGGGTGCTGCATAAAACCAGAGACTGAAATTAGCACAGATAACATTCCATAAGCCAAATATGTAATAGACAAGACCTACTCCTTGCTCAACGAAATGGACTCAACACCACATATTCAACGCCTAGGAATATACCTGACTAGGAAGAATCTTAAAACCCATGGATATATATGTCTCCGTAAGAGAATCAAGCATGTGTACAGCGGCCGAAACGCAGCAGTGAAAATCCAATAAATCCCATTATCAAAATAAATTTCGAAAACAAAACACAAAGACAGTGAAATAGAGAGCAATTCTTAACTAATTCACTCAGGGCATGTGATGCAACCGGGATTGACCACATCTACACCCAGAGCTGGTTGAGACATAAGGCTGGACACTTCAGGCTGATAGCATTGGTGAGTTTCGGTGAGCAAATGCAGACCCTTTGAATTCATACTGCATGGTACCTATTCCATGGGTCCCAACTCTTCAGGTTCAAGGGATTCTTCCTCCAGCTAAAACATGCATGGGAACCTCACAGTATGGTCCACAGTGTGATTGGGAAACGATTTAAAATGCATCTCAGTTTTCGTATCCTGGTCCTCGTGTTCACCATTCCAGATGCTTTACTAACACTCTCCCCGCTTGGAGAGTCAGTGCCTTTAACCTCCTGTTTGGCACAGCTTGCAATTTCTGTGCAAGATGAACAGGAATAGGGAGAACCAATAACAGACTAGCTATAGGTGTCTGCACGGGCAAATGTAACGCTCATTTCCCACCAGGATGAGGAATTAAACAAAGGCTCAGTGTGCCCTGCTGGAAACAGATTAGGGCCTGAAGCAATCCTGCGGTTTTGTGCCCAGCTCACAAGAAAGCGTGTTGAAGAAAGGAGCTCAGGGGCACTGTAATTCACAAACCTGCAGAGTTATAAATGACAGCTATCCTCCAAAAATATATTGAAGTAAGCCTGCGAAGGGGACTTGAAAGTGGGGCAGAATTTCATGAAAACGATTGCAGGGGGTAGACTGGAATTGCCCTGAAAGCATAGGAAAAGAGGCACAACGTCGACAATGATGCACTTGGCTAAAAAGGGCGTATGCGTTTTTTCCTGAATATATTCAGGAAAACACGCATACGCCCTTTTTGGCCAACCAAGCAAGCCTGTAAAGGAAATCTGCACTACAATGAAGTCTCACTGCCCCCCGGGCAAAAGGGCCATCTGAAAAAAGTGTAAAATCCAGAAAGGTAGGACAGGATATGGAGAACAGGGAGCCTTGTTATGCTGATTGGCAGGATGTAAATTGCCAGCAGCCACCCTGGAGAAGTGTATGGTGTTTCCTGAAACACGTAAGAAACAAAGCAACACAGCCTATGGCACTTCCACTTATGGTCCTATAGCTTACGGAAATTAAAATCAAAAACAGACAGCCACCCCAATATTTGGGACGGCTGTGTTCACAAGAAGCTCGTCTACACTATCAGGTAAATATCCCAGAAAGCAAAAAATGGATAAAGAAGTTGTGGCACGTACGTGCAATGCAATATCACTCAGCAATGAAATCTGTGTCATCAGGCCCGTAGCGGCATAGTGAGTGGATGCAGGTACGGTGATTCTACGTGAGCTACGTCACACAGAAAAAGAAACATCATAAGATATCACTAATACACGGAATGTAAACTTGACTACACATGAACTGAATTACAAAACAGAACAGGGTCTCAAATTTAGAAAACCAACTAGTGCTTGCTTATGGGGAAAGGTGCGTTGGGGTGCTGCATAAAACCAGAGACTGAAATTAGCACAGATAACATTCCATAAGCCAAATATGTAATAGAAAAGACCTACTCCTTGCTCAACGAAATGGACTCAACACCACATATTCAACGCCTAGGAATATATCTGACTAGGAAGAATCTTAAAACCCATGGATATATATGTCTCCGTAAGAGAATCAAGCGTGTGTACAGCGGCCGAAACGCAGCAGTGAAAATCCGATAAATCCCATTATCAAAATAAATTTCGAAAACAAAACACAAAGACAGTGAAATAGAGAGCAATTCTTAAATAATTCACTCAGGGCATGTGATGCAACCGGGATTGACCACATCTACACCCAGAGCTGGTTGAGACATAAGGCTGGACACTTCAGCCTGATAGCATTGGTGAGTTTCGGTGAGCAAATGCAGACCCTTTGAAGTCATACTGCATGGTACCCATTCCATGGGTCCCAACTCTCCAGGTTCAAGGGATTCTTCCTCCAGCTAAAACATGCATGGGAAACCCAGAGTATCGTCCACCGTGTGATTGGGAAACGATTTAAAATGCAACTCAGTTTTCGTATCCTGGTCCTCGGTTTCACCATTCCAGATGCTTTACTAACACTCTCCCCGCTTGGAGAGTCAGTGCCTTTAACCTCCTGTTTGGCACAGCTTGCAATTTCTGTGCAAGATGAATAGGAATAGGGAGAACCAATGAGAGACTAGCTGTAGGTGTCTGCACGGGCAAATGTAACGCTCATTGCCCACCAGGAAGAGGAATTAAACAAAGGCTCAGCGTGCCCTGCGGAAAACAGATTAGGGCCTGAAGCAATCCTGCGGTTTTGTGCCCAGCTCACAAGAAAGCGAGTGGAAGAAAGGAGCTCAGGGGCACTGTAATTCACAAACATGCAGAGTCATAAATGACAGCTATCCTCCAAAAATATATTGAAGTAAGCCTGCGAAGGGGACTTGAAAGCGGGGCAGAATTTCAGGAAAACGATTGCAGGGGGTAGACTGGAATTGCCCTGTAAGCATAGGAAAAGAGGCAGAACGTCGACAATGATGCACTTGGCCAAAAAGGGCGTATGCGTTTTTTCCTGAATATATTCAGGAAAAAACGCATACGCCGTTTTTGGCCAACCAAGCAAGCCTGTAAAGGAAATCTGCACTACAATGATATCTCACTGCCCCCCCGGGCAAAAGGGCCATCTGAAAAAAGTGTATAATCCAGAAAGGTAAGACAGGATATGGAGAACAGGGAGCATTGTTATGCTGATTGGCAGGATGTAAATTGCCAGCAGCCACCCTGGAGAAGTGTACGGTGTTTCCTGAAACACGTAAGAAACAAAGCAACACAGCCTATGGCACTTCCACTTATGGTCCTATAGCTTACGGAAATTAAAATCAAAAACAGACAGCCACCCCAATATTTGGGACGGCTGTGTTCACAAGAAGCTCGTCTACAGTATCAGGTAAATATCCCAGAAAGCAAAAAATGGATAAAGAAGTTGTGGCACGTACGTGCAATGCAATATCACTCAGCAATGAAATCTGTGTCATCAGGCCCGTAGCGGCATAGTGAGTGGATGCAGGTACGGTGATTCTACGTGAACTACGTCACACAGAAAAAGAAACATCATAAGATATCACTAATACACGGAATGTAAACTTGACTACACATGAACTGAATTACAAAACAGAACAGGGTCTCAAATTTAGAAAACCAACTAGTGCTTGCTTATGGGGAAAGGTGCGTTGGGGTGCTGCATAAAACCAGAGACTGAAATTAGCACAGATAACATTCCATAAGCCAAATATGTAATAGACAAGACCTACTCCTTGCTCAACGAAATGGACTCAACACCACATATTCAACGCCTAGGAATATACCTGACTAGGAAGAATCTTAAAACCCATGGATATATATGTCTCCATAAGAGAATCAAGCGTGTGTACAGCGGCGGAAATGCAGCAGTGAAAATCCGATAAATCCCATTATCAAAATAAATTTCGAAAACAAAACACAAAGACAGTGAAATAGAGAGCAATTCTTAACTAATTCACTCAGGGCATGTGATGCAACCGGGATTGACCACATCTACACCCAGAGCTGGTTGAGACATAAGGCTGGACACTTCTGGCTGATAGCACTGGTGAGTTTCGGTGAGCAAATGCAGACCCTTTCAAGTCATACTGCATGGTACCCATTCCATGGGTCCCAACTCTCCAGGTTCAAGGGATTCTTCCTCCAGCTAAAACATGCATGGGAAACCCAGAGTATCGTCCACCGTGTCATTGGGAAACGATTTAAAATGCATCTCAGTTTTCGTATCCTAGTCCTCGGGATCACCATTCCAGATGCTTTACTAACACTCTCCCCGCTTGGAGAGTCAGTGCCTTTAACCTCCTGTTTGGCACAGCTTGCCATTTCTGTGCAAGATGAACAGGAATAGGGAGAACCAATGAGAGACTAGCTGTAGGTGTCTGCACGGGCAAATGTAACGCTCATTGCCCACCAGGAAGAGGAATTAAACAAAGGCTCAGTGTGCCCTGCTGGAAACAGATAAGGGCCTGAAGCAATCCTGCGGTTTTGTGCCCAGCTCACAAGAAAGCGAGTTGAAGAAAGGAGCTCAGGGGCACTGTACTTCACAAACATGCAGAGTTATAAATGACAGCTATCCTCCAAAAATATATTGAAGTAAGCCTGCGAAGGGGACTTGAAAGCGGGGCTGAATTTCAGGAAAACGATTGCAGGGGGTAGACTGGAATTGCCCTGAAAGTATAGGAAAAGAGGCAGAACGTCGACAATGATGCACTTGGCCAAAAAGGGCATATGCGTATTTTCCTGAATATATTCAGGAAAAACCCCGTATGCAATTTTTGGCCAACCAAGCAAGCCTGTAAAGGAAATCTGCACTACAATGAAATCTCACTGCCCCCCCGGGCAAAAGGGCCATCTGAAAAAAGTGTAAAATCCAGAAAGGTAGGACAGGATATGGAGAACAGGGAGCCTTGTTATGCTGATTGGCAGGATGTAAATTGCCAGCAGCCACCCTGGAGAAGTGTATGGTGTTTCCTGAAACACGTAAGAAACAAAGCAACACAGTCTATGGCACTTCCACTTATGGTCCTATAGCTTACGGAAATTGAAATCAAAAACAGACAGCCACCCCAATATTTGGGACGGCTGTGTTCACAAGAAGCTCGTCTACAGTATCAGGTAAATATCCCAGAAAGCAAAAAATGGATAAAGAAGTTGTGGCACGTACGTGCAATGCAATATCACTCAGCAATGAAATCTGTGTCATCAGGCCCGTAGCGGTATAGTGAGTGGATGCAGGTACGGTGATTCTACGTGAACTACGTCACACAGAAAAAGAAACATCATAAGATATCACTAATACACGGAATGTAAACTTGACTACACATGAACTGAATTACAAAAAAGAACAGGGTCTCAAATTTAGAAAACCAACTAGTGCTTGCTTATGGGGAAAGGTGCCTTGGGGTGCTGCATAAAACCAGAGACTGAAATTAGCACAGATAACTTTCCATAAGCCAAATATGTAATAGACAAGACCTACTCCTTGCTCAACGAAATGGACCCAACATCACATATTCAACGCCTAGGAATATACCTGACTAGGAAGAATCTTAAAACCCATGGATATATATGTCTCCGTAAGAGAATCAAGCGTGTGTACAGCGGCCGAAACGCAGCAGTGAAAATCCGATAAATCCCATTATCAAAATAAATTTCGAAAACAAAACACAAAGACAGTGAAATACAGAGCAATTCTTAAATAATTCACTCAGGGCATGTGATGCAACCGGGATTGACCACATCTACACCCAGAGCTGGTTGAGACATAAGGCTGGACACTTCAGGCTGATAGCATTGGTGAGTTTCGGTGAGCAAATGCAGACCCTTTGAAGTCATACTGCATGGTACCCATTTCTTGGGTCCCAACTCTCCAGGTTCAAGGGATTCTTCCTCCAGCTAAAACATGCATGGGAAACCCAGAGTATCGTCCACCGTGTGATTGGGAAACGATTTAAAATGCATCTCAGTTTTCGTTTCCTGGTCCTCGGGTTCACCATTCCAGATGCTTTACTAACACTCTCCCCGCTTGGAGAGTCAGTGCCTTTAACCTCCTGTTTCGCACAGCTTGCAATTTCTGTGCAAGATGAACAGGAATAGGGAGAACCAATGAGAGACTAGCTGTAGGTGTCTGCACGGGCAAATGTAACGCTCATTGCCCACCAGGAAGAGGAATTAAACAAAGGCTCAGTGTGCCCTGCTGGAAACAGATTAGGGCCTGAAGCAATCCTGCGGTTTTTTGCCCAGCTCACAAGAAAGCGAGTTGAAAAAAGGAGCTCAGGGGCACTGTACTTCACAAACCTGCAGAGTTATAAATGACAGCTATCCTCCAAAAATATATTGAAGTAAGCCTGCGAAGGGGACTTGAAAGCGGGGCTGAATTTCAGGAAAACGATTGCAGGGGGTAGACTGGAATTGCCCTGAAAGCATAGGAAAAGAGGCACAACGTCGACAATGATGCACTTGGCCAAAAAGGGCGTATGCGTTTTTTCCTGAATATATTCAGGAAAAAACGCATACGCCCTTTTTGGCCAACCAAGCAAGCCTGTAAAGGAAATCTGCACTACAATGAAATCTCACTGCCCCCCCGGGCAAAAGGGCCATCTGAAAAAAGTGTAAAATCCAGAAAGGTAGGACAGGATATGGAGAACAGGGAGCCTTGTTATGCTGATTGTCAGGATGTAAATTGCCAGCAGCCACCCTGGAGAAGTGTATGGTGTTTCCTGAAACACGTAAGAAACAAAGCAACACAGCCTATGGCACTTCCACTTATGGTCCTATAGCTTACGGAAATTAAAATCAAAAACAGACAGCCACCCCAATATGTGGGACGGCTGTGTTCACAAGAAGCTCGTCTACAGTATCAGGTAAATATCCCAGAATGCAAAAAATGGATAAAGAAGTTGTGGCACGTACGTGCAATGCAATATCACTCAGCAATGAAATCTGTGTCATCAGGCCTGTAGCGACATAGTAAGTGGATGCAGGTACGGTGATTCTACGTGAACTACGTCACACAGAAAAAGAAACATCATAAGATATCACTAATACACGGAATGTAAACTTGACTACACATGAACTGAATTACAAAACAGAACAGGGTCTAAAATTTAGAAAACCAACTAGTGCTTGCTTATGGGGAAAGGTGCGTTGGGGTGCTGCATAAAACCAGAGACTGAAATTAGCACAGATAACATTCCATAAGCCAAATATGTAATAGACAAGACCTACTCCTTGCTCAACGAAATGGACTCAACACCACATATTCAACGCCTAGGAATATACCTGACTAGGAAGAATATTAAAACCCATGGATATATATGTCTCCGTAAGAGAATCAAGCGTGTGTACAGCGGCGGAAATGCAGCAGTGAAAATCCGATAAATCCCATTATCAAAATAAATTTCGAAAACAAAACACAAAGACAGTGAAATAGAGAGCAATTCTTAAATAATTCACTCAGGGCATGTGATGCAACTGGGATTGACCACATCTACACCCAGAGCTGGTTGAGACATAAGGCTGGACACTTCTGGCTGATAGCACTGGTGAGTTTCGGTGAGCAAATGCAGACCCTTTGAAGTCATACTGCATGGTACCCATTCCATGGGTCCCAACTCTCCAGGTTCAAGGCATTCTTCCTCCAGCTAAAACATGCATGGGAAACCCAGAGTATCGTCCACCGTGTGATTGGGAAACGATTTAAAATGCATCTCAGTTTTCGTATCCTGGTCCTCGGGTTCACCATTCCAGATGCTTTACTAACACTCTCCCCGCTTGGATAGTCAGTGCCTTTAACCTCCTGTTTGGCACAGCTTGCCATTTCTGTGCAAGATGAACAGGAATAGGGAAAACCAATGAGAGACTAGCTGTAGGTGTCTGCACGGGCAAATGTAACGCTCATTGCCCACCAGGAAGAGGAATTAAACAAAGGCTCAGTGTGCCCTGCTGGAAACAGATTAGGGCCTGAAGCAATCCTGCGGTTTTGTGCCCAGCTCACAAGAAAGCGAGTTGAAGAAAGGAGCTCAGGGGCACTGTACTTCACAAACCTGCAGAGTTATAAATGACAGCTATCTTTCAAAAATATATTGAAGTAAGCCTGCGAGGGGGACTTGAAAGCGGCGCTGAATTTCAGGAAAACGATTGCAGGGGGTAGACTGGAATTGCCCTGAAAGCATAGGAAAATAGGCACAACGTCGACAATGATGCACTTGGCCAAAAAGGGCGTATGCATTTTTTCCTGAATATATTTAGGATAAAACGCATACGCCATTTTTGGCCAACCAAGCAAGCCTGTAAAGGAAATCCTCACTACAATGAAATCTCACTGCCCCCCCGGGCAAAAGGGCCATCTGAAAAAAGTGTAAAATCCAGAAAGTTAGGACAGGATATGGAGAACAGGGAGCCTTGTTATGCTGATTGGCAGGATGTAAATTGCCAGCAGCCACCCTGGAGAAGTGTATGGTGTTTCCTGAAACACGTAAGAAACAAAGCAACACAGCCTATGGCACTTCCACTTATGGTCCTATAGCTTACGGAAATTAAAATCAAAAACAGACAGCCACCCCAATATTTGGGACGGCTGTGTTCCCAAGAAGCTCGTCTACAGTATCAGGTAAATATCCCAGAAAGCAAAAAATGGATAAAGAAGTTGTGGCACGTACGTACAATGCAATATCACTCAGCAATGAAATCTGTGTCATGAGGCCCGTAGCGGCATAGTGAGTGGATGCAGGTACGGTGATTCTACGTGAACTACGTCACACAGAAAAAGAAACATCATAAGATATCACTAATACACGGAATGTAAACTTGACTACACATGAACTGAATTACAAAAAAGAACAGGGTCTCAAATTTAGAAAACCAACTAGTGCTTGCTTATGGGGAAAGGTGCCTTGGGGTGCTGCATAAAACCAGAGACTGAAGTTAGCACAGATAACTTTCCATAAGCCAAATATGTAATAGACAAGACCTACTCCTTGCTCAACGAAATGGACCCAACACCACATATTCAACGCCTAGGAATATACCTGACTAGGAAGAATCTTAAAACCCATGGATATATATGTCTCCGTAAGAGAATCAAGCGTGTGTACAGCGGCCGAAACGCAGCAGTGAAAATCCGATAAATCCCATTATCAAAATAAATTTCGAAAAAAAAAAAACACAAAGACAGTGAAATAGAGAGCAATTCTTAAATAATTCACACAGGGCATGTGATGCAACCGGGATTGACCACATCTACACCCAGAGCTGGTTGAGACATAAGGCTGGACACTTCAGGCTGATAGCATTGGTGAGTTTCGGTGAGCAAATGCAGACCCTTTGAAGTCATAATGCATGGTACCCATTCCATGGGTCCCATCTCTCCAGGTTCAAGGGATTCTTCCTCCATCTAAAACATGCATGGGAAACCCAGAGTATCGTCCACCGTGTGATTGGGAAATGATTTAAAATGCATCTCAGTTTTCGTTTCCTGGTCCTCGGGTTCACCATTCCAGATGCTTTACTAACACTCTCCCCGCTTGGAGAGTCAGTGCCTTTAACCTCCTGTTTCGCACAGCTTGCAATTTCTGTGCCAGATGAACAGGAATAGGGAGAACCAATGAGAAACTAGCTGTAGGTGTCTGCACGGGCAAATGTAACGCTCATTGCCCACCAGGAAGAGGAATTAAACAAAGCCTCAGTGTGCCCTGCTGGAAACAGTTTAGGGCCTGAAGCAATCCTGCGGTTTTGTGCCCAGCTCACAAGAAAGCGAGTTGAAGAAAGGAGCTCAGGGGCACTGTACTTCACAAAGCTGCAGAGTTATAAATGACAACTATCCTCCAAAAATATATTGAAGTAAGCCTGCGAAGGGGACTTGAAAGCGGGGCTGAATTTCAGGAAAACGATTGCAGGGGGTAGACTGGAATTGCCCTGAAAGCATAGGAAAAGAGGCACAACGTCGACAATGATGCACTTGGCCAAAAAGGGCGTATGCGTTTTTTCCTGAATATATTCAGGAAAAAACGCATACGCCCTTTTTGGCCAACCAAGCAAGCCTGTAAAGGAAATCTGCACTACAATGAAATCTCACTGCCCCCCCGGGCAAAAGGGCCATCTGAAAAAAGTGTAAAATCCAGAAAGGTAGGACAGGATATGCAGAACAGGGAGCCTTGTTATGCTGATTGGCAGGATGTAAATTGCCAGCAGCCACCCTGGAGAAGTGTATGGTGTTTCCTGAAACACGTAAGAAACAAAGCAACACAGCCTATGGCACTTCCACTTATGGTCCTTTAGCTTACGGAAATTAAAATCAAAAACAGACAGCCACCCCAATATTTGGGACGGCTGTGTTCACAAGAAGCTCGTCTACAATATCAGGTAAATATCCCAGAAGGCAAAAAATGGATAAAGAAGTTGTGGCACGTACGTGCAATGCAATAACACTCAGCAATGAAATCTGTGTCATCAGGCCTGTAGCGGCATAGTAAGTGGATGCAGGTACGGTGATTCTACGTGAACTACGTCACACAGAAAAAGAAACATCATAAGATATCACTAATACACGGAATGTAAACTTGACTACACATGAACTGAATTACAAAACAGAACAGGGTCTCAAATTTAGAAAACCAACTAGTGCTTGCATATGGAGAAAGGTGCGTTGGGGTGCTGCATAAAAACAGAGACTGAAATTAGCACAGATTAACATTCCATAAGCAAATATGTAATAGACAAGACCTACTCCTTGCTCAACGAAATGGACTCAACACCACATATTCAACGCCTAGGAATATACCTGACTAGGAAGAATCTTAAAACCCATGGATATATATGTCTTCATAAGAGAATCAAGGGTGTGTACAGCGGCCGAAACGCAGCAGTGAAAATCCGATAAATCCCATTATCAAAATAAATTTCGAAAACAAAACACAAAGACAGTGAAATAGAGAGCAATTCTTAAATAATTCACTCAGGGCATGTGATGCAACCGGGATTGACCACATCTACACCCAGAGCTGGTTGAGACATAAGGCTGGACACTTCAGGCTGATAGCACTGGTGAGTTTCGGTGAGCAAATGCAGACCCTTTGAAGTCATACTGCATGGTACCCATTCCATGGGTCCCAAACTCTCCAGGTTCAAGGCATTCTTCCTCCAGCTAAAACATGCATGGGAAACCCAGAGTATCGTCCACCGTGTGATTGGGAAACGATTTAAAATGCATCTCAGTTTTCGTATCCTGGTCCTCGGGTTCACCATTCCAGATGCTTTATTAACACTCTCCCGGCTTGGAGAGTCAGTGCCTTTAACCTCCTGTTTGGCACAGCTTGCCATTTCTGTACAAGATGAACAGGAATAGGGAGAACCAATGAGAGACTAGCTGTAGGTGTCTGCACGGGCAAATGTAACGCTCATTGCCCACCAGGAAGAGGAATTAAACAAAGGCTCAGTGTGCCCTGCTGGAAACAGATTAGGGCCTGAAGCAATCCTGCGGTTTTGTGCCCAACTCACAAGAAAGCGAGTTGAAGAAAGGAGCTCAGGGGCACTGTAATTCACAAACCTGCAGAGTTATAAATGACAGCTATCCTCCAAAAATATATTGAAGTAAGCCTGCGAAGGGGACTTGAAAGCGGGGCAGAATTTCAGGAAAACAATTGCAGGGGGTAGACTGGAATTGCCCTGAAAGCATAGGAAAAGAGGCACAACGTCGACAATGATGCACTTGGCCAAAAAGGGCATATGCGTTTTTTCCTGAATATATTCAGGAAAAAACGCATATGCCCTTTTTGGCCAACCAAGCAAGCCTGTAAAGGAAATCTGCACTACAATGAAATCTCACTGCCCCCCGGGCAAAAGGGCCATCTGAAAAAAGTGTAAAATCCAGAAAGGTAGGACAGGATATGGAGAACAGGGAGCCTTGTTATGCTGATTGGCAGGATGTAAATTGCCAGCAGCCACCCTGGAGAAGTGTATGGTGTTTCCTGAAACACGTAAGAAACAAAGCAACACAGCCTATGGCACTTCCACTTATGGTCCTATAGCTTACGGAAATTAAAATCAAAAACAGACAGCCACCCCAATATTTGGGACGGCTGTGTTCACAAGAAGCTCGTCTACAGTATCAGGTAAATATCCCAGAAAGCAAAAAATGGATAAAGAAGTTGTGGCACGTACGTACAATGCAATATCACTCAGCAATGAAATCTGTGTCATCAGGCCCGTAGCGGCATAGTGAGTGGATGCAGGTACAGTGATTCTACGTGAACTACGTCACACAGAAAAAAGAAACATCATAAGATATCACTAATACACGGAATGTAAACTTGACTACACATAAACTGAATTACAAAACAGAACAGGGTCACAAATTTAGAAAACCAACTAGTGCTTGCTTATGGGGAAAGGTGCCTTGGGGTGCTGCATAAAACCAGAGACTGAAATTAGCACAGATAACTTTCCATAAGCCAAATATGTAATAGACAAGACCTACTCCTTGCTCAACGAAATGGACCCAACACCACATATTCAACGCCTAGGAATATACCTGACTAGGAAGAATCTTAAAACCCATGGATATATATGTCTCCGTAAGAGAATCAAGCGTGTGTACAGCGGCCGAAACGCAGCAGTGAAAATCCGATAAATCCCATTATCAAAATAAATTTCGAAAACAAAACACAAAGACAGTGAAATAGAGAGCAATTCTTAAATAATTCACTCAGGGCATGTGATGCAACCGGGATTGACCACATCTACACCCAGAGCTGGTTGAGACATAAGGCTGGACACTTCAGGCTGATAGCATTGGTGAGTTTCGGTGAGCAAATGCAGACCCTTTGAAGTCACACTGCATGGTACCCATTCCATGGGTCCCAACTCTCCAGGTTCAAGGGATTCTTCCTCCAGCTAAAACATGCATGGGAAACCCAGAGTATCATCCACCGTGTGATTGGAAACGATTTAAAATGCATCTCAGTTTTCGTATCCTGGTCCTCGGGTTCACCATTCCAGATGCTTTACTAACACTCTCCCCGCTTGGAGAGTCAGTGCCTTTAACCTCCTGTTTGGCACAGCTTGCCATTTCTGTGCAAGATGAACAGGAATAGGGAGAACCAATGAGAGACTATCTGTAGGTGTCTGCACGGGCAAATGTAACGCTCATTGCCCACCAGGAAGAAGAATTAAACAAGGCTCAGTGTGCCCTGCTGGAAACAGATTAGGGCCTGAAGCAATCCTGCGGTTTTGTGCCCAGCTCACAAGAAAGCGAGTTGAAGAAAGAAGCTCAGGGGCACTGTACTTCACAAACCTGCAGAGTTATAAATGACAGCTATCCTCCAAAAATATATTGAAGTAAGCCTGCGAAGGGGACTTGAAAGCTGGGCTGAATTTCAGGAAAACGATTGCAGGGGGTAGACTGGAATTGCCCTGAAAGCATAGGAAAAGAGGCACAACGTCGACAATGATGCACTTGGCCAAAAAGGGCGTATGCGTTTTTTCCTGAATATATTCAGGAAAAAACGCATACGCCCTTTTTGGCCAACCAAGCAAGCCTGTAAAGGAAATCTGCACTACAATGAAGTCTCACAGCCCCCGGGCAAAAGGGCCATCTGAAAAAAGTGTAAAATCCAGAAAGGTAGGACAGGATATGGAGAACAGGGAGCCTTGTTATGCTGATTGGCAGGATGTATTGCCAGCAGCCATCCTGGAGAAGTGTATGGTGTTTCCTGAAACACGTAAGAAACAAAGCAACACAGCCTATGGCACTTCCACTTATGGTCCTATAGCTTACGGAAATTAAAATCAAAAACAGACAGCCACCCCAATATTTGGGTCGCCTGTGTTCACAAGAAGCTCGTCTACAGTATCAGGTAAATATCCCAGAAAGCAAAAAATGGATAAAGAAGTTGTGGCACGTACGTGCAATGCAATATCACTCAGCAATGAAATCTGTGTCATCAGGCCTGTAGCAGCATAGTAAGTGGATGCAGGTACGGTGATTCTACATGAACTACGTCACACAGAAAAAGAAACATCATAAGATATCACTAATACACGGAATGTAAACTTGACTACACATGAACTGAATTACAAAACAGAACAGGGTCTCAAATTTAGAAAACCAACTAGTGCTTGCTTATGGGGAAAGGTGCGTTGGGGTGCTGCATAAAACCAGAGACTGAAATTAGCACAGATAACATTCCATAAGCCAAATATGTAATAGACAAGACCTACTCCTTGCTCAACGAAATGGACTCAACACCACATATTCAACGCCTAGGAATATACCTGACTAGGAAAAATCTTAAAACCCATGGAAATATATGTCTCCGTAAGAGAATCAAGCGTGTGTACAGCGGCCGAAACGCAGCAGTGAAAATCCGATAAATCCCATTATCAAAATAAATTTCGAAAACAAAACACAAAGACAGTGAAATAGAGAGCAATTCTTAAATAATTCACTCAGGGCATGTGATGCAACCGGGATTTACCACATCTACACCCAGAGCTGGTTGAGACGTAAGGCTGGACACTTCAGGCTGATAGCACTGGTGAGTTTCGGTGAGCAAATGCAGACCCTTTGAAGTCATACTGCATGGTACCCTTTCCATGGGTCCCAACTCTCCAGTTTCAAGGCATTCTTCCTCCAGCTAAAACATGCATGGGAAACCCAGAGTATCGTACACCCTGTGATTGGGAAACGATTTAAAATGCATCTCAGTTTTCGTATCCTGGTCCTCGGGTTCACCATTCCAGATGCTTTACTAACACTCTCCCCGCTTGGAGAGTCAGTGCCTTTAACCTCCTGTTTGGCACAGCTTGCCATTTCTGTGCAAGATGAACAGGAATAGGGAGAACCAATGAGAGACTAGCTGTAGGTGTCTGCACGGGCAAATGTAACGCTCATTGCCCACCAGGAAGAGGAATTAAACAAAGGCTCAGTGTGCCCTGCTGGAAACAGATTAGGGCCTGAAGCAATCCTGCGGTTTTGTGCCCAGCTCACAAGAAAGCGAGTTGAAGAAAGGAGCTCAGGGGCACTGTACTTCACAAACCTGCAGAGTTATAAATGACAGCTATCCTCCAAAAATATATTGAAGTAAGCCTGCGAAGGGGACTTGAAAGCGGGGCTGAATTTCAGGAAAACGATTGCAGGGGGTAGACTGGAATTGTCCTGAAAGCATAGGAAAAGAGGCACAACGTCGACAATGATGCACTTGGCCAAAAAGGGCGTATGCGTTTTTTCCTGAATATATTCAGGAAAAAACGCATACGCCCTTTTTGGCCAACCAAGCAAGCCTGTAAAGAAATCTGCACTACAATGAAATCTCACTGCCCCCCCGGGCAAAAGGGCCATCTGAAAAAAGTGTAAAATCCAGAAAGGTAGGACAGGATATGGAGAACAGGGAGCCTTGTTATGCTGATTGGCAGGATGTAAATTGCCAGCAGCCACCCTGGAGAAGTGTATGGTGTTTCCTGAAACACGTAAGAAACAAAGCAACACAGCCTATGGCACTTCCACTTATGGTCCTATAGCTTACGGAAATTAAAATCAAAAACAGACAGCCACCCCAATATTTGGGACGGCTGTGTTCACAAGAAGCTCGTCTACAGTATCAGGTAAATATCCCAGAAAGCAAAAAATGGATAAAGAAGTTGTGGCACGTACGTACAATGCAATATCACTCAGCAATGAAATCTGTGTCATCAGGCCCGTAGCGGCATAGTGAGTGGATGCAGGTACGGTGATTCTACGTGAACTACGTCACACAGAAAAAGAAACATCATGAGATATCACTAATACACGGAATGTAAACTTGACTACACATGAACTGAATTACAAAAAAGAACAGGGTCTCAAATTTAGAAATCCAACTAGTGCTTGCTTATGGGGAAAGGTGCCTTGGGGTGCTGCATAAAACCAGAGACTGAAATTAGCACAGATAACTTTCCATAAGCCAAATATGTAATAGACAAGACCTACTCCTTGCTCAACGAAATGGACCCAATACCACATATTCAACGCCTAGGAATATACCTGACTAGTAAGAATCTTAAAACCCATGGATATATATGTCTCCGTAAGAGAATCAAGCGTGTGTACAGCGGCCGAAACGCAGCAGTGAAAATCTGATAAATCCCATTATCAAAATAAATTTCGAAAACAAAACACAAAGACAGTGAAATACAGAGCAATTCTTAAATAATTCACTCAGGGCATGTGATGCAACCGGGATTGACCACATCTACACCCAGAGCTGGTTGAGACATAAGGCTGGACACTTCAGGATGATAGCACTGGTGAGTTTCGGTGAGCAAATGCAGACCCTTTGAAGTCATACTGCATGGTACCCATTCCATGGGTCCCAACTCTCCAGGTTCAAGGCATTCTTCCTCCAGCTAAAACATGCATGGGAAACCCAGAGTATCGTCCACCGTGTGATTGGGAAACGATTTAAAATGCATCTCAGTTTTCGTATCCTGGTCCTCGGGTTCACCATTCCAGATGCTTTACTAACACTCTCCCCGCTTGGAGAGTCAGTGCCTTTAACCTCCTGTTTGGCACAGCTTGCCATTTCTGTGCAAGATGAACAGGAATAGGGAGAACCAATGAGAGACTAGCTGTAGGTGTCTGCACGGGCAAATGTAACGCTCATTGCCCACCAGGAAGAGGAATTAAACAAAGGCTCAGTGTGCCCTGCTGGAAACAGATTAGGGCCTGAAGCAATCCTGCGGTTTTGTGCCCAGCTCACAAGAAAGCGAGTTGAAGAAAGGAGCTCAGGGGCACTGTACTTCACAAACCTGCAGAGTTATAAATGACAGCTATCCTCCAAAAATATATTGAAGTAAGCCTGCGAAGGGGACTTGAAAGCGGGGCTGAATTTCAGGAAAACGATTGCAGGGGGTAGACTGGAATTGCCCTGAAAGCATAGGAAAAGAGGCACAACGTCGACAATGATGCACTTGGCCAAAAAGGGCGTATGCGTTTTTTCCTGAATATATTTAGGATAAAACGCATACGCCCTTTTTGGCCAACCAAGCAAGCCTGTAAAGGAAATCTGCACTACAATGAAGTCTCACTGCCCCCCGGGCAAAAGGGCCATCTGAAAAAAGTGTAAAATCCAGAAAGGTAGGACAGGATATGGAGAACAGGGAGCCTTGTTATGCTGATTGGCAGGATGTAAATTGCCAGCAGCCACCCTGGAGAAGTGTATGGTGTTTCCTGAAACACGTAAGAAACAAAGCAACACAGCCTATGGCACTTCAACTTATGGTCGTATAGCTTACGGAAATTAAAATCAAAAACAGACAGCCACCCTAATATTTGGGACGGCTGTGTTCACAAGAAGCTCGTCTACAGTATCAGGTAAATATCCCAGAAAGCAAAAAATGGATAAAGAAGTTGTGGCACGTACGTACAGTGCAATATCACTCAGCAATGAAATCTGTGTCATCAGGCCCGTAGCGGCATAGTGAGTGGATGCAGGTACGGTGATTCTACGTGAACTACGTCACACAGAAAAAGAAACATCATAAGATATCACTAATACACGGAATGTAAACTTGACTACACATGAACTGAATTACAAAAAAGAACAGGGTCTCAAATTTAGAAAACCAACTAGTGCTTGCTTATGGGGAAAGGTGCGTTGGGGTGGTGCATAAAACCAGAGACTGAAATTAGCACAGATAACTTTCCATAAGCCAAATATGTAATAGACAAGACCTACTCCTTGCTCAACGGAATGGACCCAACACCACATATTCAACGCCTAGGAATATACCTGACTAGGAAGAATCTTAAAACCCATGGATATATATGTCTTCATAAGAGAATCAAGGGTGTGTACAGCGGCCGAAACGCAGCAGTGAAAATCCGATAAATCCCATTATTAAAATAAATTTCGAAAACAAAACACAAAGACAGTGAAATAGAGAGCAATTCTTAAATAATTCACTCAGGGCATGTGATGCAACCGGGATTGACCACATCTACACCCAGAGTTGGTTGAGACATAAGGCTGGACACTTCAGGCTGATAGCACTGGTGAGTTTCGGTGAGCAAATGCAGACCCTTTGAAGTCATACTGCAGGGTACCCATTCCATGGGTCCCAACTCTCCAGGTTCAAGGCATTCTTCCTCCAGCTAAAACATGCATGGGAAACCCAGAGTATCGTCCACCGTGTGATTGGGAAACGATTTAAAATGCATCTCAGTTTTCGTATCCTGGTCCTCGGGTTCACCATTCCAGATGCTTTACTAACACTCTCCCCGCTTGGAGAGTCAGGGCCTTTAACCTCCTGTTTGGCACAGCTTGCCATTTCTGTGCAAGATGAACAGGAAAAGGGAGAACCAATGAGAGACTAGCTGTAGGTGTCTGCACGGGCAAATGTAACGCTCATTGCCCACCAGGAAGAGGAATTAACCAAAGGCTCAGTGTGCCCTGCTGGAAACAGATTAGGGCCTGAAGCAATCCTGCGGTTTTGTGCCCAACTCACAAGAAAGCGAGTTGAAGAAAGGAGCTCAGGGGCACTGTACTTCACAAACCTGCAGAGTTATAAATGACAGCTATCCTCCAAAAATATATTGAAGTAAGCCTGCGAAGGGGACTTGAAAGCGGGGCAGAATTTCAGGAAAACGATTGCAGGGGGTAGACTGGAATTGCCCTGAAAGCATAGGAAAAGAGGCACAACGTCGACAATGATGCACTTGGCCAAAAAGGGCATATGCGTTTTTTCCTGAATATATTCAGGAAAAAACGCATATGCCCTTTTTGGCCAACCAAGCAAGCCTGTAAAGGAAATCTGCACTACAATGAAATCTCACTGCCCCCCCGGGCAAAAGGGCCATCTGAAAAAAGTGTAAAATCCAGAAAGGTAGGACAGGATATGGAGAACAGGGAGCCTTGTTATGCTGATTGGCAGGATGTAAATTGCCAGCAGCCACCCTGGAGAAGTGTATGGTGTTTCCTGAAACACGTAAGAAACAAAGCAACACAGCCTATGGCACTTCCACTTATGGTCCTATAGCTTACGGAAATTAAAATCAAAAACAGACAGCCACCCCAATATTTGGGACGGCTGTGTTCACAAGAAGCTCGTCTACAGTATCAGGTAAATATCCCAGAAAGCAAAAAATGGATAAAGAAGTTGTGGCACGTACGTACAATGCAATACCACTCAGCAATGAAATCTGTGTCATCAGGCCCGTAGCGGCATAGTGAGTGGATGCAGGTACGGTGATTCTACGTGAACTACGTCACACAGAAAAAGAAACATCATAAGATATCACTAATACACGGAATGTAAACTTGACTACACATAAACTGAATTACAAAACAGAACAGGGTCTCAAATTTAGAAAACCAACTAGTGCTTGCTTATGGGGAAAGGTGTCTTGGGGTGCTGCATAAAACCAGAGACTGAAATTAGCACAGATAACTTTCCATAAGCCAAATATGTAATAGACAAGACCTACTCCTTGCTCAACGAAATGGACCCAACACCACATATTCAATGCCTAGGAATATACCTGACTAGGAAGAATCTTAAAACCCATGGATATATATGTCTCCGTAAGAGAATCAAGCGTGTGTACAGCGGCCGAAACGCAGCAGTGAAAATCCGATAAATCCCATTATCAAAATAAATTTCGAAAACAAAACACAAAGACAGTGAAATAGAGAGCAATTCTTAAATAATTCACTCAGGGCATGTGATGCAACCGGGATTGACCACATCTACACCCAGAGCTGGTTGAGACATAAGGCTGGACACTTCAGCCTGATAGCATTGGTGAGTTTCGGTGAGCAAATGCAGACCCTTTGAAGTCATACTGCATGGTACCCATTCCATGGGTCCCAACTCTCCAGGTTCAAGGGATTCTTCCTCCAGCTAAAACATGCATGGGAAACCCAGAGTATCGTCCACCGTGTGATTGGGAAACGATTTAAAATGCAACTCAGTTTTCGTATCCTGGTCCTCGGGTTCACCATTCCAGATGCTTTACTAACACTCTCCCCGCTTGGAGAGTCAGTGCCTTTAACCTCCTGTTTGGCACAGCTTGCAATTTCTGTGCAAGATGAACAGGAATAGGGAGAACCAATGAGAGACTAGCTGTAGGTGTCTGCACGGGCAAATGTAACGCTCATTGCCCACCAGGAAGAGGAATTAAACAAAGGCTCAGCGTGCCCTGCTGAAAACAGATTAGGGCCTGAAGCAATCCTTTGGTTTTCTGTCCAGCTCACAAGAAAGCGAGTTGAAGAAAGGAGCTCAGGGGCACTGTAATTCACAAACCTGCAGAGTTATAAATGACAGCTCTCCTCCAAAAATATATTGAAGTAAGCCTGCGAAGGGGACTTGAAAGCGGGGCAGAATTTCAGGAAAACGATTGCAGGGGGTAGACTGGAATTGCCCTGAAAGCATAGGAAAAGAGGCAGAACATCGACAATGATGCACTTGGCCAAAAAGGGCGTATGCGTTTTTTCCTGAATATATTCAGGAAAAAACGCATATGCCCTTTTTGGCCAACCAAGCAAGCCTGTAAAGGAAATCTGCACTACAATGAAGTCTCACTGCCCCCCGGGCAAAAGGGCCATCTGAAAAAAGTGTAAAGTCCAGAAAGGTAGGACAGGATATGGAGAACAGTGAGCCTTGTTATGCTGATTGGCAGGATGTAAATTGCCAGCAGCCACCCTGGAGAAGTGTATGGTGTTTCCTGAAACACGTAAGAAACAAAGCAATACAGCCTATGGCACTTCCACTTATGGTCCTATAGCTTACGGAAATTAAAATCAAAAACAGACAGCCACCCCAATATTTTGGACGGCTGTGTTCACAAGAAGCTCGTCTACAGTATCAGGTAAATATCCCAGAAAGCAAAAAATGGATAAAGAAGTTGTGGCACATACGTACAATGCAATATCACTCAGCAATGAAATCTGCGTCATCAGGCCCGTAGCGGCATAGTGAGTGGATGCAGGTACGGTGATTCTACGTGAACTACGTCACACAGAAAAAGAAACATCATAAGATATCACTAATACACGGAATGTAAACTTGACTACACATGAACTGAATTACAAAACAGAACAGGGTGTCAAATTTAGAAAACCAACTAGTGCTTGCTTATGGGGAAAGGTGGCTTGGGGTGCTGCATAAAACCAGAGGCTGAAATTAGCACAGATATCTTTCCATAAGCCAAATATGTAATAGACAAAACCTACTCCTTGCTCAACGAAATGGACCCAACACCACATATTCAACACCTAGGTATATACCTGACTAGGAAGAATCTTAAAACCCATGGAAATATATGTCTCCGTAAGAGAATCAAGCGTGTGTACAGCGGCCGAAACGCAGCAGTGAAAATCCGATAAATCCCATTATCAAAATAAATTTCGAAAACAAAACACAAAGACAGTGAAATAGAGAGCAATTCTTAAATAATTCACTCAGGGCATGTGATGCAACCGGTATTGACCACATCTACACCCAGAGCTGGTTGAGACATAAGGCTGGACACTTCAGGCTGATAGCACTGGTGAGTTTCGGTGAGCAAATGCAGACCCTTTGAAGTCATACTGCATGGTACCCATTCCATGGGTCCCAACTCTCCAGGTTCAAGGCATTCTTCCTCCAGCTAAAACATGCATGGGAAACCCAGAGTATCGTCCACCGTGTGATTGGGAAACGATTTAAAATGCATCTCAGTTTTCGTATCCTGGTCCTCGGGTTCACCATTCCAGATGCTTTACTAACACTCTCCCCGCTTGGAGAGTCAGTGCCTTTAACCTCCTGTTTGGCACAGCTTGCCATTTCTGTGCAAGATGAACAGGAATAGGGAGAACCAATGAGAGACTAGCTGTAGGTGTCTGCACGGGCAAATGTAACGCTCATTGCCCACCAGGAAGAGGAATTAAACAAAGCCTCAGTGTGCCCTGCTGGAAACAGATTAGGGCCTGAAGCAATCCTGCGGTTTTGTGCCCAGCTCACAAGAAAGGAAGTTGAAGAAAGGAGCTCAGGGGCACTGTACTTCACAAACCTGCAGAGTTATAAATGACAGCTATCCTCCAAAAATATATTGAAGTAAGCCTGCGAAGGGGACTTGAAAGCGGGGCTGAATTTCAGGAAAACGATTGCAGGGGGTAGAAAGGAATTGCCCTGAAAGCATAGGAAAAGAGGCACAACGTCGACAATGATGCACTTGGCCAAAAAGGGCGTATGCGTTTTTTCCTGAATATATTTAGGAAAAAACGCATACGCCCTTTTTGGCCAACCAAGCAAGCCTGTAAAGGAAATCTGCACTACAATGAAATCTCACTGCCCCCCCGGGCAAAAGGGCCATCTGAAAAAAGTGTAAAATCCAGAAAGGTAGGACAGGATATGGAGAACAGGGAGCCTTGTTATGCTGATTGGCAGGATGTAAATTGCCAGCAGCCATCCTGGAGAAGTGTATGGTGTTTCCTGAAACACGTAAGAAACAAAGCAACACAGCCTATGGCACTTCCACTTATGGTCCTATAGCTTACGGAAATTAAAATCAAAAACAGACAGCCACCCAAATATTTGGGACGCCTGTGTTCACAAGAAGCTCGTCTACAGTATCAGGTAAATATCCCAGAAAGCAAAAAATGGATAAAGAAGTTGTGGCACGTACGTGCAATGCAATATCACTCAGCAATGAAATCTGTGTCATCAGGCCCGTAGCAGCATAGTAAGTGGATGCAGGTACGGTGATTCTACATGAACTACGTCACACAGAAAAAGAAACATCATAAGATATCACTAATACACGGAATGTAAACTTGACTACACATGAACTGAATTACAAAACAGAACAGGGTCTCAAATTTAGAAAACCAACTAGTGCTTGCTTATGGGGAAAGGTGCGTTGGGGTGCTGCATAAAACCAGAGACTGAAATTAGCACAGATAACATTCCATAAGCCAAATATGTAATAGACAAGACCTACTCCTTGCTCAACGAAATGGACTCAACACCACATATTCAACGCCTAGGAATATACCTGACTAGGAAGAATCTTAAAACCCATGGAAATATATGTCTCCGTAAGAGAATCAAGCGTGTGTACAGCGGCCGAAACGCAGCAGTGAAAATCCGATAAATCCCATTATCAAAATAAATTTCGAAAACAAAACACAAAGACAGTGAAATAGAGAGCAATTCTTAAATAATTCACTCAGGGCATGTGATGCAACCGGGATTGACCACATCTACACCCAGAGCTGGTTGAGACGTAAGGCTGGACACTTCAGGCTGATAGCACTGGTGAGTTTCGGTGAGCAAATGCAGACCCTTTGAAGTCATACTGCATGGTACCCTTTCCATGGGTCCCAACTCTCCAGTTTCAAGGCATTCTTCCTCCAGCTAAAACATGCATGGGAAACCCAGAGTATCGTACACCCTGTGATTGGGAAACGATTTAAAATGCATCTCAGTTTTCGTATCCTGGTCCTCGGGTTCACCATTCCAGATGCTTTACTAACACTCTCCCCGCTTGGAGAGTCAGTGCCTTTAACCTCCTGTTTGGCACAGCTTGCCATTTCTGTGCAAGATGAACAGGAATAGGGAGAACCAATGAGAGACTAGCTGTAGGTGTCTGCACGGGCAAATGTAACGCTCATTGCCCACCAGGAAGAGGAATTAAACAAAGGCTCAGTGTGCCCTGCTGGAAACAGATTAGGGCCTGAAGCAATCCTGCGGTTTTGTGCCCAGCTGACAAGAAAGCGAGTTGAAGAAAGGAGCTCAGGGGCACTGTACTTCACAAACCTGCAGAGTTATAAATGACAGCTATCCTCCAAAAATATATTGAAGTAAGCCTGCGAAGGGGACTTGAAAGCGGGGCTGAATTTCAGGAAAACGATTGCAGGGGGTAGACTGGAATTGTCCTGAAAGCATAGGAAAAGAGGCACAACGTCGACAATGATGCACTTGGCCAAAAAGGGCGTATGCGTTTTTTCCTGAATATATTCAGGAAAAAACGCATACGCCCTTTTTGGCCAACCAAGCAAGCCTGTAAAGAAATCTGCACTACAATGAAATCTCACTGCCCCCCCGGGCAAAAGGGCCATCTGAAAAAAGTGTAAAATCCAGAAAGGTAGGACAGGATATGGAGAACAGGGAGCCTTGTTATGCTGATTGGCAGGATGTAAATTGCCAGCAGCCACCCTGGAGAAGTGTATGGTGTTTCCTGAAACACGTAAGAAACAAAGCAACACAGCCTATGGCACTTCCACTTATGGTCCTATAGCTTACGGAAATTAAAATCAAAAACAGACAGCCACCCCAATATTTGGGACGGCTGTGTTCACAAGAAGCTCGTCTACAGTATCAGGTAAATATCCCAGAAAGCAAAAAATGGATAAAGAAGTTGTGGCACGTACGTACAATGCAATATCACTCAGCAATGAAATCTGTGTCATCAGGCCCGTAGCGGCATAGTGAGTGGATGCAGGTACGGTGATTCTACGTGAACTACGTCACACAGAAAAAGAAACATCATAAGATATCACTAATACACGGAATGTAAACTTGACTACACATGAACTGAATTACAAAAAAGAACAGGGTCTCAAATTTAGAAAACCAACTAGTGCTTGCTTATGGGGAAAGGTGCCTTGGGGTGCTGCATAAAACCAGAGACTGAAATTAGCACAGATAACTTTCCATAAGCCAAATATGTAATAGACAAGACCTACTCCTTGCTCAACGAAATGGACCCAATACCACATATTCAAGGCCTAGGAATATACCTGACTAGGAAGAATCTTAAAACCCATGGATATATATGTCTCCGTAAGAGAATCAAGCGTGTGTACAGCGGCCGAAACGCAGCAGTGAAAATCCGATAAATCCCATTATCAAAATAAATTTCGAAAACAAAACACAAAGACAGTGAAATAGAGAGCAATTCTTAAATAATTCACTCAGGGCATGTGATGCAACCGGGATTGACCACATCTACACCCAGAGCTGGTTGAGACATAAGGCTGGACACTTCAGGCTGATAGCACTGGTGAGTTTCGGTGAGCAAATGCAGACCCTTTGAAGTCATACTGCATGGTACCCATTCCATGGGTCCCAACTCTCCAGGTTCAAGGCATTCTTCCTCCAGCTAAAACATGCATGGGAAACCCAGAGTATCGTCCACCGTGTGATTGGGAAACGATTTCAAATGCATCTCAGTTTTCGTATCCTGGTCCTCGGGTTCACCATTCCAGATGCTTTACTAACACTCTCCCCGCTTGGAGAGTCAGTGCCTTTAACCTCCTGTTTGGCACAGCTTGCCATTTCTGTGCAAGATGAACAGGAATAGGGAGAACCAATGAGAGACTAGCTGTAGGTGTCTGCACAGGCAAATGTAACGCTCATTGCCCACCAGGAAGAGGAATTAACCAAAGGCTCAGTGTGCCCTGCTGGAAACAGATTAGGGCCTGAAGCAATCCTGCGGTTTTGTGCCCAGCTCACAAGAAAGCGAGTTGAAGAAAGGAGCTCAGGGGCACTGTACTTCACAAACCTGCAGAGTTATAAATGACAGCTATCCTCCAAAAATATATTGAAGTAAGCCTGCGAAGGGGACTTGAAAGCGGGGCTGAATTTCAGGAAAACGATTGCAGGGGGTAGACTGGAATTGCCCTGAAAGCATAGGAAAAGAGGCACAACGTCGACAATGATGCACTTGGCCAAAAAGGGCGTATGCGTTTTTTCCTGAATATATTCAGGAAAAAACGCATACGCCCTTTTTGGCCAACCAAGCAAGCCTGTAAAGAAATCTGCACTACAATGAAATCTCACTGCCCCCCCGGGCAAAAGGGCCATCTGAAAAAAGTGTAAAATCCAGAAAGGTAGGACAGGATATGGAGAACAGGGAGCCTTGTTATGCTGATTGGCAGGATGTAAATTGCCAGCAGCCATCCTGGAGAAGTGTATGGTGTTTCCTGAAACACGTAAGAAACAAAGCAACACAGCCTATGGCACTTCCACTTATGGTCCTATAGCTTACGGAAATTAAAATCAAAAACAGACAGCCACCCCAATATTTGGGACGGCTGTGTTCACAAGAAGCTCGTCTACAGTATCAGGTAAATATCCCAGAAAGCAAAAAATGGATAAAGAAGTTGTGGCACGTACGTACAATGCAATATCACTCAGCAATGAAATCTGTGTCATCAGGCCCGTAGCGGCATAGTCAGTGGATGCAGGTACGGTGATTCTACGTGAACTACGTCACACAGAAAAAGAAACATCATAAGATATCACTAATACACGGAATGTAAACTTGACTACACATGAACTGAATTACAAAACAGAACAGGGTCTCAAATTTAGAAAACCAACTAGTGCTTGCTTATGGGGAAAGGTGCCTTGGGGTGCTGCATAAAACCAGAGACTGAAATTAGCACAGATAACTTTCCATAAGCCAAATATGTAATAGACAAGACCTACTCCTTGCTCAACGAAATGGACCCAACACCACATATTCAACGCCTAGGAATATACCTGACTAGGAAGAATCTTAAAACCCATGGATATATATGTCTCCGTAAGAGAATCAAGCGTGTGTACAGCGGCCGAAACGCAGCAGTGAAAATCCGATAAATCCCATTATCAAAATAAATTTCGAAAACAAAACACAAAGACAGTGAAATAGAGAGCAATTCTTAAATAATTCACTCAGGGCATGTGATGCAACCGGGATTGACCACATCTACACCCAGAGCTGGTTGAGACATAAGGCTGGACACTTCAGCCTGATAGCATTGGTGAGTTTCGGTGAGCAAATGCAGACCCTTTGAAGTCATACTGCATGGTACCCATTCCATGGGTCCCAACTCTCCAGGTTCAAGGCATTCTTCCTCCAGCTAAAACATGCATGGGAAACCCAGAGTATCGTCCACCGTGTGATTGGGAAACGATTTAAAATGCATCTCAGTTTTCGTATCCTGGTCCTCGTGTTCACCATTCCAGATGCTTTACTAACACTCTCCCCGCTTGGAGAGTCAGTGCCTTTAACCTCCTGTTTGGCACAGCTTGCCATTTCTGTGCAAGATGAACAGGAATAGGGAGAACCAATGAGAGACTAGCTGTAGGTGTCTGCACGGGCAAATGTAACGCTCATTGCCCACCAGGAAGAGGAATTAAACAAAGGCTCAGTGTGCCCTGCTGGAAACAGATTAGGGCCTGAAGCAATCCTGCGGTTTTGTGCCCAGCTCACAAGAAAGCGAGTTGAATAAAGGAGCTCAGGGGCACTGGACTTCACAAACCTGCAGAGTTATAAATGACAGCTATCCTCCAAAAATATATTGAAGTAAGCCTGCGAAGGGGACTTGAAAGCAGGGCTGAATTTCAGGAAAACGATTGCAGGGGGTAGACTGGAATTGCCCTGAAAGCATAGGAAAAGAGGCACAAAGTCGACAATGATGCACTTGGCCAAAAAGGGCGTATGCGTTTTTTCCTGAATATATTCAGGAAAAAACGCATACGCCATTTTTGGCCAACCAAGCAAGCCTGTAAAGGAAATCTGCACTACAAGGAAATCTCACTGCCCCCCCGGGCAAAAGGGCCATCTGAAAAAAGTGTAAAATCCAGAAAGGTAGGACAGGATATGGAGAACAGGGAGCCTTGTTATGCTGATTGGCAGGATGTAAATTGCCAGCAGCCACCCTGGAGAAGTGTGTGGTGTTTCCTGAAACACGTAAGAAACAAAGCAACACAGCCTATGGCACTTCCACTTATGGTCCTATAGCTTACGGTAATTAAAATCAAAAACAGACAGCCACCCCAATATTTGGGACGGCTGTGTTCACAAGAAGCTCGTCTACAGTATCAGGTAAATATCCCAGAAAGCAAAAAATGGATAAAGAAGTTGTGGCACGTACGTACAATGCAATATCACTCAGCAATGAAATCTGTGTCATCAGGCCCGTAGCGGCATAGTGAGTGGATGCAGGTACGGTGATTCTACGTGAACTACGTCACACAGAAAAAGAAACATCATACGATATCACTAATACACGGAATGTAAACTTGACTACACATGAACTGAATTACAAAAAAGAACAGGGTCTCAAATTTAGAAAACCAACTAGTGCTTGCTTATGGGGAAAGGTGCCTTGGGGTGCTGCATAAAACCAGAGACTGAAATTAGCACAGATAACTTTCCATAAGCCAAATATGTAATAGACAAGAGCTACTCCTTGCTCAACGAAATGGACCCAACACCACATATTCAACGCCTAAGAATATGCCTGACTAGGAAGAATCTTAAAACCCATGGATATATATGTATCCGTAAGAGAATCAAGCGTGTGTACAGCGGCGGAAATGCAGCAGTGAAAATCCGATAAATCCCATTATCAAAATAAATTTCGAAAACAAAACACAAAGACAGTGAAATAGAGAGCAATTCTTAAATAATTCACTCAGGGCATGTGATGCAACCAGGATTGACCACATCTACACCCAGAGCTGGTTGAGACATAAGGCTGGACACTTCTGGCTGATAGCACTGGTGAGTTTCGGTGAGCAAATGCAGACCCTTTGAAGTCATACTGCATGGTACCCATTGCATGGGTCCCAACTCTCCAGGTTCAAGGCATTCTTCCTCCAGCTAAAACATGCATGGGAAACCCAGAGTATCGTCCACCGTGTGATTGGGAAACGATTTAAAATGCATCTCAGTTTTCGTATCCTGGTCCTCGGGTTCACCATTCCAGATGCTTTACTAACACTCTCCCCGCTTGGAGAGTCAGTGCCTTTAACCTCCTGTTTGGCACAGCTTGCCATTTCTGTGCAAGATGAACAGGAATAGGGAGAACCAATGAGAGACTAGCTGTAGGTGTCTGCACGGGCAAATGTAACTCTCATTGCCCACCAGGAAGAGGAATTAAACAAAGGCTCAGTGTGCCCTGCTGGAAACAGATTAGGGCCTGAAGCAATCCTGCGGTTTTGTGCCCAGCTCACAAGAAAGCGAGTTGAAGAAAGGAGCTCAGGGGCACTGTACTTCACAAACCTGCAGAGTTATAAATGACAGCTATCCTCCAAAAATATATTGAAGTAAGCCTGCGAAGGGGACTTGAAAGCAGGGCTGAATTTCAGGAAAACGATTGCAGGGGGTAGACTGGAATTGCCCTGAAAGCATAGGAAAAGAGGCACAAAGTCGACAATGATGCACTTGGCCAAAAAGTGCGTATGCGTTTTTTCCTGAATATATTCAGGAAAAAACGCATACGCAATTTTTGGCCAACCAAGCAAGCCTGTAAAGGAAATCCTCACTACAATGAAATCTCACAGCCCCCCCTGGCAAAAGGGCCATCTGAAAAAAGTGTAAAATCCAGAGAGGTAGGACAGGATATGGAGAACAGGGAGCCTTGTTATGCTGATTGGCAGGATGTAAATTGCCAGCAGCCACCCTGGAGAAGTGTATGGTGTTTCCTGAAACACGTAAGAAACAAAGCAACAAAGCCTATGGCACTTCCACTTATGGTCCTATAGCTTACGGAAATTAAAATCAAAAACAGACAGCCACCCCAATATTTGGGACGGCTGTGTTCACAAGAAGCTCGTCTACAGTATCAGGTAAATATCCCAGAAAGCAAAAAATGGATAATTAAGTTGTGGCACGTACGTGCAATGCAATATAACTCAGCAATGAAATCTGTGTCATCAGGCCCGTAGCGGCATAGTGAGTGGATGCACGTACGGTGATTCTACGTGAACTACGTCACACAGAAAAAGAAACATCATAAGATATCACTAATACACGGAATGTAAACTTGACTACACATGAACTGAATTACAAAACTGAACAGGGTCTCAAATTTAGAAAACCAACTAGTGCTTGCTTATGCGGAAAGGTGCGTTGGGGTGCTGCATAAAACCAGAGACTGAAATTAGCACAGATAACATTCCATAAGCCAAATATGTAATAGACAAGACCTACTCCTTGCTCAACGAAATGGACTCAACACCACATATTCAACGCCTAGGAATATACCTGACTAGGAAGAATCTTAAAATCCATGGATATATATGTCTCCGTAAGAGAATCAAGCGTGTGTACAGCGGCGGAAATGCAGCAGTGAAAATCCGATAAATCCCATTATCAAAATAAATTTCGAAAACAAAACACAAAGACAGTGAAATAGGGAGCAATTCTTAAATAATTCACTCAGGGCATGTGATGCAACCGGGATTGACCACATCTACACCCAGAGCTGGTTGAGACATAAGGCTGGACACTTCAGGCTGATAGCACTGGTGAGTTTCGGTGAGCAAATGCAGACCCTTTGAAGTCATACTGCATGGTACCCATTGCATGGGTCCCAACTCTCCAGGTTCAAGGCATTCTTCCTCCAGCTAAAACATGCATGGGAAACCCAGAGTATCGTCCACCGTGTGATTGGGAAACGATTTAAAATGCATCTCAGTTTTCGTATCCTGGTCCTCGGGTTCACCATTCCAGATGCTTTACTAACACTCTCCCCGCTTGGAGAGTCAGTGCCTTTAACCTCCTGTTTGGCACAGCTTGCCATTTCTGTGCAAGATGAACAGGAATAGGGAGAACCAATGAGAGACTAGCTGTAGGTGTCTGCACGGGCAAATGTAACTCTCATTGCCCACCAGGAAGAGGAATTAAACAAAGGCTCAGTGTGCCCTGCTGGAAACAGATTAGGGCCTGAAGCAATCCTGCGGTTTTGTGCCCAGCGCACAAGAAAGCGAGTTGAAGAAAGGAGCTCAGGGGCACCGTACTTCACAAACCTGCAGAGATATAAATGACAGCTATCCTCCAAAAATATATTGAAGTAAGCCTGCGAAGGGGACTTGAAAGCGGGGCAGAATTTCAGGAAAATGATTACACGGGGTAGACTGGAATTGCCCTGAAAGCATAGGTAAAGAGGCACAACGTCGACAATGATGCACTTGGCCAAAAAGGGCGTATGCGTTTTTTCCTGAATATATTCAGGAAAAAACGCATACGCCCTTTTTGGCCAACCAAGCAAGCCTGTAAAGGAAATCCTCACTACAATGAAATCTCACTGCCCCCCCGGGCAAAAGGGCCATCTGAAAAAAGTGTAAAATCCAGAAAGGTAGGACAGGATATGGAGAACAGGGAGCCTTGTTATGCTGATTGGCAGGATGTAAATTGCCAGCAGCCACCCTGGAGAAGTGTATGGTGTTTCCTGAAACACGTAAGAAACAAAGCAACACAGCCTATGGCACTTCTACTTATGGTCCTATAGCTTACGGAAATTAAAATCAAAAACAGACAGCCACCCCAATATTTGGGACGGCTGTGTTCACAAGAAGCTCGTCTACAGTATCAGGTAAATATCCCAGAAAGCAAAAAATGGATAAAGAAGTTGTGGCACGTACGTACAATGCAATATCACTCAGCAATGAAATCTGTGTTATCAGGCCCGTAGCGGCATAGTGAGTGGATGCAGGTATGGTGATTCTATGTGAACTACGTCACACAGAAAAAGAAACATCATAAGATATCACTAATACACGGAATGTAAACTTGACTACACATGAAGTGAATTACAAAACAGAACAGGGTCTCAAATTTAGAAAACCAACTAGTGCTTGCTTATGGGGAAAGTTTCCTTGGGGTGCTGCATAAAACCAGAGACTGAAATTAGCACAGATAACTTTCCATAAGCCAAATATGTAATAGACAACAACTACTCCTTGCTCAACGAAATGGACCCAACACCACATATTCAACGCCTAGGAATATACCTGACTAGGAAGAATCTTAAAACCCATGGATATATATTTCTCCGTAAGAGAATCAAGCGTGTGTACAGCGGCCGAAACGCAGCAGTGAAAATCCGATAAATCCCATTATCAATAAAAATTTAGAAAACAAAACACAAAGACAGTGAAATAGAGAGCAATTCTTACCTAATTCACTCAGGGCATGTGATGCAACCGGGATTGACCACATCTACACCCAGAGCTGGTTGAGACATAAGGCTGGACACTTCAAGCTGATAGCATTGGTGAGTTTCGGTGAGCAAATGCAGACCCTTTGAAGTCATACTGCATGGTACCCATTCCAGGGGTCCCAACTCTTCAGGTTCAAGGCATTCTTCCTCCAGCTAAAACATGCATGGGAAACCCAGAGTATCGTCCACCGTGTGATTGGGAAACGATTTAAAATGCATCTCAGTTTTCGTATCCTGGTCCTCGGGTTCACCATTCCAGATGCTTTACTAACACTCTCCCCGCTTGGAGAGTCAGTGCCTTTAACCTCCTGTTTGGCACAGCTTGCAATTTCTGTGCAAGATGAACAGGAATAGGGAGAACCAATGAGAGACTAGCTGTAGGTGTCTGCACGGGCAAATGTAACGCTCATTGCCCACCAGGAAGAGGAATTAAACAAAGGCTCAGTGTGCCCTGCTGGATACAGATTAGGGCCTGAAGCAATCCTGCGGTTTTGTGCCCGGCTCACAAGAAAGCGAGTTGAAGAAAGGAGCTCAGGGGCACTGTAATTCACAAACCTGCAGAGTTATAAATGACAGCTATCCTCCAAAAATATATTGAAGTAAGCCTGCGAAGGGGACTGGAAAGCGGGGCAGAATTTCAGGAAAACGATTGCAGGGGGTAGACTGGAATTGCCTTGAAAGCATAGGAAAAGAGGCAGAACGTCGACAATGATGCACTTGGCCAAAAAGTGCGTATGCGTTTTTTCCTGAATATATTCAGGAAAAAACGCATACGCACTTTTTGGCCAACCAAGCAAGCCTGTAAAGAAATCTGCACTACAATGAAGTCTCACTGCCCCCCGGGCAAAAGGGCCATCTGAAAAAAGTGTAAAATCCAGAAAGGTAGAACAGGATAAGGAGAACAGTGAGCCTTGTTATGCCGATTGGCAGGATGTAAATTGCCAACAGCCAACCTGGAGAAGTGTATGGTGTTTCCTGAAACACGTAAGGAATAAAGCAACACAGCCTATGGCACATGCACTTATGGACCTATAGCTTAGGGAAATTAAAATCAAAAACAGACAGCCACCCCAATGTTAGGGACGGCTGTGTTCACAGGAAGCTCGTCTACAGTACCAGGTAAATATCCCAGAAAGCAAAAAATGGATAAAGAAGTTGTGGCACGTACGTGCAATGCAGTATCACTCAGCAATGAAATCTGTGTCATCAGGCCCGTAGCGGTTAGTGAGTGGATGCATGTACGGTGATTCTACGTGAACTACGTCACACAGAAATAGAAACATCATAAGATATCACTGATACACGGAATGTAAACTTGACTACACATGAACTGAATTACAAAACAGAACAGGGTCTCAAATTTAGAAAACCAACTAGTGCTTGCTTATGGGGAAAGGTGCCTTTGGGTGCTGCATAAAATCAGAGACTGAAATTAGCACAGATAACTTTCCATAAGCCAAATATGTAATAGACAAGACCTACTCCTTGCTCAACGAAATGGACCCAACACCACATATTCAACGCCTAGGAATATACCTGACTAGGAAGAATCTAAAAACCCATGGATATATATGTCTCCATAAGAGAACCAAGCGTGTGTACAGCGGCCGAAACGCAGCAGTGAAAATCCGATAAATCCCATTATCAAAATAAATTTCGAAAACAAAACACAAAGACAGTGAAATAGAGAGCAATTCTTAAATAATTCACTAAGGGCATGTGAAGCAACCGGGATTGACCACATCTACACCCTGAGCTGGTTGAGACATAAGGCTGGACACTTCAGGCTGATAGCATTGGTGAGTTTCGGTGAGCAAATGCAGACCCTTTGAAGTCATACTGCATGGTACCCATTCCATGGGTCCCAACTCTCCAGGTTCAAGGGATTCTTCCTCCCGCTAAAATATTCATGGGAAACCCAGAGTATCGTCCACCGTGTGATTGGGAAACGATTTAAAATGCATCTCAGTTTTCGTATCCTGGTCCTCGGGTTCACCATTCCAGATGCTTTACTAACACTCTCCCCGCTTGGAGAGTCAGTGCCTTTAACCTCCTCTTTGGCACAGCTTGCAATTTCTGTGCAAGATGAACAGGAATAGGGAGAACCAATGAGAGACTAGCTGTAGGTGTCTGCACGGGCAAATATAACGCTCATTGCCCACCAGGAAGAGGAATTAAACAAAGGCTCAGTGTGCCCTGCTGGAAACAGATTAGGGCCTGAAGCAATCCTGCGGTTTTGTGCCCAGCTCACAAGAAAGCGAGTTGAAGAAAGGAGCTCAGGGGCACTGTACTTCACAAACCTGCAGAGTTATAAATGACAGCTATCCGCCAAAAATATATTGAAGTAAGCCTGCGAAGGGGACTTGAAAGCGGGGCAGAATTTCAGGAAAACGATTGCAGGGGGTAGACTGGAATTGCCCTGAAAGCATAGGAAAAGAGGCACAACGTCGACAATGATGCACTTGGCCAAAAAGGGCGTATGCGTTTTTTCCTGAATATATTCAGGAAAAAACGCATACGCCCTTTTTGGCCAACCAAGCATGCCTGTAAAGGAAATCTGCACTACAATGAAGTCTCACTGCCCCTCGGGCAAGAGGGCCATCTGAAAAAAGTGTAAAATCCAGAAAGGTAGGACAGGATATGGAGAAGAGGGAGCCTTGTTATGCTGATTGGCAGGATGTAAATTGCCAACAGCCACCCTTGAGAAGTGTATGGTGTTTCCTGAAACACGTAAGAAGTAAAGCAACACAGCCTATGGCAATTGCACTTATGGTCCTATTCCTTAGGGAAATTAAAATCAAAAACAGAGAGCCACCCCAAAGTTTGGGACGGCTGTGTTCCCAAGAAGCTCGTCTACAGTACCAGGTAAATATCCCAGAAAGCAAAAATGGATAAAGAAGTTGTGGCACGTACGTGCAATGCAATATCACTCAGCAAAGAAATCTGTGTCATCAGGCCCGTAGCGGCATAGTGAGTGGATGCAGGTACGGTGATTCTACGTGAACTACGTCACACAGAAAAGGAAACATCATAAGATATCACTAATACACGGAATGTAAACTTGACTACACATGAACTGAATTACAAAACAGAACAGGGTCTCAAATTTAGAAAACCAACTAGTGCTTGCTTATGGGGAAAGGTGCCTTGGGGTGCTGCATAAAACCAGAGACTGAAATTAGCACAGATAACATTCCATAAGCCAAATATGTAATAGACAAGACCTACTCCTTGCTCAACGAAATGGACCCAACACCACATATTCAACGCCTAGGAATATACCTGACTAGGAAGAATCTTAAAACCCATGGATATATATGTCTCCGTAAGAGAATCAAGCGTGTGTACAGCGGCCGAAACGCAACAGTGAAAATCCGATAAATCCCATTATCAAAATAAATTTCGAAAACAAAACACAAAGACAGTGAAATAGAGAGCAATTCTTAAATAATTCACTCAGGGCATGTGATGCAACCGGGATTGACCACATCTACACCCAGAGCTGGTTGAGACATAAGGCTGGACACTTCAGGCTGATAGCATTGGTGAGTTTCGGTGAGCAAATGCAGACCCTTTGAAGTCATACTGCATGATACCCATTCCATGGGTCCCAACTCTCCAGGTTCAAGGGATTCTTCCTCCAGCTAAAACATGCATGGGAAACCCAGAGTATCGTCCACCGTGTGATTGGGAAACGATTTAAAATGCATCTCAGTTTTCGTATCCTGGTCCTCGGGTTCACCATTCCAGATGATTTACTAACACTCTCCCCGCTTGGAGAGTCAGTGCCTTTAACCTCCTGTTTGGCACAGCTTGACATTTCTGTGCAAGATGAACAGGAATAGGGAGAACCAATGAGAGACTAGCTGTAGGTGTCTGCACGGGCAAATGTAACGCTCATTGCCCACCAGGAAGAGGAATTAAACAAAGGCTCAGTGTGCCCTGCTGGAAACAGATTAGGGCCTGAAGCAATCCTGCGGTTTTGTGCCCAGCTCACAAGAAAGCGAGTTGAAGAAAGGAGCTCAGGGGCACTGTAATTCACAAACCTGCAGAGTTATAAATAACAGCTATCCTCCAAAAATATATTGAAGTAAGCCTGCGAAGGGGACTGGAAATCGGGGCAGAATTTCAGGAAAACGATTGCAGGGGGTAGACTGGAATTGCCTTGAAAGCATAGGAAAAGAGGCAGAACTTCGACAATGATGCACTTGGCCAAAAAGTGTGTATGCGTTTTTTCCTGAATATATTCAGGAAAAAATGCATACGCACTTTTTGGCCAACCAAGCAAGCCTGTAAAGAAATCTGCACTACAATGAAGCCTCACTGCCCCCCGGGCAAAAGGGCCATCTGAAAAAAGTGTAAAATCCAGAAAGGTAGGACAGGATATGGAGAACAGTGAGCCTTGTTATGCCGATTGGCAGGATGTAAATTGCCAACAGCCAACCTGGAGAAGTGTATGGTGTTTCCTGAAACACGTAAGAAATAAAGCAACACAGCCTATGGCACTTGCACTTATGGTCCTATAGCTTAGGGAAATTAAAATCAAAAACAGACAGCCACCCCAATGTTTGGGACGGCTGTGTTCACAGGAAGCTCGTCTACAGTACCAGGTAAATATCCCAGAAAGCAAAAAATGGATAAAGAAGTTGTGGCACGTACGTGCAATGCAATATCACTCAGCAATGAAATCTGTGTCATCACGCCCGTAGCGGTTAGTGAGTGGATGCATGTACGGTGATTCTACGTGATCTACGTCACACAGAAATAGAAACATCATAAGATATCACTGATACACGGAATGTAAACTTGACTACACATGAACTGAATTACAAAACAGAACAGGGTCTCAAATTTAGAAAACCAACTAGAGCTTGCTTATGGGGAAAGGTGCGTTGGGGTGCTGCATAAAACCAGAGACTGAAATTAGCACAGATAACTTTCCATAAGCCAAATATATAATAGACAAGACCTACCACTTGCTCAAAGAAATAGACCCAACACCACATGTTCAACGCCTAGGAATATACATGACTAAGAAGAATCTTAAAACCCATGGATATATATGTTTCCGTAAGAGAATCAAGCGTGTGTACAGCGGCCGAAACGCAGCAGTGAAAATCCGATAAATCCCATTATCAAAATAAATTTCGAAAACAAAACATAAAGACAGTGAAATAGAGAGCAATTCTTAAATAATTCACTCAGGGCATGTGATGCAACCGGGATTGACCACATCTACACCCAGAGCTGGTTGAGACATAAGGCTGGACACTTCAGGCTGATAGCATTGGTGATTTTTGGTGAGCAAATGCAGACCCTTTGAAGTCATACTGCATGGTACCCATTCCATGGGTCCCAACTCTCCAGGTTCAAGGGATTCTTCCTCCAGCTAAAACATGCATGGGAAACCCAGAGTACGGTCCACCGTGTGATTGGGAAACGATTTAAAATGCATCTCAGTTTTCGTATCCTGGTCCTCGGGTTCACCATTCCAGATGCTTTACTAACACTCTCCCTGCATGGAGAGTCAGTGCCTTTAACCTCCTGTTTGGCACAGCTTGCAATTTCTGTGCAAGATGAACAGGAATAGGGAGAACCAATGAGAGACTAGCTGTAGGTGTCTGCACGGGCAAATGTAACGCTCATTGCCCACCAGGAAGAGGAATTAAACAAAGGCTCAGCGTGCCCTGCTGGAAACAGATTAGGGCCTGAAGCAATCCTTTGGTTTTGTGTCCAGCTCACAAGAAAGCGAGTTGAAGAAAGGAGCTCAGGGGCACTGTAATTCACAAACCTGCAGTGTTATAAATGACAGCTCTCCTCCAAAAATATATTGAAGTAAGCCTGCGAAGGGGACTTGAAAGCGGGGCAGAATTTCAGGAAAACGATTGCAGGGGGTAGACTGGAATTGCCCTGAAAGCATAGGAAAAGAGGCACAACGTCGACAATGATGCACTTGGCCAAAAAGGGCGTATGCGTTTTTTCCTGAATATATTCAGGAAAAAATGCATACGCACTTTTTGGCCAACCAAGCAAGCCTGTAAAGAAATCTGCACTACAATGAAGTCTCACTGCCCCCCGGGCAAAAGGGCCAACTGAAAAAAGTGTAAAATCCAGAAAGGTAGGACAGGATATGGAGAACAGGGAGCCTTGTTATGCTGATTGGCAGGATGTAAATTGCCAGCAGCCACCCTGGAGAAGTGTATGGTGTTTCCTGAAACACGTAAGAAACAAAGCAACACAGCCTATGGCACTTCCACTTATGGTCCTATAGCTTACGGAAATTAAAATCAAAAACAGACAGCCACCCCAATATTTGGGACGGCTGTGTTCACAAGAAGCTCGTCTAGAGTATCAGGTAAATATCCCAGAAAGCAAAAAATGGATAAAGAAGTTGTGGCCCGTACGTACAATGCAATATCACTCAGCAATGAAATCTGTGTCATCAGGCCCGTAGCGGCATAGTGAGTGGATGCAGGTACGGTGATTCTACGTGAACTACGTCACACAGAAAAAGAAACATCATAAGATATCACTAATACACGGAATGTAAACTTGACTACACATGAACTGAATTACAAAACAGAACAGGGTCTCAAATTTAGAAAACCAACTAGTGCTTGCTTATGGGGAAAGGTGCCTTGGGGTGCTGCATAAAACCAGAGACTGAAATTAGCACAGATAACTTTCCATAAGCCAAATATGTAATAGACAAGACCTACTCCTTGCTCAACGAAATGGACTCAACACCACATATTCAACGCCTAGGAATATACCTGACTAGGAAGAATCTTAAAACCCATGGATATATATGTCTCCGTAAGAGAATCAAGCGTGTGTACAGTGGCCGATACGCAGCAGTGAATATCCGATAAATCCCATTATCAAAATAAATTTCGAAAACAAAACACAAAGACAGTGAAATAGAGAGCAATTCTTAAATAATTCACTCAGGGCATGTGATGCAACCGGGATTGACCACATCTACACCCAGAGCTGGTTGAGACATAAGGCTGGACACTACAGGCTGATAGCATTGGTGAGTTTCGGTGAGCAAATGCAGACCCTTTGAAGTCATACTGCATGGTACCCATTCCATGGTTCCCAACTCTTCAGGTTCAAGGCATTCTTCCTCCAGCTAAAACATGCATGGGAAACCCAGAGTATCGTCCACCGTGTGATTGGGAAACGATTTAAAATGCATCTCAGTTTTCGTATCCTGGTCCTCGGGTTCACCATTCCAGATGCTTTACTAACACTCTCCCCGCTTGGAGAGTCAGTGCCTTTAACCTCCTCTTTGGCACAGCTTGCAATTTCTGTGCCAGATGAACAGGAATAGGGAGAAACAATGAGAGACTAGCTGTAGGTGTCTGCACGGGCAAATGTAACGCTCATTGCCCACCAGGAAGAGGAATTAATCAAAGGCTCAGTGTGCCCTGCTGGAAACAGATTAGGGCCTGAAGCAATCCTGCGGTTTTGTGCCCAGCTCACAAGAAAGCGAGTTGAAGAAAGGAGCTCAGGGACACTGTAATTCACAAACCTGCAGAGTTATAAATGACAGCTATCTTCCAAAAGTATACTGAAGTAAGCCTGCGTAGGGGACTTGAAAGCAGGGCAGAATTTCAGGAAAACGATTGCAGGGGGTAGACAGGAATTGCCCTGAAAGCATAGGAAACGAGGCAGAATGTCGACAATGATGCACTTGGCCAAAAAGAGCATATGCGTTTTTTCCTGAATATATTCAGGAAAAAACGCATACGCCCTTTTTGGCCAACCAAGCAAGCCTGTAAAGGAAATCTGCACTACAATGAAATCTCACTGCCCCCCCGGGCAAAAGGGCCATCTGAAAAAAGTGTAAAATCCAGAAAGGTAGGACAGGATGTGGAGAACAGGGAGCCTTGTTATGCTGATTGGCAGGATGTAAATTGCCAACAGCCACCCTGGAGAAGTGTATGGTGTTTCCTGAAACACGTAAGAAATAAAGCAACACAGCCTATGGCAATTGCACTTATGGTCCTATTCCTTAGGGAAATTAAAATCAAAAACAGAGAGCCATCCCAAAGTTTGGGACGGCTGTGTTCCCAAGAAGATCGTCTACAGTACCAGGTAAATATCCCAGAAAGCAAAAAATGGATAAAGAAGTTGTGGCACGTACGTGCAATGCAATATCACTCAGCAATGAAATCTGTGTCATCAGGCCTGTAGCGGCATAGTGAGTGGATGCAGGTACCGTGATTCTACGTGAACTACGTCACACAGAAAAAGAAACATCATAAGATATCACTAATACACGGAATGAAAACTTGACTACACATGAACTGAATTACAAAACAGAACAGGGTCTGAAATTTAGAAAACCAACTAGTGCTTGCTTATGGGGAAAGGTGCCTTGGGGTGCTGCATAAAACCAGAGACTGAAATTAGCACAGATAACATTCCATAAGCCAAATATGTAATAGACAAGACCTACTCCTTGCTCAACGAAATGGACTCAACACCACATATTCAACGCCTAGGAATATACCTGACTAGGAAGAATCTTAAAACCCATGGATATATATGTCTCCGTAAGAGAATCAAGCGTGTGTACAGCGGCCGAAACGCAGCAGTGAAAATCCGATAAATCCCATTATCAAAATAAATTTCGAAAACAAAACACAAAGACAGTGAAATAGAGAGCAATTCTTAACTAATTCACTCAGGGCATGTGATACAACCGGGATTGACCACATTTACACCCAGAGCTGGTTGAGACATAAGGCTGGAAACTTCAGGCTGTTAGCATTGGTGAGTTTCGGTGAGCAAATGCAGACCCTTTGAAGTCATACTGCATGGTACCCATTCCATGGGTCCCAACTCTCCAGGTTCAAGGCATTCTTCCTCCAGCTAAAACATGCATGGGAAACCCAGAGTATCATCCACCGTGTGATTGGGAAACGATTTAAAATGCATCTCAGTTTTCGTATCCTGGTCCTCGGATTCACCATTCCAGATGCTTTACTAACACTCTCCCCGCTTGGAGAGTCACTGCCTTTAACCTCCTCTTTGGCACAGCTTGCAATTTCTGTGCAAGATGAACAGGAATAGGGAGAACCAATGAGAGACTAGCTGTAGGTGTCTGCACGGGCAAATGTAACGCTCATTGCCCACCAGGAAGAGGAATTAAATAAAGGCTCAGTGTGCCCTGCTGGAAACAGATTAGGGCCTGAAGCAATCCTGCGGCTTTGTGCCCAGCTCACAAGAAAGCGAGTTGAAGAACGGAGCTCAGAGGCACTGTAATTCACAAACCTGCAGAGTTATAAATGACAGCTATCTTCCAAAAGTATATTGAAGTAAGCCTGCGAAGGGGACTTGAAAGCGGGGCAGAATTTCAGGAAAACGATTGCAGGGGGTAGACTGGAATTGCCCTGAAAGCATAGGAAAAGAGGCAGAACGTCGACAATGATGCACTTGGCCAAAAAGGGCGTATGCGTTTTTTCCTGAATATATTCAGGAAAAAACGCATACGCCCTTTTTGGCCAACCAAGCAAGCCTGTAAAGGAAATCTGCACTACAATGAAGTCTCACTGCCCCCTGGGCAAGAGGGCCATCTGAAAAAAGTGTAAAATCCAGAAAGGTAGGACAGGATATGGAGAACAGGGAGCCTTGTTATGCTGATTGGCAGGATGTAAATTGCCAACAACCACCCTGGAGAAGTGTATGGTGTTTCCTGAAACACGTAAGAAATAAAGCAACACAGCCTATGGCAATTGCACTTATGGTCCTATTCCTTAGGGAAATTAAAATCAAAAACAGAGAGCCACCCCAATGTTTGGGACGGCTGTGTTCCCAAGAAGCTCGTCTACAGTTCCAGGTAAATATCCCAGAAAGCAAAATATGGATAAAGAAGTTGTGGCACGTACGTACAATGCAATATCACTCAGCAATGAAATCTGTGTCATCAGGCCCGTAGCGGCATAGTGAGTGGATGCAGGTACGGTGATTCTACGTGAACTACGTCACACAGAAAAAGAAACATCATAAGATATCACTAATACACGGAATGTAACCTTGACTACACATGAACTGAATTACAAAAAAGAACAGGGTCTCAAATTTAGAAAACCAACTAGTGCTTGCTTATGGGGAAAGGTGCGTTGGGGTGCTGCATAAAACCAGAGACTGAAATTAGCACAGATAACTTTCCATAAGCCAAATATGTAATAGACAAGACCTACTCCTTGCTCAACGAAATGGACCCAACACCACATATTCAACGCCAGGAATATACCTGACTAGGAAGAATCTTAAAACCCATGGATATATATGTTTCCGTAAGAGAATCAAGCGTGTGTACAGCGGCCGAAACGCAGCAGTGAAAATCCGATAAATCCCATTATCAAAATAAATTTCGAAAACAAAACACAAAGACAGTGAAATAGAGAGCAATTCTTAAATAATTCACTCAGGGCATGTGATGCAACCGGGATTGACCACATCTACACCCAGAGCTGGTTGAGACATAAGGCTGGACACTTCAGGCTGATAGCATTGGTGAGTTTCGGTGAGCAAATGCAGACCCTTTGAAGTCATACTGCATGGTACCCATTCCATGGGTCCCAACTCTCCAGGTTCAAGGCATTCTTCCTCCAGCTAAAACATGCATGGGAAACCCAGAGTATCGTCCACCGTGTGATTGGGAAATGATTTAAAATGCATCTCAGTTTTCGTTTCCTGGTCCTCGGGTTCACCATTCCAGATGCTTTACTAACACTCTCCCCGCTTGGAGAGTCAGTGCCTTTAACCTCCTGTTTCGCACAGCTTGCAATTTCTGTGCAAGATGAACAGGAATAGGGAGTACCAATGAGAGACTAGCTGTAGGTGTCTGCACGGGCAAATGTAACGCTCATTGCCCACCAGGAAGAGGAATTAAACAAAGGCTCAGTGTGCCCTGCTGGAAACAGATTAGGGCCTGAAGCAATCCTGCGGTTTTGTGCCCAGCTCACAAGAAAGCGAGTTGAAGAAAGGAGCTCAGGGGCACTGTACTTCACAAACCTGCAGAGTTATAAATGACAGCTATCCTCCAAAAATATATTGAAGTAAGCCTGCGAAGGGGACTTGAAAGCGCGGCTGAATTTCAGGAAAACGATTGCAGGGGGTAGACTGGAATTGCCCTGAAAGCATAGGAAAAGAGGCACAACGTCGACAATGATGCACTTGGCCAAAAAGTGCGTATGCGTTTTTTCCTGAATATATTCAGGAAAAAACGCATACGCCCTTTTTGGCCAACCAAGCAAGCCTGTAAAGGAAATCTGCACTACAATGAAATCTCACTGCCCCCCCGGGCAAAAGGGCCATCTGAAAAAAGTGTAAAATCCAGAAAGGTAGGACAGGATATGGAGAACAGGGAGCCTTGTTATGCTGATTGGCAGGATGTAAATTGCCAGCAGCCACCCTGGAGAAGTGTATGGTGTTTCCTGAAACACGTAAGAAACAAAGCAACACAGCCTATGGCACTTCCACTTATGGTTCTATAGCTTACGGAAATTAAAATCAAAAACAGACAGCCACCCCAATATTTGGGACGGCTGTGTTCACAAGAAGCTCGTCTACAGTATCAGGTAAATATCCCAGAAAGCAAAAAATGGATAAAGAAGTTGTGGCACGTACGTGCAATGCAATATCACTCAGCAATGAAATCTGTGTCATCAGGCCCGTAGCGGCATAGTGAGTGGATGCAGGTACGGTGATTCTACGTGAACTACGTCACACAGAAAAAGAAACATCATAAGATATCACTAATACACGGAATGTAAACTTGACTACACATGAACTGAATTACAAAAAAGAACAGGGTCTCAAATTTAGAAAACCAACTAGTGCTTGCTTATGGGGAAAGGTGCCTTGGGGTGCTGCATAAAACCAGAGACTGAAATTAGCACAGATAACTTTCCATAAGCCAAATATGTAATAGACAAGACCTACTCCTTGCTCAACGAAATGGACCCAACACCACATATTCAACGCCTAGGAATATACCTGACTAGGAAGAATCTTAAAACCCATGGATATATATGTCTCCGTAAGAGAATCAAGCGTGTGTACAGCGGCCGAAACGCAGCAGTGAAAATCCGATAAATCCCATTATCAAAATAAATTTCGAAAACAAAACACAAAGACAGTGAAATAGAGAGCAATTCTTAAATAATTCACTCAGGGCATGTGATGCAACCGGGATTGACCACATCTACACCCAGAGCTGGTTGAGACATAAGGCTGGACACTTCAGGCTGATAGCACTGGTGAGTTTCGGTGAGCAAATGCAGACCCTTTGAAGTCATACTGCATGGTACCCATTCCATGGGTCCCAACTCTCCACGTTCAAAGGATTCTTCCTCCAGCTAAAACATGCATGAGAAACCCAGAGTATCGTCCACCGTGTGATTGGGAAACGATTTAAAATGCATCTCAGTTTTCGTATCCTGGTCCTCGGGTTCACCATTCCAGATGCTTTACTAACACTCTCCCCGCTTGGAGAGTCAGTGCCTTTAACCTCCTCTTTGGCACAGCTTGCAATTTCTGTGCAAGATGAACAGGAATAGGGAGAACCAATGAGAGACTAGCTGTAGGTGTCTGCACGGGCAAATGTAACGCTCATTGCCCACCAGGAAGAGGAATTAAACAAAGGCTCAGTGTGCCCTGCTGGAAACAGATTAGGGCCTGAAGCAATCCTGCGGTTTTGTGCCCAGCTCACAAGAAAGCGAGTTGAAGAAAGGAGCTCAGGGGCACTGTAATTCACAAACCTGCAGAGTTATAAATGACAGCTATCTTCCAAAAGTATATTGAAGTAAGCCTGCGTAGGGGACTTGAAAGCGGGGCAGAATTTCAGGAAAACGATTGCAGGGGGTAGACTGGAATTGCCCTGAAAGCATAGGAAAAGAGGCACAATGTCGACAATGATGCACTTGGCCAAAAAGGGCGTATGCGTTTTTTCCTGTATATATTCAGGAAAAAACGCATACACCCTTTTTGGCCAACCAAGCAAGCCTGTAAAGGAAATCTGCACTACAATGAAGTCTCTCTGCCCCCCGGGCAGGAGGGCCATCTGAAAAAAGTGTAAAATCCAGAAAGGTAGGACAGGATATGGAGAACAGGGAGCCTTGTTATGCTGATTGGCAGGATGTAAATTGCCAACAGCCACCCTGGAGAAGTGTATGGTGTTTCCTGAAACACGTAAGAAATAAAGCAACACAGCCTATGGCAATTGCACTTATGGTCCTATTCCTTAGGGAAATTAAAATCAAAAACAGAGAGCCACTCCAAAGTTTGGGACGGCTGTGTTTCCAAGAAGCTCGTCTACAGTACCAGGTAAATATCCCAGAAAGCAAAAAATGGATAAAGAAGTTGTGGCACGTACGTGCAATGCAATATCACTCAGCAATGAAATCTGTGTCATCAGGCCCGAAGCGGCATAGTGAGTGGATGCAGGTACGGTGATTCTACGTGAACTACGTCACACAGAAAAAGAAACATCATAAGATATCACTAATACACGGAATGTAAACTTGACTACACATGAACTGAATTACAAAACAGAACAGGGTCTCAAATTTAGAAAACCAACTAGTGCTTGCTTATGGGGAAAGGTGCCTTGGGGTGCTGCATAAAACCAGAGACTGAAATTAGCACAGATAACATTCCATAAGCCAAATATGTAATAGACAAGACCTACTCCTTGCTCAACGAAATGGACTCAACACCACATATTCAACGCCTAGGAATATACCTGACTAGGAAGAATCTTAAAACCCTTGGATATATATGTCTCCGTAAGAGAATCAAGCATGTGTACAGCGGCCGAAACGCAGCAGTGAAAATCCGATAAATCCCATTATCAAAATAAATTTCGAAAACAAAACACAAAGACAGTGAAATAGAGAGCAATTCTTAACTAAATTACTCAGGGCATGTGATGCAACCGGGATTGACCACATCTACACCCAGAGCTGGTAGAGACATAAGGCTGAACACTTCAGGCTGATAGCATTGGTGAGTTTCGGTGAGCAAATGCAGACCCTTTGAAGTCATACTGCATGGTACCTATTCCATGGGTCCCAACTCTTCAGGTTCAAGGGATTCTTCCTCCAGCTAAAACATGCATGGGAACCCCACAGTATGGTCCACCGTGTGATTGGGAAACGATTTAAAATGCATCTCAGTTTTCGTATCCTGGTCCTCGGGTTCACCATTCCAGATGCTTTACTAACACTCTCCCCGCTTGGAGAGTCAGTGCCTTTAACCTCCTGTTTCGCACAGCTTGCAATTTCTGTGCAAGATGAACAGGAATAGGGAGAAACAATGAGAGACTAGCTATAGGTGTCTGCACGGGCAAATGTAACGCTCATTTACCACCAGGAAGAGGAATTAACCAAAGGCTCAGTGTGCCCTGCCGGAAACAGATTAGGGCCTGAAGCAATCCTGCGGTTTTGTGCCCAGCTCACAAGAAAGCGAGTTGAAGAAAGGAGCTCAGGGGCACTGTAATTCACAAACCTGCAGAGTTATAAATGACAGCTATCCTCCAAAAATATATTGAAGTAAGCCTGCGAAGGGGACTTGAAAGCGGGGCAGAATTTCTGGAAAACGATTGCAGGGGGTAGACTGGAATTGCCCTGAAAGCATAGGAAAAGAGGCAGAACGTCGACAATGATGCACTTGGCCAAAAAGGGCGTATGCGTTTTTTCCTGAATATATTCAGGAAAAAACGCATACGCCCTTTTTGGCCAACCAAGCAAGCCTGTAAAGGAAATCTGCACTACAATGAAGTCTCACTGCCCCGCCCCCCGGGCAAAAGGGCCATCTGAAAAAAGTGTAAAATCCAGAAAGGTAGGACAGGATATGGAGAACAGGGAGCCTTGTTATGCTGATTGGCAGGATGTAAATTGCCGGCAGCCACCCTGGAGAAGTGTATGGTGTTTCCTGAAACACGTAAGAAACAAAGCAACACAGCCTATGGCACTTCCACTTATGGTCCTATAGCTTACGGAAATTAAAATCAAAAACAGACAGCCACCCCAATATTTGGGAATGCTGTGTTCAGAAGAAGCTCGTCTACAGTATCAGGTAAATATCCCAGAAAGCAAAAAATGGATAAAGAAGTTGTGGCACGTACGTACAATGCAATATCACTCAGCAATGAAATCTGTGTCATCAGGCCCGTAGCGGCATAGTGAGTGGATGCAGGTACGGTGATTCTACGTGAACTACGTCACACAGAAAAAGAAACATCATAAGATATCACTAATACACGGAATGTAAACTTGACTACACATGAACTGAATTACAAAACAGAACAGGGTCTCAAATTTAGAAAACCAACTAGTGCTTGCTTATGGGGAAAGGTGCGTTGGGGTGCTGCATAAAACCAGAGACTGAAATTAGCACAGATAACTTTCCATAAGCCAAATATGTAATAGACAAGACCTACTCCTTGCTCAACGAAATGGACCCAAAACCACATATTCAACGCCTAGGAATATACCTGACTAGGAAGAATCTTAAAACCCATGGATATATATGTCTCCGTAAGAGAATCAAGCGTGTGTACAGCGGCCGAAATGCAGCAGTGAAAATCCGATAAATCCCATTATCAAAATAAATTTCGGAAACAAAACACAAAGACAGTGAAATAGAGAGCAATTCTTAAATAATTCACTCAGGGCATGTGATGCAACCGGGATTGACCACATCTACACCCAAAGCTGGTTGAGACATAAGGCTGGACACTTCAGGCTGATAGCATTGGTGAGTGTCGTTGAGCAAATGCAGACCCTTTGAAGTCATACTGCATGGTACCCATTCCATGGGTCCCAACTCTCCAGGTTCAAGGGATTCTTCCTCCAGCTAAAACATGCATGGGAAACCCAGAGTATAGTACACCGTGTGATTGGGAAACGATTTAAAATGCATCTCAGTTTTCGTATCCTGGTCCTCGGGTTCACCATTCCAGATGCTTTACTAACACTCTCCCCGCTTAGAGAGTCAGTGCCTTTAACCTCCTCTTTGGCACAGCTTGCAATTTCTGTGCAAGATGAACAGGAATAGGGAGAACCAATGAGAGACTAGCTGTAGGTGTCTGCACGGGCAAATGTAACGCTCATTGCCCACCAGGAAGAGGAATTAAACAAAGGCTCAGTGTGCCCTGCTGGAAACAGATTAGGGACTTAAGCAATCCTGCGGTTTTCTGCCCAGCTCACAAGAAAGCGAGTTGAAGAAAGGAGCTCAGGGGCACTGTAATTCACAAACCTGCAGAGTTATAAATGACAGCTATCTTCCAAAAGTATATTGAAGTAAGCCTGCGTAGGGGACTTGAAAGCGGGGCAGAATTTCAGGAAAACGATTGCATGGGGTAGACTGGAATTGCCCTGAAAGCATAGGAATAGAGGCACAACGTCGACAATGAGGCACTTGGCCAAAAAGGGCGTATGCGTTTTTTCCTGTATATATTCAGGAAAAAACGCATACGCCCTTTTTGGCCAACCAAGCAAGCCTGTAAAGGAAATCTGCACTACAATGAAGTCTCTCTGCCCCCCGGGCAGGAGGGCCATCTGAAAAAAGTGTAAAATCCAGAAAGGTAGGACAGGATATGGAGAACAGGGAGCCTTGTTATGCTGATCGGCAGGATGTAAATTGCCAACAGCCACCCTGGAGAAGTGTATGGTGTTTCCTGAAACACGTAAGAAACAAAGCAACAGAGCCTATGGCACTTCCACATATGGTCCTATAGCTTACGGAAATTAAAATCAAAAACAGACAGCCACCCCAATATTTGGGACGGCTGTGTTCACAAGAAGCTCGTCTACAGTATCAGCTAAATATCCCAGAAAGCAAAAAATGGATAAAGAAGTTGTGGCACGTACATGCAATGCAATATCACTCAGCAATGAAATCTATGTCAGCAGGCCCGTAGCGGCATAGTAAGTGGATGCAGGTACGGTGATTCTACGTGAACTACGTCACACAGAAAAAGAAACATCATAAGATATCACTAATACACGGAATGTAAACTTGACTACACATGAACTGAATTACAAAACAGAACAGGGTCTCAAATTTAGAAAACCAACTAGTGCTTGCTTATGGGGAAAGGTGCGTTGGGGTGCTGCATAAAACCAGAGACTGACATTAGCACAGATAACATTCCATAAGCCAAATATGTAATAGACAAGACCTACTCCTTGCTCAACGAATTGGACTCAACACCACATATTCAACGCCTAGGAATATACCTGACTAGGAAGAATCTTAAAACCCATGGATATATATGTCTCCGTAAGAGAATCAAGCGTGTGTACAACGGCGGAAATGCAGCAGTGAAAATCCGATAAATTCCATTATCAAAATAAATTTCGAAAACAAAACACAAAGACAGTGAAATAGAGAGCAATTCTTAAATAATTCACTCAGGGCATGTGATGCAACCGGGATTGACCACATCTACACCCAGAGCTGGTTGAGACATAAGGCTGGACACTTCAGGCTGATAGCACTGGTGAGTTTCGGTGAGCAAATGCAGACCCTTTGAAGTCATACTGCATGGTACCCATTCCATGGGTCCCAACTCTCCAGGTTCAAGGCATTCTTCCTCCAGGTAAAACATGCATGGGAAACCCAGAGTATCGTCCACCGTGTGATTGGGTAACGATTTAAAATGCATCTCAGTTTTCGTATCCTGGTCCTCGGGTTCACCATTCCAGATGCTTTACTAACACTCTCCCCGCTTGGAGAGTCAGTGCCTTTAACCTCCTGTTTGGCACAGCTTGCCATTTCTGTGCAAGATGAACAGGAATAGGGAGAACCAATGAGAGACTAGCTGTAGGTGTCTGCACGGGCAAATGTAACGCTCATTGCCCACCAGGAAGAGGAATTAAACAAAGGCTCAGTGTGCCCTGCTGGAAACAGATTAGGGCCTGAAGCAATCCTGCGGTTTTGTGCCCAGCTCACAAGAAAGCGAGTTGAAGAAAGGAGCTCAGGGGCACTGTACTTCACAAACCTGCAGAGTTATAAATGACAGCTATCCTCCAAAAATATATTGAAGTAAGCCTGCGAAGGGGAATTGAAAGCGCGGCTGAATTTCAGGAAAACGATTGCAGGGGGTAGACTGGAATTGCCCTGAAAGCATAGGAAAAGAGGCACAACGTCGACAATGATGCACTTGGCCAAAAAGGGCGTATGCGTTTTTTCCTGAATATATTCAGGAAAAAACGCATACGCCCTTTTTGGCCAACCAAGCAAGCCTGTAAAAGAAATCTGCACTACAATGAAATCTCACTGCCCCCCCGGGCAAAAGGGCCATCTGAAAAAAGTGTAAAATCCAGAAAGGTAGGACAGGATATGGAGAACAGGGAGCCTTGTTATGCTGATTGGCAGGATGTAAATTGCCAGCAGCCACCCTGGAGAAGTGTATGGTGTTTCCTGAAACACGTAAGAAACAAAGCAACACAGCCTATGGCACTTCCACTTATGGTCCTATAGCTTACGGAAATTAAAATCAAAAACAGACAGCCACCCCAATATTTGGGACGGCTGTGTTCACAAGAAGCTCGTCTACAGTATCAGGTAAATATCCCAGAAAGCAAAAAATGGATAAAGAAGTTGTGGCACGTACGTGCAATGCAATATCACTCAGCAATGAAATCTGTGTCATCAGGCCCGTAGCGGCATAGTGAGTGGATGCAGGTACGGTGATTCTACGTGAACTACGTCACACAGAAAAAGAAACATCATAAGATATCACTAATACACGGAATGTAAACTTGACTACACATGAACTGAATTACAAAAAAGAACAGGGTCTCAAATTTAGAAAACCAACTAGTGCTTGCTTATGGGGAAAGGTGCCTTGGGGTGCTGCATAAAACCAGAGACTGAAATTAGCACAGATAACTTTCCATAAGCCAAATATGTAATAGACAAGACCTACTCCTTGCTCAACGAAATGGACCCAACACCACATATTCAACGCCTAGGAATATACCTGACTAGGAAGAATCTTAAAACCCATGGATATATATGTCTCCGTAAGAGAATCAAGCGTGTGTACAGCGGCCGAAACGCAGCAGTGAAAATCCGATAAATCCCATTATCAAAATAAATTTCGAAAACAAAACACAAAGACAGTGAAATAGAGAGCAATTCTTAAATAATTCACTCAGGGCATGTGATGCAACCGGGATTGACCACATCTACACCCAGAGCTGGTTGAGACATAAGGCTGGACACTTCAGGCTGATAGCACTGGTGAGTTTCGGTGAGCAAATGCAGACCCTTTGAAGTCATACTGCATGGTACCCATTCCATGGGTCCCAACTCTCCAGGTTCAAGGCATTCTTCCTCCAGCTAAAACATGCATGGGAAACTCAGAGTATCGTCCACCGTGTGATTGGGAAACGATTTAAAATGCATCTCAGTTTTCGTATCCTGGTCCTCGGGTTCACCATTCCAGATGCTTTACTAACACTCTCCCTGCTTGGAGAGTCAGTGCCTTTAACCTCCTGTTTGGCACAGCTTGCCATTTCTGTGCAAGATGAACAGGAATAGGGAGAACCAATGAGAGACTAGCTGTAGGTGTCTGCACGAGCAAATGTAACGCTCATTGCCCACCAGGAAGAGGAATTAAACAAAGGCTCAGTGTGCCCTGCTCGAAACAGATTAGGGCCTGAAGCAATCCTGCGGTTTTGTGCCCAGCTCACAAGAAAGCGAGTTGAAGAAAGGATCTCAGGGGCACTGTACTTCACAAACCTGCAGAGTTATAAATGACAGCTATCCTCCAAAAATATATTGAAGTAAGCCTGCGAAGGGGACTTGAAAGCGGGGCAGAATTTCAGGAAAATGATTGCAGGCGGTAGACTGGAATTGCCCTGAAAGCATAGGAAAAGAGGCACAACGTCGACAATGATGCACTTGGCCAAAAAGGGCGTATGCGTTTTTTCCTGAATATATTCAGGAAAAAACGCATACGCCCTTTTTGGCCAACCAAGCAAGCCTGTAAAGGAAATCTGCACTACAATGAAATCTCACTGCCCCCCCCCGGGCAAAAGGGCCATCTGAAAAAATGTAAAATCCAGAAAGGTAGGACAGGATATGGAGAACAGGGAGCCTTGTTATGCTGATTGGCAGGATGTAAATTGCCAGCAGCCACCCTGGAGAAGTGTATGGTGTTTCCTGAAACACGTAAGAAATAAAGCAACACAGCCTATGGCAATTGCACTTATGGTCCTATTCCTTAGGGAAATTAAAATCAAAAACAGAGAGCCACCCCAAAGTTTGGGACGGCTGTGTTCCCAAGAAGCTCGTCTACAGTACCAGGTAAATATCCCAGAAAGCAAAAAATGGATAAAGAAGTTGTGGCACGTACGTGCAATGCAGTATCACTCAGCAATGAAATCTGTGTCATCAGGCCCGTAGCGGCATAGTGAGTGGATGCAGGTACGGTGATTCTACGTGAACTACGTCACACAGAAAAAGAAACATCATAAGATATCACTAATACACGGAATGTAAACTTGACTACACATGAACTGAATTACAAAACAGAACAGGGTCTCAAATTTAGAAAACCAACTAGTGCTTGCTTATGGGGAAAGGTGCCTTGGGCTGTTGCATAAAACCAGAGACTGAAATTAGCACAGATAACATTCCATAAGCCAAATATGTAATAGACAAGACCTACTCCTTGCTCAACGAAATGGACTCAACACCACATATTCAAGGCGTAGGAATATACCTGACTAGGAAGAATCTTAAAACCCATGGATATATATGTCTCCGTAAGAGAATCACGCGTGTGTACAGCGGCGGAAATGCAGCAGTGAAAATCCGATAAATCCCATTATCAAAATAAATTTCGGAAACAAAACACAAAGACAGTGAAATAGAGAGCAATTCTTAAATAATTCACTCAGGGCATGTGATGCAACCGGGATTGACCACATCTACACCCAGAGCTGGTTGAGACATAAGGCTGGACACTTCAGGCTGATAGCATTGGTGAATTTCGGTGAGCAAATGCAGACCCTTTGAAGTCATACTGCATGGTACCTATTCCATGGGTCCCAACTCTTCAGGTTCAAGGGATTCTTCCTCCAGCTAAAACATGCATGGGAAACCCAGAGTATCGTCCACCGTGTGATTGGGAAACGATTTAAAATGCATCTCAGTTTTCGTATCCTGGTCCTCGGGTTCACCATTCCAGATGCTTTACTAAAATTCTCCCCGCTTAGAGAGTCAGTGCCTTTAACTTCCTCTTTGGCACAGCTTGCAATTTCTGTGCAAGATGAACAGGAATAGGGAGAACCAATGAGAGACTAGCTGTAGGTGTCTGCACGGGCAAATATAACGCTCATTGCCCACCAGGAAGAGGAATTAAACAAAGGCTCAGTGTGCCCTGCTGGAAACAGATTAGGGCCTGAAGCAATCCTGCGGTTTTGTGCCCAGCTCACAAGAAAGCGAGTTGAAGAAAGGAGCTCAGGGGCACTGTAATTCACAAACCTGCAGAGTTATAAATGACAGCTATCCTCCAAAAATATACTGAAGTAAGCCTGCGAAGGGGACTTGAAAGCGGGGCAGAATTTCAGGAAAACGATTGCAGGGGGTAGACTGGAATTGCCCTGAAAGCATAGGAAAAGAGGCACAACGTCGACAATGATGCAGTTGGCCAAAAAGGGCGTATGCGTTTTTTCCTGAATATATTCAGGAAAAAACGCATACGCACTTTTTGGCCAACCAAGCAAGCCTGTAAAGGAAATCTGCACTACAATGAAATCTCACTGCCCCCCCACCGGGCAAAAGGGCCATCTGAAAAAATGTAAAATCCAGAAAGGTAGGACAGGATATGGAGAACAGGGAGCCTTGTTATGCTGATTGGCAGGATGTAAATTGCCAGCAGCCACCCTGGAGAAGTGTATGGTGTTTCCTGAAACACGTAAGAAACAAAGCAACACAGCCTATGGCACTTCCACTTATGGTCCTATAGCTTACGGAAATTAAAATCAAAAACAGACAGCCACCCCAATATTTGGGACGGCTGTGTTCCCAAGAAGCTCGTCTACAGTATCAGGTAAATATCCCAGAAAGCAAAAAATGGATAAAGAAGTTGTGGCACGTACGTGCAATGCAATATCACTCAGCAATGAAATCTGTGTCATCAGGCCCGTAGCGGCATAGTGAGTGGATGCAGGTACGGTGATTCTACGTGAACTACGTCACACAGAAAAAGAAACATCATAAGATATCACTAATACACGGAATGTAAACTTGACTACACATGAACTGAATTACAAAACAGAACAGGGTCTCAAATTTAGAAAACCAACTAGTGCTTGCTTATGGGGAAAGGTGCGTTGGGGTGCTGCATAAAACCAGAGACTGAAATTAGCACAGATAACATTCCATAAGCCAAATATGTAATAGACAAGACCTACTCCTTGCTCAACGAAATGGACTCAACACCACATATTCAACGCCTAGGAATATACCTGACTAGGAAGAATCTTAAAACCCATGGATATATATGTCTCCGTAAGAGAATCATGCGTGTGTACAGCGGCGGAAATGCAGCAGTGAAAATCTGATAAATCCCATTATCAAAATAAATTTCGAAAACAAAACACAAAGACAGTGAAATAGAGAGCAATTCTTAAATAATTCACTCAGGGCATGTGATGCAACCGGGATTGACCACATCTACACCCAGAGCTTGTTGAGACATAAGGCTGGACACTTCTGGCTGATAGCACTGGTGAGTTTCGGTGAGCAAATGCAGACCCTTTGAAGTCATACTGCATGGTACCCATTCCATGGGTCCCAACTCTCCAGGTTCAAGGCATTCTTCCTCCAGCTAAAACATGCATGGGAAACCCAGAGTATCGTCCACTGTGTGTTTGGGAAACGATTTAAAATGCATCTCAGTTTTCGTATCCTGGTCCTCGGGTTCACCATTCCAGATGCTTTACTAACACTCTCCCCGCTTGGAGAGTCAGTGCCTTTAACCTCCTGTTTGGCACAGCTTGCCATTTCTGTGCAAGATGAACAGGAATAGGGAGAACCAATGAGAGACTAGCTGTAGGTGTCTGCACGGGCAAATGTAACGCTCATTGCCCACCAGGAAGAGGAATTAAACAAAGGCTCAGTGTGCCCTGCTGGAAACAGATTAGGGCCTGAAGCAATCCTGCGGTTTTGTGCCCAGCTCACAAGAAAGCGAGTTGAAGAAAGGAGCTCAGGGGCACTGTACTTCACAAACCTGCAGAGTTATAAATGACAGCTATCCTCCAAAAATATACTGAAGTAAGCCTGCGAAGGGGACTTGAAAGCGGGGCTGAATTTCAGGAATACGATTGCAGGGGGTAGACTGGAATTGCCCTGAAAGCATAGGAAAAGAGGCACAACGTCGACAATGATGCACTTGGCCAAAAAGGGCGTATGCGTTTTTTCCTGAATATATTCAGGAAAAAACGCATACGCCCTTTTTGGCCAACCAAGCAAGCCTGTAAAGGAAATCTGCACTACAATGAAATCTCACTGCCCCCCCGGGCAAAAGGGCCATCTGAAAAAAGTGTAAAATCCAGAAAGGTAGGACAGGATATGGAGAACAGGGAGCCTTGTTATGCTAATTGGCAGGATGTAAATTTCCAGCAGCACCCTGGAGAAGTGTATTGTGTTTCCTGAAACACGTAAGAAACAAAGCAAAACAGCCTATGGCACTTCCACTTATGGTCCTATAGCTTACGGAAATTAAAATCAAAAACAGACAGCCACCCCAATATTTGGGACGGCTGTGTTCACAAGAAGCTCGTCTACAGTATCAGGTAAATATCCCAGAAAGCAAAAAATGGATAAAGAAGTTGTGGCACGTACGTACAATGCAATATCACTCAGCAATGAAATCTGTGTCATCAGACCCGTAGCGGCATAGTGAGTGGATGCAGGTACGGTGATTCTACGTGAACTACGTCACACAGAAAAAGAAACATCATAAGATATCACTAATACACGGAATGTAAACTTGACTACACATGAACTGAATTACAAAAAAGAACAGGGTCTCAAATTTAGAAAACCAACTAGTGCTTGCTTATGGGGAAAGGTGCGTTGGGGTGCTGCATAAAACCAGAGACTGAAGTTAGCACAGATAACATTCCATAAGCCAAATATGTAATAGACAAGACCTACTACTTGCTCAACGAAATGGACTCAACACCACATATTCAACGCCTAGGAATATACCTGACAAGGAAGAATCTTAAAACCCATGGATATATATGTCTCTGTAAGAGAATCAAGCGTGTGTACAGCGGCGGAAATGCAGCAGTGAAAATCCGATAAATCCCATTATCAAAATAAATTTCGAAAACAAAACACAAAGACAGTGAAATAGAGAGCAATTCTTAAATAATTCACTCAGGGCATGTGATGCAACCGGGATTGACCACATCTACACCCAGAGCTGGTTGAGACATAAGGCTGGACACTTCAGGCTGATAGCATTGGTCAGTTTCGGTGAGCAAATGCAGACCCTTTGAAGTCATACTGCATGGTACCCATTCCATGGGTCCCAACTCTCCAGGTTCAAGGGATTCGTCCTCCATTTAAAACATGCATGGGAAACCCAGAGTATCGTCCACCGTGTGATTGGGAAACGATTTAAAATGCATCTCAGTTTTCGTATCCTGGTCCTCGGGTTCAACATTCCAGATGCTTTATTAACTCTCCCCGCTTGGAGAGTCAGTGCCTTTAACCTCCTCTTTGGCACAGCTTGCAAATTCTGTGCAAGATGAACAGGAATAGGGAGAACCAATGAGAGACTAGCCGTAGGTGTCTGCACGGGCAAATGTAATGCTCATTGCCCACCAGGAAGAGGAATTAAACAAAGGCTCAGTGTGCCCTGCTGAAAACAGATTAGGGCCTGAAGCAATCCTGCGGTTTTGTGCCCAGCTCACAAGAAAGCGAGTTGAAGAAAGGAGCTCAGGGGCACTGTAATTCACAAACCTGCAGAGTTATAAATGACAGCTATCCTCCAAAAATATATTGAAGTAAGCCTGCGAAGGGGACTTGAAAGCGGGGCAGAATTTCAGGAAAACGATTGCAGGGGGTAGACTGGAATTGCCCTGAAAGCATAGGAAAAGAGGCAGAACGTCGACAATGATGTACTTGGCCAAAAAGGGCATATGCGTTTTTTCCTGAATATATTCAGGAAAAAACGCATACGCCCTTTTTGGCCAACCAAGCAAGCCTGTAAAGGAAATCTGCACTACAATGAAGTCTCACTGCCCCCCGGGCAAAAGGGCCATCTGAAAAAAGTGTAAAATCCAGAAATGTAGGACAGGATATGGAGAACAGGGAGCCTTGTTATGCTGATTGGCAGGATGTAAATTGCCAGCAGCCACAATGGAGAAGTGTATGGTGTTTCCTGAAACACTTAACAAACAAAGCAACACAGCCTATGGCAATTGCACTTATGGTCCTATTCCTTAGGGAAATTAAAATCAAAAACAGAGAGCCACCCCAAAGTTTGGGACGGCTGTGTTCCCAAGAAGCTCGTCTACAGTACCAGGTAAATATCCCAGAAAGCAAAAAATGGATAAAGAAGTTGTGGCACGTACGTGCAATGCAGTATCACTCAGCAATGAAATCTGTGTCATCAGGCCCGTAGCGGCATAGTGAGTGAATGCAGGTACGGTGATTCTACGTGAACTACGTCACACAGAAAAAGAAACATCATAAGATATCACTAATACACGGAATGTAAACTTGACTACACATGAACTGAATTACAAAACAGAACAGGGTCTCAAATTTAGAAAACCAACTAGTGCTTGCTTATGGGGAAAGGTGCCTTGGGCTGTTGCATAAAACCAGAGACTGAAATTAGCACAGATAACATTCCATAAGCCAAATATGTAATAGACAAGACCTACTCCTTGCTCAACGAAATGGACTCAACACCACATATTCAAGGCGTAGGAATATACCTGACTAGGAAGAATCTTAAAACCCATGGATATATATGTCTCCGTAAGAGAATCACGCGTGTGTACAGCGGCGGAAATGCAGCAGTGAAAATCCGATAAATCCCATTATCAAAATAAATTTCGGAAACAAAACACAAAGACAGTGAAATAGAGAGCAATTCTTAAATAATTCACTCAGGGCATGTGATGCAACCGGGATTGACCACATCTACACCCAGAGCTGGTTGAGACATAAGGCTGGACACTTCAGGCTGATAGCATTGGTGAATTTCGGTGAGCAAATGCAGACCCTTTGAAGTCATACTGCATGGTACCTATTCCATGGGTCCCAACTCTTCAGGTTCAAGGGATTCTTCCTCCAGCTAAAACATGCATGGGAAACCCAGAGTATCGTCCACCGTGTGATTGGGAAACGATTTAAAATGCATCTCAGTTTTCGTATCCTGGTCCTCGGGTTCACCATTCCAGATGCTTTACTAAAATTCTCCCCGCTTAGAGAGTCAGTGCCTTTAACTTCCTCTTTGGCACAGCTTGCAATTTCTGTGCAAGATGAACAGGAATAGGGAGAACCAATGAGAGACTAGCTGTAGGTGTCTGCACGGGCAAATATAACGCTCATTGCCCACCAGGAAGAGGAATTAAACAAAGGCTCAGTGTGCCCTGCTGGAAACAGATTAGGGCCTGAAGCAATCCTGCGGTTTTGTGCCCAGCTCACAAGAAAGCGAGTTGAAGAAAGGAGCTCAGGGGCACTGTAATTCACAAACGTGCAGAGTTATAAATGACAGCTATCCTCCAAAAATATATTGAAGTAAGCCTGCGAAGGGGACTTGAAAGCGGGGCAGAATTTCAGGAAAACGATTGCAGGGGGTAGACTGGAATTGCCCTGAAAGCATAGGAAAAGAGGCACAACGTCGACAATGATGCAGTTGGCCAAAAAGGGCGTATGCGTTTTTTCCTGAATATATTCAGGAAAAAACGCATACGCACTTTTTGGCCAACCAAGCAAGCCTGTAAAGGAAATCTGCACTACAATGAAGTCTCACTGCCCCCCGGGCAAAAGGGCCATCTGAAAAAAGTGTAAAATCCAGAAATGTAGGACAGGATATGGAGAACAGGGAGCCTTGTTATGCTGATTGGCAGGATGTAAATTGCCGGCAGCCACCCTGGAGAAGTGTATGGTGTTTCCTGAAACACGTAAGGAACAAAGCAACACAGCCTATGGCACTTCCACTTATGGTCCTATAGCTTACGGAAATAAAAATCAAAAACAGACAGCCACCCCAATATTTGGGACGGCAGTGTTCACAAGAAGTTCGTCTACAGTATCAGGTAAATATCCCAGAAAGCAAAAAATGGATAAAGAAGTTGTGGCACGTACGTACAATGCAATATCACTCAGCAATGAAATCTGTGTCATCAGGCCCGTAGCGGCATAGTGAGTGGATGCAGGTACGGTGATTCTACGTGAACTACGTCACACAGAAAAAGAAACATCATAAGATATCACTAATACACGGAATGTAAACTTGACTACACATGAACTGAATTACAAAACAGAACAGGGTCTCAAATTTAGAAAACCAACTAGTGCTTGCTTATGGGGAAAGGTGCCTTGGGGTGCTGCATAAAACCAGAGACTGAAATTAGTACAGATAACATTCCATAAGACAAATATGTAATAGACAAGACCTACTCCTTGCTCAACGAAATGGACTCAACACCACATATTCAACGCCTAGGAATATACCTGACTAGGAAGAATCTTAAAACCCATGGTTATATATGTCTCCGTAAGAGAATCAAGCGTGTGTGCAGCGGCCGATACGCAGCATTGAAAATCCGATAAATCCCATTATCAAAATAAATTTCGAAAACAAAACACAAAGACAGTGAAATAGAGAGCGATTCTTAAATAATTCACCCAGGGCACGTGATGCAACCGGGATTGACCACATCTACACCCAGAGCTGGTTGAGACATAAGGCTGGACACTACAGGCTGATAGCATTTGTGAGTTTCGGTGAGCAAATGCAGACCCTTTGAAGTCATACTGCATGGTACCTATTCCATGGGTCCCAACTCTTCAGGTTCAAGGGATTCTTCCTCCAGCTAAAACATGCATGGGAAACCCACAGTATGGTCCACCGTGTGATTGGGAAACGATTTAAAATGCATCTCAGTTTTCGTATCCTGGTCCTCGGGTTCACCATTCCAGATGCTTTACTAACACTCTCCCTGCTTGGAGAGTCAGTGCCTTTAACCTCCTGTTTGGCACAGCTTGCAATTTCTGTGCAAGATGAACAGGAATAGGGAGAAACAATGAGAGAGTAGCTATAGGTGTCTGCACGGGCAAATGTAACGCTCATTGCCGACCAGGAAGAGGAATTAACCAAAGGCTCAGTGTGCCCTGCTGGAAACAGATTAGGGCCTGAAGCAACCCTGCGGTTTTGTGCCCAGCTCACAAGAAAGCGAGTTGAAGAAAGGAGCTCAGGGGCACTGTAATTCACAAACCTGCAGAGTTATAAATGACAGCTATCCTACAAAAATATATTGAAGTAAGACTGCGAAGGGGACTTGAAAGCGGGGCAGAATATCAGGAAAACGATTGCAGGGGGTAGACTGGAATTGCCCTGAAAGCATAGGAAAAGAGGCACAACGTCGACAATGATGCAGTTGGCCAAAAAGGGCGTATGCGTTTTTTCCTGAATATATTCAGGAAAAAAGGCATACGCACTTTTTGGCCAACCAAGCAAGCCTGTAAAGGAAATCTGCACTACAATGAAGTCTCACTGCCCCCCGGGCAAAAGGGCCATCTGAAAAAAGTGTAAAATCCAGAAATGTAGGACAGGATATGGAGAACAGGGAGCCTTGTTATGCTGATTGGCAGGATGTAAATTGCCGGCAGCCACCCTGGAGAAGTGTATGGTGTTTCCTGAAACACGTAAGGAACAAAGCAACACAGCCTATGGCACTTCCACTTATGGTCCTATAGCTTACGGAAATAAAAATCAAAAACAGACAGCCACCCCAATATTTGGGACGGCAGTGTTCACAAGAAGTTCGTCTACAGTATCAGGTAAATATCCCAGAAAGCAAAAAATGGATAAAGAAGTTGTGGCACGTACGTACAATGCAATATCACTCAGCAATGAAATCTGTGTCATCAGGCCCGTAGCGGCATAGTGAGTGGATGCAGGTACGGTGATTCTACGTGAACTACGTCACATAGAAAAAGAAACATCATAAGATATCACTAATACACGGAATGTAAACTTGACTACACATGAACTGAATTACAAAACAGAACAGGGTCTCAAATTTAGAAAACCAACTAGTGCTTGCTTATGGGGAAAGGTGCCTTGGGGTGCTGCATAAAACCAGAGACTGAAATTAGTACAGATAACATTCCATAAGACAAATATGTAATAGACAAGACCTACTCCTTGCTCAACGAAATGGACTCAACACCACATATTCAACGCCTAGGAATATACCTGACTAGGAAGAATCTTAAAACCCATGGTTATATATGTCTCCGTAAGAGAATCAAGCGTGTGTGCAGCGGCCGATACGCAGCATTGAAAATCCGATAAATCCCATTATCAAAATAAATTTCGAAAACAAAACACAAAGACAGTGAAATAGAGAGCGATTCTTAAATAATTCACCCAGGGCACGTGATGCAACCGGGATTGACCACATCTACACCCAGAGCTGGTTGAGACATAAGGCTGGACACTACAGGCTGATAGCATTTGTGAGTTTCGGTGAGCAAATGCAGACCCTTTGAAGTCATACTGCATGGTACCTATTCCATGGGTCCCAACTCTTCAGGTTCAAGGGATTCTTCCTCCAGCTAAAACATGCATGGGAAACCCACAGTATGGTCCACCGTGTGATTGGGAAACGATTTAAAATGCATCTCAGTTTTCGTATCCTGGTCCTCGGGTTCACCATTCCAGATGCTTTACTAACACTCTCCCTGCTTGGAGAGTCAGTGCCTTTAACCTCCTGTTTGGCACAGCTTGCAATTTCTGTGCAAGATGAACAGGAATAGGGAGAAACAATGAGAGAGTAGCTATAGGTGTCTGCACGGGCAAATGTAACGCTCATTGCCGACCAGGAAGAGGAATTAACCAAAGGCTCAGTGTGCCCTGTTGGAAACAGATTAGGGCCTGAAGCAACCCTGCGGTTTTGTGCCCAGCTCACAAGAAAGCGAGTTGAAGAAAGGAGCTCAGGGGCACTGTAATTCACAAACCTGCAGAGTTATAAATGACAGCTATCCTACAAAAATATATTGAAGTAAGACTGCGAAGGGGACTTGAAAGCGGGGCAGAATTTCAGGAAAACGATTGCAGGGGGTAGACTGGAATTGCCCTGAAAGCATAGGAAAAGAGGCAGAACGTCGACAATGATGCACTTGGCCAAAAAGGGCGTATGCGTTTTTTCCTGAATATATTCAGGAAAAAACGCATACGCCCTTTTTGGCCAACCAAGCAAGCCTGTAAAGGAAATCTGCACTACAATGAAGTCTCACTGCCCCACCCCCCCGGGCAAAAGGGCCATCTGAAAAAAGTGTAAAATCCAGAAATGTAGGACAGGATATGGAGAACAGGGAGCCTTGTTATGCTGATTGGCAGGATGTAAATTGCCAGCAGCCACCCTGGAGAATTGTATGGTGTTTCCTGAAACACGTAAGAAACAGAGCAACACAGCCTATGGCACTTCCACTTATGGTCCTATAGCTTACGGAAATTAAAATCAAAAACAGACAGCCACCACAATATTTGGGATGGCTGTGTTCCCAAGAAGCTCGTCTACAGTACCAGGTAAATATCCCAGAAAGAAAAAATGGATAAAGAAGTTGTGGCACGTACGTGCAATGCAATATCCCTCAGCAATGAAATCTGTGTCATCAGGCCCGTAGCGGCATAGTGAGTGGATGCAGGTACGGTGATTCTACGTGAACTACGTCACACAGAAAAAGAAACATCATAAGATATCACTAATACACGGAATGTAAACTTGACTACACATGAACTGAATTACAAAACAGAACAGGGTCTCAAATTTAGAAAACCAACTAGTGCTTGCTTATGGGGAAAGGTACCTTGGGGTGCTGCATAAAACCAGAGACTGAAATTAGCACAGATAACTTTCCATAAGCCAAATATATAATAGACAAGACCTACTCCTTGCTCAACGAAATGGACCCAACACCACATATTCAACGCCTAGGAATATACCTGACTAGGAAGAATCTTAAAACCCATGGATATATATGTCTCCGTAAGAGAATCAAGCGTGTGTACAGCGGCCGAAACGCAGCAGTGAAAATCCGATAAATCCCATTATCAAAATAAATTTCGAAAACAAAACACAAAGACAGTGAAATAGAGAGCAATTCTTAAATAATTCACTCAGGGCATGTGATGCAACCGGGATTGACCACATCTACACCCAGAGCTGGTTGAGACATAAGGCTGGACACTTCAGGCTGATAGCATTGGTGAGTTTCGGTGAGCAAATGCAGACCCTTTGAAGTCATACTGCATGGTACCCATTCCATGGTTCCCAACTCTCCAGGTTCAAAGGATTCTTCCTCCAGCTAAAACATGCATGGGAAACCCAGAGTATCGTCCACCGTGTGATTGGGAAACGATTTAAAATGCATCTCAGTTTTCGTATCCTGGTCCTCGGGTTCACCATTCCAGATGCTTTACTAACACTCTCCCCGCTTGGAGAGTCAGTGCCTTTAACCTCCTGTTTGGCACAGCTTGCAATTTCTGTGCAAGATGAACAGGAATAGGGAGAACCCATGAGAGACTAGCTGTAGGTGTCTGCACGGGCAAATGTAACGCTCATTTCCCACCAGGAAGAGGAATTAAACAAAGGCTCAGTGTGCCCTGCTAGAAACAGATTAGGGCCTGAAGGAATCCTGCGGTTTTGTGCCCAGCTCACAAGAAAGCGAGTTGAAGAAAGGAGCTCAGGGGCACTGTAATTCACAAACCTGCAGAGTTATAAATGACAGCTATCCTCGAAAAATACATTGAAGTAAGCCTGCGAAGGGGACTTGAAAGCGGGGCAGAATTTCAGGAAAACGATTGCAGGGGGTAGACTGGAATTGCCCTGAAAGCATAGGAAAAGAGGCACAACGTCGACAATGATGCACTTGGCCAAAAAGGGCGTATGCGTTTTTCCCTGAATATATTCAGGAAAAAACGCATACGCCCTTTTTGGCCAACCAAGCAAGCCTGTAAAGGAAATCTGCACTACAATGAAGTCTCACTGCCCCCCTGGCAAAAGGGCCATCTGAAAAAAGTGTAAAATCTAGAAAGGTAGGACAGGATATGGAGAAGAGGGAGCCTTGTTATGCTGATTGGCAGGATGTAAATTGCCAACAGCCACCCTGGAGAAGTGTATGGTGTTTCCTGAAACACGTAAGAAACAAAGCAACACAGCCTATGGCACTTCCACTTATGGTCCTATAGCTTAAGGAAATTAAAATCAAAAACAGACAGCCACACCAATGTTTGGGACGGCTGTGTTCACAAGAAGCTCGTCTACAGTACCAGGTAAATAACCCAGAAAGCAAAAAATGGATAAAGAAGTTGTGGCACGTACGTGCAATGCAATATCACTCAACAATGAAATGTGTGTCATCAGGCCCGTAGCGGCATAGTGAGTGGATGCAGGTACGGTGATTCTACGTGAACTATATCACACAGAAAAAGAAACATCATAAGATATCACTAATACACGGAATGTAAATTTAACTACACATGAACTGAATTACAAAACAGAACAGGGTCTCAAATTTTGAAAACCAACTAGTGCTTGCTTATGGGGAAATGTGCGTTGGGATGCTGCATAAAACCAGAGACTGAAATTCGCACAGATAACTTTCCATAAGCCAAATATGTAATAGACAAGACCTACTCCTTGCTCAACGAAATGGACTCAACACCACATATTCAACGCCTAGGAATATACCTGACTAGGAAGAATCTTAAAACCCATGGATTTATATGTCTCCGTAAGAGAATCAAGCGTGTGTACAGCGGCATAAACGCAGCAGTGAAAATCCGATAAATCCCATTATCAAAATAAATTTCAAAAACAAACACAAAGACAGTGAAATAGAGAGCAATTCTTAAACAATTCACTCAGGGCATGTGATGCAACCGGGATTGACCACATCTACACCCACAGCTGGTTGAGACATAAGGCTGGACACTTCAGGCTGAAAGCATTGGTGAGTTTTGGTGAGCAAATGCAGACCCTTTGAAGTCATACTGCATGGTACCCATTCCATGGGTCCCAACTCTCCAGGTTCAAGGGATTCTTCCTCCAGCTAAAACATGCATGGGAAACCCAGAGTATCGTCCACCGTGTGATTGGGAAACGATTTAAAATGCATCTCAGTTTTCGTATCCTGGTCCTCGGGTTCACCATTCCAGATGCTTTACTAACACTCTCCCCGCTTGGAGAGTCAGTGCCTTTAACCTCCTCTTTGGCACAGCTTGCAATTTCTGTGCAAGATGAACAGGAAAAGGGAGAACCAATGAGAGACTAGCTGTAGGTGTCTGCACGGGCAAATGTAATGCTCATTTCCCACCAGGAAGAGGAATTAACCAAACGCTCAGCGTGCCCTGCTGGAAAGAGATTAGTGCCTGAAGCAATCCTGCGGTTTTGTGCCCAGCTCACAAGAAAGCGAGTTGAAGAAAGGAGCTCAGGGGCACTGTAATTCACAAACCTGCAGAGTTATAAATGACAGCTATCCTCCAAAAATATATTGAAGTAAGCCTGCAAAGGGGACTTGAAAGCGGGGCAGAAATTCAGGAAAACGATTGAAGGGTTAAACTGGAATTGCACTTAAAGAATAGGAAAAGAGGCAGAACGTCGATAATGATGCACTTGTCCAAAAAGTGCGGATGCTTTTTTCCCTAAATATATTCAGGAAAAAACGCATACGCACTTTTTGGGCAACCAAGAAGCTTGTAAATAAACCTGCACTACAATGAAATCTCAGTGCCCCCCAGGGCAAAAGGGCCATTTAAAAAAATTGTAAAATCCAGAAACGGAGGACAGGCAATGGAAAACAGGGATCCTTATTATGCTGATGCATATGATGTAAATTGCCGACAACCATTCTGGAGAAGTGTTATGTGTTTCCTGAAACACGTAAGAAACAAAGCAACACAGCCTAGGGCACTTCCACTTATGGTCCTACAGCTTAGGGAAATTAAAATCAAAAACACCCAGCCACCTCAAAGTTTGGGACCTCTCTGTTCACAAGAACCTCGTTTACAGTACCAGGTAAATATCTCAGAGTGCAAACAATGGATAAAGAAGTTGTGGTACGTACATACAATGGAATATCACTCAGCAATGAAATCTGTGTCATCAGGCCCGTAGTGGCATAGTGAGTGGATACAGGTATGGTGATTCTACGTGAAATAAGTCACACATAAAAAGAAACATCATAAAATATCACTAATACACAGTATGTAAACTTGACTACACATGAACTGAATTACAAAACAGAACAGTCTCAAATTTAGAAAACCAACTTGTGCTTTCTTATGGAGAAAGGTGCGTTGGAGTGCTGCATAAAACCAGAGACTGAAATTACCACAGATAACCTTGCATAAGCCAAATATGTAATAGACAAGACCTACTCCTTGCTCAACGAAATGGACTCAACACCGCATATTCAACGCCTAGGAATATACCTGACTAGGAAGAATCTTAAAACCCGTGGATATTTATGTCTCCGTAAGAGAATCAAGAGTGTGTACAGTGGCATTAACGCAGCAGTGAAAATCCGATAAATCCCAGTGTCAAAAAAAATTTCAAAAACAAAACACAATGACAGTGAAATAGAGAGCAATTCTTAAATAACTCACACAGGGCATGTGATGCAACCTGGTTTACCACATCTACACCCAGAGCTGGGTGAGAGATAAGGCTTGACCCTTTGGGCTGATAGCATTGGTGAGGTTCAGTGAGCAAATGCAGACCCTTTGATGTTATACTGCCTGGTACCCATTCCATGGTTCCCAACTCTCCAGGTTCAAGGGATTCTTCCTTCTGCTAAAATTTGCATGGGAAACCCAGAGTATGCTCCACCGTGTGACTGGGAAACCTTTTTACATGCATGTCTGTTTTCGTCCCCTGGTACTCAGGTTCACCATTCCAGACCCTTTTCTTACACTCTCCCCATTTGGAGAGTCAGTGCCTTTAACCTCCTGTTTGGCACTGTTTGCAATTTCTGCGCAAGATGAACAGGAATAAGGAGAACCAATGGGAGACTATCTGTAGGTGTGTGCACGGGCAAATATTTTTTTAACATCTTTATTGGGGTATAATTGCTTTACAATGGTGTGTTAGTTTTTGCTTTATAACAAAGTGAATCAGCTATACATATACATATGCTCCCTGTGTCTTCCCTCTTGTGTCTCCCTCCCTCCCTCTCTCCCCCTTCCACCCCTCCAGGCTGTCCCAACGCCCCGAGCTAATATCCCTGTGCCTTGCGGCTGCTTCCCCCTTGCTATCTACCTTACTACATTTGTTAGTGTGTATATGTCCATGACTCTCTCTTGCCCTGTCAAAACTCACCATTCCCCCTCCCCATATCCTCAATTCCGTTCTCCAGTAGGTCTGCGCCTCTATTCCTGTCTTATCCCTAGGTTCTTCATGACATTTTTTTCCTTTAAATTCCATATATATGTGTTAGCATACGCTATTTGTCTTTTTCTTTCTGACTTACTTCACTCTGTATGACAGACTCTAGGTCTATCCATCTCATTACAAATAACTCAGTTTCATTTCTTTTTAAGGCTGAGTAATATTCCATTGTGTATATGTGCCACATCTTCTTTATCCATTCGTCCGATGATGGGCGCTTAGGTTCTTTCCATCTCCGGGCTATTGTAAATAGAGCTGCAATGAACATTTTGGTACATGCCTCTTTTTGAATTTTGGTTTTCTCAGGGTATATGCCCAGTATGCACGGGCAATTTTAACACTCATTTCCCAACAGGAAAAGGAATTAACCAAAGGCTCAGCATGCCGTGCTGGAACAAGATTAGGGCCTGAAGCAATCCTGCGGTTTTGTGGCCAGCTCACAAGAAAGCGAGTTGAGGAAAGGAGCTCAGGGGCACTGTCATTCACATACCTGCAGACTTATAAATGACAGAAATCGTACAAAAATATATTGAATTAAGGCTGCGAAGAGGACTTGAAAGTGGGGCAGAATTGCTGGAATCCGATTTCAGGAGGTAGACGTGAATTGCTCTGAAAGCATAAGAGAAGTGGCAGAACCTCGTCAATGAAGCACTTGGCCAAAAAGGGCATATGCATTTTTTCCAGGGCCATCATTCACGGGAGTAGGAGGCTCCCAGCATGCTCCAGTGGCCAACAGAGGGCCCACGTCGCCAAGGCGATGTGAGCTAGCCAGGCAGGAGTGACCTGACATCAGAGGGCCCACTTCACAGAATGGTAGGGAACCCAGCCAGGATCAGACTCTCCCCAGAGGGCCCACATCACCAAGGTGATGGGAACCAGGCAGGAGTGTCCTCACACCCGTGGGGCCACATCATCAAAAGTTGTGGCCTCAAACCAGAGGACCCACATCACCATGGGTTTCGGAGTGAGGCAGGCAGGATTAACCTCACAACACATGTCCCATTGTATACAAAAGGTGTGGAAACCAGCAGTTGGATCTTCCTAGCAGGCGGCCCAGAGCACTGAGGCTATGAGATCCAGGCCGGCATGAACTCACAACAGAGGGCCCTCATTGTGATTCTGTAAGCAACCCAGCCGTTGTGACCTCAGAGCAGAAGGCCCACATCCCCATGGGGAAGGGAAACAAGCAGGAGTGTCATCGCAAGAGTGGGCACACATGAAAAAATGTGGGGAGCCCAGCAATTAGTGCCTGATGCCAGAGGGCCCTCATCACCGAGGGGCGGTGGCTCCCAGCCAGCTCCGACTGCTACCAGAGGGGCGACGTCGCCAATGCGGAGTGCGACAACCAGGCAGGAGTGACCTCAGAGCAGAGGGTCAACCTCACAGAAGTGTGAAGAACCAAAGAGGATCAGATTCTCACCAGAGGGCCCACATCACCAAGGGAATGGGAACCAGGCAGGAGTGTCCTCACACAAGTGGGGCCACATCACCGAAAAGTGAGGGACCCAGCACACGTGGCCTCAAACCAGAGGACACACATCACAAGGGAGCTGGGATTGAGGCAGGCAGGAGGAGCCTCAAAACAGAGGGACCATAGAATTAAAGAGGTGAAGAATCCCGCAGTTGGAACCTCCCAGCAGGCGGCCAGGAGCAGCGAGACTATGGGATCCAGGCCGGAGTGATCTCACACCAGAGGGCCGTCATCATGAAACTGTGAGCAACCTAGGCGTTGGGATCTCAGAGCAGAAGGCCCACATTCCCATGGGGTTGGGAACCTGTCAGAAGTGTACTCGCACCACAGGGCACACATCAGAGAATTTAGGGAACCCAGGAGTTAGGGCCTGACGCCAGAGGGCCCTCATTACCAAGGGGAGGAGACTCCAATCAGGCACCAACACCCAACTGAGGTCCCACGTCGCCAAGGTGACGTGTGACAGCCAGGTAGGAGTGACCTCACCGCAGAGGGCCTACCTCACAGAAGGGTGAGGAACACAGCCAGGATAAGACTCTCACCAGAGGGCCCACATCACCAAGGTGATCAGAACCAGGCAGGAGAGTCTTCACACCAGTGTGGCCACATCATAGAAAGGTGAGGAACCCAGCACATGTGGCCTAAACCAGAAGACCCACATCTCCAAGGGGCTCGGAATGAGGCAGGCAGGAGTAGCCTCACAACACAGGGCCCATAGAATAAAAAAGCTGAGGAATCCAGCAATGGGAACCTCCCAGCAGGCGGCCAAGAGCACCAAGTCTATGCGATTCAGGCCGCAGTAAACTCACAGCAGAGGGTCCACATCATGAAACTGCGAGCAACCCAGCCATTTGGACCTCAGAGCAGAAGGTCCACATCCCCAAGGTGTTGGGAGCATGGCAGGAGTGTCCTCGCACCACTTAGCACATATCAGAAAATGTGGGTACCCAGCAGTTAGGGCCTGACGCCAGAGGGCCCTCATCACTGAGGGGAGGAGGCTCCCAGCATGTTCCAACTACCACAAGAGGGCCCACGTCGCCAAGGCGGGGTGTGCCAGCCAGGCAGGAGTGACCTCACAGCAGACGGCCCACCTCAAAGAAGTGTGAGGAACCCAACCAGGATCAGACTCTCACCAGAGGGCCCATATCACCAAGGGGACGGGAACCAGGCACGAGTGTCCTCACACCAGTGGGGCCACATCACTAAAAGATGAGGAAACTGACACATGTGGCCACAAACCAGAGGACCTACATCACCAAGGGGCTGGGAGTGACACAGGCAGGAGGAGCCTCCCAACACAGGGCCCAAAGAATAAAAAAGGTGAGGAACCCAGCAGTTGGAACTTCCCAGCAGGCGGCCCAGAGTACAGAGGCTATGGGATCTAGGAATGAGTGAACTAACACCAGAGAGCTAACATCAGGAAACTGTGAGCAACCCAGTCGTTGGAACCTCAGAGCAGAAGGCCCATATCGCCATGGGGATGGGAACATTTCACGAGTGTCCTGGCATCACTGGGCTCACATCAGAAAACCTGGGGAGCCCAGCAGTTAGAGCCTGACGCCAGAGGGACCTCATCACCGAGGACAGGAGTCTCCAAAAGGATCCAACTGCCACCAGAGGGCCGACGTCACCAAGGCAATGGGAGCAAGCCAGGCAGGAGTTACCTCAGAGCACAGGGCCCACCTCACAGAACGGTAAGGAACCCAGCCAGGATCAGACTCTCACCAGAGGGGCCACATCACCAAGGGGCTGGGAAACAGGCACGAGTGTCCTCACACCATTGGGGCCACATCATCGAAAGGTGAGGGACCCAGCACACGTGGCCTCACACCAGAGGACACATATCACAACGGGGCTGGGATTGAGGCAGGCAGGAGGAGCCTCAAAACAGAGGGCCCATAGAATAAAAAAGGTGAGGAATCCTGCAGTTGGAACCTCCCAGCAGGCGCCCAGGAGCAGCAAGCCTATGGGATCTAGGCCGGAATGAACGCACATCAGAGGGCCCTCATCATGAAACTGTGAGCACCCCAGCCGTTGGGACCTCAGAGCAGAAGGCCCAAATTCCCATGGGGTTGGGAAACTGACAGGAGTGTACTCGCACCACAGGTCGCACATCTGCAAATTTTGGGAGCCCAGGAGTTAGGGTCTGACGCAAGAGGGCCCTCATTACCGAGGGACGGAGACTCGCAGCAGACACCAACTCCCAACTGAGGGCCCACGTCACCAAGGTGATGTGTGCCAGCCAGGCAGGAGTGACCTCACCGCAGAGGGCCTACCTCACAGAAGGGTGAGGAAACCAGCCAGGATAAGACTCTCACCAGAGGGCCCACATCACCAAGGGGATCGGAACCAGGCAGGAGGGTCCTCACACCAGTGTGGCCACATTATAGAAAGGTGAGGAACCCAGAACATGTGGCCTAAAACAGGGGACCCACATCTCCAAGGGGCTAGGAGTGAGGCAAGCAGGAGTATCCTCACAAAACAGAGCCCACAGAATAAAAGTTGTGAGGAATCCAGCAGTTGGAACCGGCCAGTAGGCCGCCCAGAGCACAGAGTCTATGGGATCCAGGCCACAGCAAACTCACAGCAGAGGTCCCACATCATGAAACTGTGAGCAACCCAGCGGATGGGACCTCAGAGCAGAAGGCCCACATCCCTATGGGGATGGGAACCTGACAGGAGTGTCCTCGACCCACTTCCACGAATCAGAAAATGTGGGAACCCAGCAGTTAGGACCTGAGGCCAGAGGACCCTCATCACCGAGGGGAGGAGGCTCCCAGCAGGCTCTAACTGCCACCATAAGGCCGATGTCACCAAGGCGGGGTGTGCCAACCAGGCAGGAGTGACCTCAGAGCAGAAAGCCCACCTCACAGAAGTGTGAGGAACCCAACAAGGATCAGACTGTCACCAGAGGGCCAACATCACCAAGGGAATGGGAACCAGGCAGGAGTGTCCTCACACCAGTGGGGCTACATCACCATAATTTGAGGGACCCAGCACACGTGGCCTCAAACATGAGGACACACATCACCAAGGGGCTGGGAGTGAGGCAGGCCAGAGGATCCTCAAAACAGAGGGACCATAGAATAAAAAAGGTGAGGAATCCCACAGTTGGAACCTCCGGCAGGCAGCCAGGAGCAACGAGGCTATGGGATCTAGGCAGGAGTGAACTCACACCAGAGGGCCCTCATCATGAAACTGTGAGCAACACAGCCGTTGGGACCTCAGAGCAGAAGGCTCACATCCCCATGGGGATGGGAACCTGGCAGGAGTGTCCTTGCACCACTTAGCACGAATCAGAAAATGTGGGAACCCAGCAGTTAGGGCCTGAGGCCAGAGGGCCCTCATCACTGAGGGGAGGAGGCTCCCAGCAGGCTCCAACTGCCACCATATGGCCGACGTTGCCAAGGCGGGGTGTGCCAGCCAGGCAGGAGTGAGCTCAGAGCAGAGGGCCCACCTCACAGAAGGGTGAGGAACCTAACCAGGATCAGACTCTCACCAGAGGGCCAACATCACCAAGGTGATGGGAACCAGGCAAGACTGTCCTAACAGCAGTGGGGCCAACATCACCAAGGGAATGGGAACCAGGCAAGAGTGTCCTCACACCAGTGTGGCCACATTATAGAAAGGTGAGGAACACAGCACATGTGGCCTCAGACAAGGGGACACACATCACGAAGGGGCTGGGAGTGAGGCATGCAGGAGGAGACGCACAACCGAGGGCCCATAGAATAAAAAAGGTGAGGAATCGAGAAGTTGGAAACTCCAAGCTGGAGGCCCAGAGCACTGACACTATGGGATACAGGCCAGAGTGAACACACAGCAAAGGGCCCACATCATGAAACTGTGAGCAACCCAGCAGTTGGGACCACAGAACAGAAGTCCCACATGCCCATGGGGATGGGAACCTGGCAGGAGTGACTCGCACCACTGGGCACACATCAGAAAATGTGTGGAGCCCAGCACTTAGGGCCTGACACCAGAAGGCCCTCATCACTGAGGGGAGGAGGCCCCAGCACACTCCAACTGCCACCAGAGGGTCCACATCGCCAAGGCGACGTGCGCCAGCCAGGCAGGATTGACCTCACAGCAGAGGGCCCACATCATGAAAGTGTGAGCAACCCAGCCGTTAGGACCTCAGAACAGAAGGCCCACACGCTCATGAGGATGGGAACCTGGCAGGAGTGCCCTCGTACCACTTAGCACGTATCAGAAAATGTGGGAACCCCGCCATTAGGGTCTGACGCCAGAGGGCCTCATCACCGCGGGAAGGAGGCTCCCAGCAGGCTCCAACTGCCACCAGGGTGCCGAAGTCAACAAGGCGGGTTGTGCCAGCCAGGCAGGAGTGACCTCAGAGAAGAGGGCTCACCTCACGGATGTGTGAGGAACCCAACCAGGATCAGAGTCTCACCAGAGGGCCCACATCACCAAGGGGATGGGAACCAGGCAGGAGTGTCCACACACCAGTGGGGCCACATCATCAAAAGATGAGGAACCCATCACATATGGCCTCAAACCTGAGGACATACATCACCATGTGGCTGGGAGTGAGGCAGGTATCTGGAGGGGCACATTTAACTCTAATTTCCCACCAGGAAGAGGAATTAACCAAAGGCTCAGAGTGCCGTGCTGGACCCTGATTATGGCCTGAAGCAAACCTGCAGTTTTGTGGCCAGCTTACAAGGAAGCGAGTTAAGAAAGGAGCTCAGGGGCACTGTAATTCACAAACCTGCAGAGATAAATGACAGCTATTGGCAAAAATATATCGAAGTAAGTCTGCAAAGAGGACTTGAAAACGAGGCAGAATTGCAGGAATCATATTTCAAGAGGTAGATTGGAATTGCATTTAAAGCATATGAAAAGCGGCAGATCTTTGACAGTGATGCACATGGACAAAAAGTGCGTATACATTTTTCCTGAATATATTCAGGAAAAAACGCATATGAACATTTTGGCCAACCAAGCACTCCAGCAATGGAAATCCACACTACAATGAAGTCACATTTCCCATTCGTCAAAAAGGCCATCTGAATAAAGTGTAAAAACCAGAAACACAGGACAGGCCATGGAGAACAGGGAGCCGTGTTATGCTGATGGGCGGGATGTAAATTGCCAACAGACACTCTGGAGATGTTCATGGTGTATCCTGAAACATCTAAAAAACAAAGCTACAGAGCCTAGGGCACTTCCACTTTTGGCCCTATAGCTTAGGAAAATTAAAATCAACAAGACACAGCCAACACAAAATTTAGGGCTGCTGTGTTTACAAGAACCTCGAGTCCAGTACAAATTAAATATCCCAGAAAGAAAAAAATGGATAAAGAAGTTGTGCTACTTACGTACAACGGAATATCACTCAGCAGTGAAATCAATGTCATCAGGCCTGTAGCAGCAAATTGAGTGGATTTAATTATGATGATTCTAAGAGAAATATATCACACAAAGAAAGATAATTATCATAAGATATCACTAATAGAGGGAGTGTAAACTTGGCTACACATAAACTGAATTACAAAACCGAACAGAGTCTCACATTTAGATAAAAACCTTATGCTTGCTTAAGGGGAAAGTTGAGTTGGGCTGCTGTATAAAAACAGATTGAAATTAGCACACATACCATTCCATAAGCCAAATACGTAATAAACAAGACCTACTCTTTGCTCAACGAAATAGACTCATCCATGGTGTATCACCTCACACCTATTAGAATGGGCATCATCAGAAAATCTACAAACAACAAATGCTGGAAACGGTGTGGAGATAAGGAATCCTCTTCCACTATTGTTGGGAACGTAAATTGATACAGTCACTGTGGAGAACATTATGGAGTTTCTTATAAAACTAAGAATAGAATTACCATATGATACAGCAATCCCTCTACTGGGCATATACCCAGACAAAACCATAAATCAAAAAGAGACATTCACCACAATGTTCATTGCATCACTATTTACACTATCCAGGAAATGGAAGCAACCTAAATGCCCACAGACAGACGAATGCATAAAGATGTGGTACATATATAAAATGGAATATTACTAAGCCATAAAAAGGAATGAAATTGGGACATTTGTAGAGACGTTGATGGATCTAGAGACTGTCATACAGAGTGAAGTAAGTCAGAAAGAGAAAAACAAATCTTGTATATTAATGCATATATGTGGAACCTAGAAAAATTGTACAGATGAACCGTTTTGCAAGGCAGAAATAGAGCAATACATGTATACAACAAACGTATCGACAACAAGGGGGGAAAGCTGTTGGGGATGGTGGTGGGAGGAGTTGAGATATTGGGATTGGTATGTATACATTTATATGTATAAAGTAGATAACCAAAAACAACCTGCTGTATAAAAATATAAAATTAAATTCAAAATAAAAAAATAAAATTAAAAAAAGTAAAACAGAAAAAATATTCTTCCCTTCACATACATGTATTTATATGAATAAATTATTTCCATGCTTATATCTGTAAATACACAAAAGAGGAATAAAATCTACCTTGAACCAAAAACGAAAAAAAGATAAAAATGAACAGAACCCACCAGTTACACAGAGGAAAACCGTTTCAGGGCACTTGCTCCAATTGCAAACAATTCTGAAGTTGGTCAGTGGTGGGGAATCATCTCCCATTCAGCCAGCATGCTCCTCGCAACAAGCGTCCTCACTGCAAAGCTGGTGGACCGTGCCGAGGTATCTGTGAGTAAACGTGGGCCGAGCCCCAGGCCAGCTGCTGCTGAAATGTTCCCACCCTTCCAAGGCTAAACACCTGAATATGTACAAGGACTTGAAAACCTAGAGGAAGGGCCATGGAGCCACATGAGGGACAGCATGCCAGCCGACTTGGTGCCTGCAGGCCAGCCAGGATGGTCCTGGCCCTGGGTGCTCTTCTGGAAGCTCTCCATTTCCCTGCCTGAGATACCCCTGCTGTCCCGGCCCCCACTGCTTTCTTCCTTCCTCACCTGTGCCCAGGGAGAAATTCCAGCGGCAGGTGTGGGTGACACATCCTCTTCTTTAGCAGGTAGCATCTTGGCAACTGCTGCAGAAAGTCCAGCAGAGCCCCACTCACACTGGGACACCCACAAAGCCGTGGCCTCTCACTCCCTCCCACCAGCCCAGCCCCGAGACTGCTGACAGGGCAGAGAAAATGGCGTCAGGCACAGCTGCAGGGGCTCTTGCTGCCTGGAGCGGTGTTTATATTGATCTCAACCCAGGCACACCTGGGGAGGGCTGGCCGGCACGGTCAGGCTTCCCAAGCCAGCCAATAATCACCCCTCAGGGGCTCACAGTTGCTGAAAATGGAACTTGCTGAATTGGCCAGGTCCAAGGAACAGGTGTGGGCTCCTGAGAGTCAGGATAGACAAGGGGCTGCAGCTCTGGCTTGTTTTCTAATTATATTATCTGGCCCATGAGTGGGAGACAACTTCAAGAAAACCCTCTCCTAATGAGAGGAACCCAGGAGTCAGGGAGAGGAGGGGTGGGTGGTGGTTGGAGACAGAGGCCTGGTGCCCCGGGTGCAGTGGAAGTCTCTGGAAGACCAGGTGGAGGAGGCCGCACAGAGTGATGCCCAGGGTCACAGACCTGTCAGAGCTGCTGTTTGTTAGTTCAAGTCCTGCTCTGATGTGCTCTGTGTCAGATCTGAGCGACAGGTGAGCTGGGAGTGCTCTGCAATGAGGGCTATGTGCACGGTTCCTGTGTGCCCAGCCCTGCCAAGGTACCTGCAAGGGTAGCTCTGTATCCTGGGAGGGGCCTGACCACGGGAGCCCCATGGACTGCAGAGGACCTGCCCAGGGAATCCCATATCCTGGGAGGGGCCTGAACACGAGAGCCCCGTGGGCTGGGGTGGGGGTAGGGTACCTGCCCAGGTGAGCTCCATATCCTGGGATTGGCCTGACCTCGAGAGCCCCATGGGCTGCTGGAGTCCTGGTAAAGGATGTCAGGACAGTCAGTGAAGCCACTGAGGATATACCTCCAGTAGTTCCTAAATCCTACACCCTGCTGGTCATTCTACCAACCACCAGGACTTGGTATTCTGTATTAGTCTTCACTGATGCCTTCTTTTGTATTCCATTAGTCCCAGAGTCACAAGAAATTTTGGCTTGTGAGTGACAGGACTCAACATACAACTAAAACAATACTTCCAGGCTGTCTTGCCCCAAGGGTTCAAAAATTCCCACACCAGCTTTGGGGAAAGCTCAGCTAAAGACCTAAAAGTTCTACCTCTGGAAAAGGAAACACTCCTTCAATATTCAGACGACATTCTGATCGCCAGCCCTACTAAGGAGGCCTCAGAACTACCAAGCCAATAAAGGATAGAAGTTGTCCACGAAAAAGCTCAAGTATCACAGACTACGGTGACCTGCCTGGGCTTCATTCTCACAGAAGGTCGGAGAAGCCCATCCCAGGAAAGGGAAGAAACAATTTACAGCCTTACCCCTTTCTGAAACTAGAAGACAGCTTAGGGGTTCCTGGGGAAGCCAGGGTTTCCTGCCTCTGGATCCCTAACTACAGTCTACTAGCTGGGCCTCTATATGAAACACTGAAAGGAAAAGATGATGATCCTTTTGAATAGAATCCAGAAGTGGCCTTTCAAGAATGGAAAGAGCAGTCAATTCAGACCCTTGCCCTGGAACTCCCTAATTTAGCTAAACCCTTTGACCTTTACATTCCTGGTGAAAGGTGAATCGCCATTGGAGTATTAGTGCCAAAACTGGGACCACTTGAAATGGAACAATGCAAGAATGCCATCCAGGTAGGATAAACTATGGTCACCAAGGGGCTTGGCCCACCGCCACATCTGGCCAAGATACTGGTGGTATCTGAAAACCTGGAAATCAGCAGCCCAAAAGGCCACCTCCCTTCTAAGGGAAACGGACCCCACGTGGTGATCCTAACCCCCAACCATGCCCTGAAGTTGCAGGGTTTGCTCCGTGGGCACACTGACCTCGATTGAGGAGGCCCTCCAACTCCAACCTCCAGAGAGATAACCGGGGGCAACGGGGCACCATGACGACCCGTGTGACCATCACTTGACCTGGAGTTTCTCTCATAAAACAACAAGAGTGTGTCCCAAAAGAGTAGACTACTGCTTGCAGTACTTACTGTACCCAGAGGGGAGCTAATAATCTTGGCGGGGGAACCGTATATCATGCTGTCACCATAGAAAAGCCTACAGACACCCTGATGATGGTGGCCAATAAGACCGGCTGGACTCCTGTTTACTTCCAAAGGCTCTTGACTCAGTGACCATCATGATCCTTCATCACCACTGACCCTGGACTGTCTGGGAGCTGAGCGGGCAGGATCCTGACACCTGGTGCTGTTTTTACGTTAATTCAGGGGCCTAATGGAAGAAAGCGCAGACTGTTGGTCAGAGCATCTAGGCTGGCAGAAACGGTCAGTCAGAGCATCTAGGCTGGCAGAAACGGTCAGCCTAAGGTGGCCGAACAAATGTGGGGCGGAGTGAAACTGGACCTCACAGCGCCACTGCACATCTCCTTTCTGGACCCTTAAAGGTCATTAGAATCTATAACACTTCCAATACTGGTGCTCAGGTGGACGAGCAGGGAGGCAGGAGGCCTGGGGACAATCAACGTCACCTGGAGGCTGCTGGGGAGAAGTTCTGACCCTCGCCCACGGGTATGAAGCCTCCTAACTCAGCACTCAGCAGTTACAGAAGAAGGGTCTGCACCCGCAGCACTCCAAGAATGAGGAAAGGGACAAAAGGCAGAAGAGAAGTTTGTCCCAGGCAAAGCCCCTTAAAAATGCCTGGGAGATAAAAATAGAATCTGGGCAATAAAATAAAGTCTAACCATTTTTATCCTTTGTGCTTTGTCTAATTTCAGGTGCTCCTAGTGTCCCGCATACAGAGGTTCCACACCCGGCACTTCAGACCAGATTTCCTAGAGCAGAATGGCTCGATGACACTTCTGCTCCTGGGGCCCAGTTCAGACTCCGTGACATAGAGCCTGAGCTGCAGCCAACCAGGTCCTCGAGAGCTCAGCCCCCTCCCTCCCAGTGACTCTGACAGGATCTCTACACAGCAGCCCAGCCCACAGCCCACAGGGTAGCACCTCTCCATTCTCTGATCAAAATATAAAGTTTCCTTTGCTTTTGAACCAAACTCAGTCTCGATCTATTGGCTCCAATGACACTGGGCAGGGGGACACTTGTTGGCGTCCACTCTGGAGGATCAGTAACAGAAATTGAGAACATTGTAACTTCAATGAACAGATGTGTGAGCCAAACTGTAATTACCATAGAACAGTGTATAAGGCTCGGGTAAAATAAGATGTTTCTAACACTTCCATTTGATATTTCCATCACTTTCTTATAAGCAAGTTCAGTGAAAAGGTTTGTCTTCTTTGTCAGGTCAATATTAGAGAAACAAAGTGATTTCTTTCCAAGGATGTACATCTAATAATCTTGGTTAAAGCTTCAATCTTGTTTTAAATGCTTTTGCATTGAAAATGATACCTCTCTTTCAGCTCCCCCATTTCTGAGAAGCATAAAATCTTATAATTTATTATTACCAAAGGGAAATGGTAGGAGGAGGGATAAATTAACAGTTTGGGATTAACACATACACACTGCTATGTATGAAATCATCAGCAAGGAACTACTGTATAGCACAGGGAACTACACTCAATATTTTGCAATAACCTATAAGGGGAAATGATCTGAAAAAGAATAGATATTTTTATTGACATCATCCATCAATGACAGTAAAAATGGAATCTAAGGGAAGACAGTGGTGAGTGCTTCTGACCCTGAAGACTTCAATCATCTAAAGTTTGGACTCTGCCTACTTCCCAAGGCCCTTAATGAACATATGTGTAGCCGTAGCTTAAAAAATTCCCCAGTTTGGGTTGCGGAGAGACACTGATATTTAAAATCCCCTGGTGTTCTCCTCACATGAATGGGACCCTTCCTACACCTAAAACATGCCTGTCACACCCAGAGGATGGTATACCGTCTGATCGGGAAAAGTTTGGAAAAGGCATCTCATCTCCTCATCTCTTGGTGCTAGGGTTCACCACTCCAGCGTCTTTACTAACAGTCTCCCCACTTGGAGATGTCAGCACTGTCAACATCCTGTTGCATACAGTTTGGAATTTGTCCAAAGGATGGAGCAGAAGGAGGAGGAACAATGAGAGACAAGTCCTAGGTGTTCGGACAGGCACATGCCACTCTAATTTCCAATCAGGAAGACGAATTGACCAAAGGCTAGGGTTGCCCATGGAAACAGAATAGGGCTTGAGGAATCCTGATGCTTTGTGGCCAGTTCCCATAAACACAAGTTGGAAAATGGAACTCAGGGGCACTAAAATTCACAAAACTGCAGAATTGAAAATATCTATCACTGAAAAATGTCTTGAGGAAAGTCAGAGAAAAGGACTTGTAAGCAACGGAGAATGGCAGGAAAGGGATTGGAAGAGGTAGAAAGGACTCGCCATTAAGCACAAGAAAAGGGGCTGAACATTGCCAACATTGCAGTTGGCCAAAAAGGGTGTATGCGTCTTTTTCTGTATATATTCAAGAAAAGGGCATACACTTTTTTAGCCAACCAAACAGGTGGGCACTGGAAATCAATACTACAAAACATATCACTTTGCATCACTCAGAAGAGCCGTCCTCATAAAGTGTAAACACCAGAAATGCAGGACAGGGCAAGGAGAAAAGGGAGCCCTGTGAGTCTTATAGTGGAAATGTATATTGCCAACGGTCACTCTGGATAAGTCTATTGTGTTTACTAAAGCATCTAAAAAATGAGCTACCGAGCACAGGGCACTTGCACTCATGGACGTATATCTTGGGAAAAACAAAAATCGAGAGGACACAGGCACCCCAATGTTTACCACCTCTCTGTTTAAAAGATCCTCGACTAGGATATAACTTAAAGTATCTGCAGAGAAAAAACGGACAGAGATGTGGTGCTTATGTAGAGTGGAATATTACTCAGCCTGGAAATCAATGAAATACGGCCAGTTATAACAACTCAAGAGGAGTTACGTGTGATCATTCGAAGTCACATAATTCAAAAAGAAAAAGACATAAGATATCACTAATACATGGAATGTTAACATGGCTACACATGAACTGAATTACAAAAGAGAAGAGGGTTTCAAATTAAGAAAACCAACTTATGCTTCCTTAAGGGGAAAGGTGAGTTGGGGTGCTGTATAAAACCAGAGATTGAAATTAGCACAGATACCATTCCATAAGCCAAATATGTAATAGTCAAGACCTACTCCTTGCTCAACGAAATGGACTCCACACGTCATATTCAATGCCTAAGAATATACCGGATTAGTAAGAATCTTAAAACCCATGGACTTATATGTCTACGTAACAGAATCAAGCGCGTGTACAGGGGCATAAACGAAGCAGTGAAAATCCGATAAATCCCATTATTAAAATAAATTTCAAAAACAAAACACAATGACAGTGAAATAGGAAGCAATTCTTAAATAATTCACTCAGGGCATGTGATGCAACCGGGATTTACCACATCTACACCCAGAGCTGGTTGAGACATAAGGCTGGACACTTCAGACTGATAGCATTGGTGAGTTTCAGTGAACAAAGGCAGATCCTTTGAAGTCATACTGCATGGTACCCAATCCAAGGGTCCGAACTCTCCAGGTTCAAGGGATTCTTTCTTCAGCTAAAACATGCGTGGGAAACGGCGAGTATGGTCCACCGTGTGATTAGGAAACGATTTAAAATGCATCTCAGTTTTCGTATCCTGGTCCTCGGGTACACCATTCCAGACGGTTTACTAACACTCTCCCCGCTTGGAGAGTCAGTGCCTTTAACCTCCTGTTTTGCACAGCTTGCCATTTCTGTGCAAGATGAACAGGAATAGGGAGAACCAATGAGAGACTAGCTGTAGGTGTCTGCACGGGCAAATGTAACGCTCATTGCCCACCAGGAAGAGGAATTAAACAAAGGCTCAGCGTGCCCTGCTGAAAACAGATTAGGGCCTGAAGCAATCCTGCGGTTTTGTGCCCAGCTCACAAGAAAGCGAGTTGAAGAAAGGAGCTCAGGGGCACTGTAATTCACAAACCTGCAGAGTTATAAATGACAGCTATCCTCCAAAAATATATTGAAGTAAGCCTGCGAAGGGGACTTGAAAGCGGGACAGAATTTCAGGAAAACGATTGCAGGGGGTAGACAGGAATTGCCCAGAAAGCATAGGAAAAGAGGCAGAACGTCGACAATGGTGCACTTGGCCAAAAAGTGCGTATGCATTTTTTCCTGAATATATTCAGGAAAAAACGCATACGCCCTTTTTCGCAAACCAAGCAAGCCTGTAAAGGAAATCTGCACTACAATGAAGTCTCACTGCCCCCCGGGCAAGAGGGCCATCTGAAAAAAGTGTAAAATCCAGAAAGGTAGGACAGGATATGGAGAACAGGGAGCCTTGTTATGCTGATTGGCAGGATGTAAATTGCGAGCAGCCACCCTGGAGAAATGTATGTTGTTTCCTGAAACACGTAAGAAACAAAGCAACACAGCCTATGGCACTTCCACTTATGGTCCTATAGCTTACGGAAATTAAAATCAAAAACAGACAGCCACCCCAATATTTCGGACGGCTGTGTTCACAAGAAGCTCGTCTACAGTATCAGGTAAATATCCCAGAAAGCAAAAAATGGATAAAGAAGTTGTGGCACGTACGTACAATGCAATATCACTCAGCAATGAAATCTGTGTCATCAGGCCCGTAGCGGCATAGTGAGTGGATGCAGGTACGGTGATTCTACGTGAACTACGTCACACAGAAAAAGAAACATCATAAGATATCACTAATACACGGAATGTAAACTTGACTACACATGAACTGAATTACAAAACAGAACAGGGTCTCAAATTTAGAAAAGCATCTAGTGCTTGCTTATGGGGAAAGGTGCCTTGGGGTGCTGCATAAAACCAGAGACTGAAATTAGCACAGATAACTTTCCATAAGCCAAATATGTAATAGACAAGACCTACTCCTTGCTCAACGAAATGGAACCAACACCACATATTCAACGCCTAGGAATATACCTGACTAGGAAGAATCTTAAAACCCATGGTTATATATGTCTCCGTAAGAGAATCAAGCGTGTGTACAGCGGCCGAAACGCAGCAGTGAAAATCCGATAAATCCCATTATCAAAATAAATTTCGAAAACAAAACACAAAGACAGTGAAATAGAGAGCGATTCTTAAATAATTCACTCAGGGCATGTGATGCAACCGGGATTGACCACATCTACACCCAGAGCTGGTTGAGACATAAGGCTGGACACTTCAGGCTGATAGCATTGGTGAGTTTCGGTGAGCAAATGCAGACCCTTTGAAGTCATACTGCATGGTACCCATTCCATGGGTCCCAACTCTCTAGGTTCAAGGGATTCTTCCTCCAGCTAAAACATGCATGGGAAACCCAGAGTATCGTCCACCGTGTGATTGGGAAACGATTTAAAATGCATCTCAGTTTTCGTATCCCGGTTCTCGGATTCACCATTCCAGATGCTTTACTAACACTCTCCCCGCTTGGAGAGTCAGTGCCTTTAACCTCCTGTTGGGCACAGCTTGCAATTTCTGTGCAAGATGAACAGGAATAGGGAGAACCAGTGAGAGACTAGCTGTAGGTGTCTGCACGGGCAAATGTAATGCTCATTGCCCACCAGGAAGAGGAATTAAACAAAGGCTCAGTGTGCCCTGCTGAAAACAGATTAGGGCCTGAAGCAATCCTGCGGTTTTGTGCCCAGCTCACAAGAAAGCGAGTTGAAGAAAGGAGCTCAGAGGCACTGTACTTCACAAACCTGCAGAGTTATAAATGACAGCTATCCTCCAAAAATATATTGAAGTAAGCCTGCGAAGGGGACTTGAAAGCGGGGCAGAATTTCAGGAAAACGATTGCAGGGGGTAGACTGGAATTGCCCTGAAAGCATAGGAAAAGAGGCAGAATGTCGACAATGATGCACTTGGCCAAAAAGGGCGTATGCGTTTTTTCCTGAATATATTCAGGAGAAAACGCATACGCCCTTTTTGGCCAACCAAGCAAGCCTGTAAAGGAAATCTGCACCACAACGAAGTCTCACTGCCCTCCGGGCAAAAGGGCCATCGGAAAAAAGTGTAAAATCCAGAAAGGTAGGACAGGATATGGAGAACAGGGAGCCTTGTTATGCTGATTGGCAGGATGTAAATTGCCAGCAGCCTCCCTGGAGAAGTGTATGGTGTTTCCTGAAACACGTAAGAAACAAAGCAACACAGCCTATGGCACTTCCACTTATGGTCCTATAGCTTACGGAAATTAAAATCAAAAACAGACAGCCACCCCAATATTTGGGACGGCTGTGTTCACAAGAAGCTCGTCTACAGTATCAGGTAAATATCCCAGAAAGCAAAAAATGGATAAAGAAGTTGTGGCACGTACGTACAATGCAATATCACTCAGCAATGAAATCTGTTTCATCAGGCCCGTAGCGGCATAGAGAGTGGATGCAGGTACGGTGAATCTACGTGAACTACGTCACACAGAAAAAGAAACATCATAAGATATCACTAATACACGGAATGTAATCTGGACTACACATGAACTGAATTACAAAAAAGAACAGGGTCTCAAATTTAGAAAACCAACTAGTGCTTGCTTATGGGGAAAGGTGCGTTGGGGTGCTGCATAAAACCAGAGACTGAAATTGGCACAGATAACTTTCCATAAGCCAAATATGTAATAGACAAGACCTACTCCTTGCTCAACGAAATGGACACAACACCACATATTCAACGCCTAGGAATATACCTGACTAGGAAGAATCTTAAAACCCATGGATATATATGTCTCCGTAACAGAATCAAGCGTGTGTACAGCGGCCGAAACGCAGCATTGAAAATCCGATAAATCCCATTATCAAAATAAATTTCGAAAACAAAACACAAAGACAGTGAAATAGAGAGCAATTCTTAAATAATTCACTCAGGGCATGTGATGCAACCGGGATTGACCACATCTACACCCACAGCTGGTTGAGACATAAGGCTGGACACTTCAGGCTGATAGCAGTGGTGAGTTTCGGTGAGCAAATGCAGACCCTTTGAAGTCATACTGCATGGTACCCATTCCATGGGTTCCAACCCTCCTGGTTCAAGGGATTCTTCCTCCAGATAAAACATGCATGGGAAACCCAGAGTATCGTCCAACGTGAGATTGGGAAATGATTTAAAATGCATCTCAGTTTTCGTATCCTGGTCCTCGGGTTCACCATTCCAGATGCTTTACTAACACTCTCCCTGCTTGGAGAGTCAGTGCCTTTAACCTCCTGTTTGGCACAGCTTGCAATTTCTGTGCAAGATGAACAGGAATAGGGAGAAACAATGAGAGACTAGCTGTAGGTGTCTGCACGGGCAAATGTAACGCTCATTGCCCACCAGGAAGAGGAATTAAACAAAGGCTCAGTGTGCCCTGCTGGAAACAGATTAGGGCCTGAAGCAATCCTGCGGTTTTGTGCCCAGCTCACAAGAAAGCGAGTTGAAGAAAGGAGCTCAGGGGCACTGTAATTCACAAACGTGCAGAGTTATAAATGACAGCTATCCTCCAAAAATATATTGAAGTAAACCTGCGAAGGGGACTTGAAAGCGGGGCAGAATTTCAGGAAAACGATTGCAGGGGGTAGACTGGAATTGCCCTGAAAGCATAGGAAAAGAGGCAGAACGTCGACAATGATGCACTTGGCCAAAAAGGGCGTATGCGTTTTTTCCTGAATATATTCAGGAAAAAACGCATACGCCCTTTTTGGCCAACCAAGCAAGCCTGTAAAGGAAATCTGCACTACAATGAAGTCTCACTGCCCCCCGGGCAAAAGGGCCATCTGAAAAAAGTGTAAAATCCAGAAATGTACGACAGGATATGGAGAACAGGGAGCCTTGTTATGCTGATTGGCTGGATGTAAATTGCCAGCAGCCACCCGGGAGAAGTGTATGGTGTTTCCTGAAACACGTAAGAAACACAGCAACACAGCCTATGGCACTTCCACTTATGGTCCTATAGCTTACGGAAATTAAAATCAAAAACAGACAGCCACCCCAATATTTGGGACGGCTGTGTTCACAAGAAGCTCGTCTACAGTATCAGGTAAATATCCCAGAAAGCAAAAAATGGATAAAGAAGTTGTGGCACGTACGTAAAATGCAATATCACTCAGCAATGAAATCTGTGTCATCAGGCCCGTAGCGGCATAGTGAGTGGATGCAGGCACGGTGATTCTACGTGAACTACGTCACACAGAAAAAGAAACATCATAAGATATCACTAATACACGGAATGTAAACTTGACTACACATGAACTGAATTACAAAACAGAACAGGGTCTCAAATTTAGAAAACCAACTTGTGCTTGCTTATGGGGAAAGGTGCCTTGGGGGGCTGCATAAAACCAGAGACTGAAATTAGCACAGATAACTTTCCATAAGCCAAATATGTAATAGACAAGACCTACTCCTTGCTCAACGAAATGGAACCAACACCACATATTCAACGCCTAGGAATATACCTGACTAGGAAAATCTAAAAACCCATGGATATATATGTCTCCGTAAGAGAATCAAGCGTGTGTACAGCGGCCGAAACGCAGCAGTGAAAATCCGAAAAATCCCATTATCAAAATAAATTTCGAAAACAAAACACAAAGACAGTGAAATAGAGAGCAATTCTTAAATAATTCACTCAGGGCATGTGATGCAACCGGGATTGACCACATCTACACCCAGAGCTGGTTGAGACATAAGGCTGGACACTTCAGGCTGATAGCACTGGTGAGTTTCGGTGAGCAAATGCAGACCCTTTGAAGTCATACTGCATGGTACCCATTCCATGGGTCCCAACTCTCCAGGATCAAGGCATTCTTCCTCCAGCTAAAACATACATGGGAAACCCAGAGTATCGTCCACCGTGTGATTGGGAAACGATTTAAAATGCATCTCAGTTTTCGTATCCTGGTCCTCGGGTTCACCATTCCAGATGCTTTACTAACACTCTCCCCGCTTGGAGAGTCAGTGCCTTTAACCTCCTGTTTGGCACAGCTTGCCATTTCTGTGCAAGATGAACAGGAATAGGGAGAACCAATGAGAGACTAGCTGTAGGTGTCTGCACGGGCAAATGTAACGCTCATTGCCCACCAGGAAGAGGAATTAAACAAAGGCTCAGTGTGCCCTGCTGGAAACACATTAGGGCCTGAAGCAATCCTGCGGTTTTGTGCCCAGCTCACAAGAAAGCGAGTTGAAGAAAGGAGCTCAGGGGCACTGTACTTCACAAAACTGCAGAGTTATAAATGACAGCTATCCTCCAAAAATATATTGAAGTAAGCCTGCGAAGGGGACTTGAAAGCGGGGCTGAATTTCAGGAAAACGATTGCAGGGGGTAGACTGGAATTGCCCTGAAAGCATAGGAAAAGAGGCACAACGTCGACAATGATGCACTTGGCCAAAAAGGGCGTATGCGTTTTTTCCTGAATATATTCAGGATAAAACGCATACGCCCTTTTTGGCCAACCAAGCAAGCCTGTAAAGCAAATCTGCACTACAATGAAATCTCACTGCCCCCCCCCGGGCAAAAGGGCCATCTGAAAAAATGTAAAATCCAGAAAGGTAGGACAGGATATGGAGAACAGGGAGCCTTATTATGCTGATTGGCAGGATGTAAATTGCCAGCAGCCACCCTGGAGAAGTGTATGGTGTTTCCTGAAACACGTAAGAAACAAAGCAACACAGCCTATGGTACTTCCACTTATGGTCCTATAGCTTACGGAAATTAAAATCAAAAACAGACAGCCACCCCAATATTTGGGACGCCTGTGTTCACAAGAAGCTCGTCTACAGTATCAGGTAAATATCCCAGAAAGCAAAAAATGGATAAAGAAGTTGTGGCACGTACGTACAATGCAATATCACTCAGCAATGAAATCTGTGTCATCAGGCCCGTAGCGGCATAGTGAGTGGATGCAGGTACGGTGATTCTACGTGAACTACGTCACACAGAAAAAGAAACATCATAAGATATCACTAATACACGGAATGTAAACTTGACTACACATGAACTGAATTACAAAAAAGAAAAGGGTCTCAAATTTAGAAAACCAACTAGTGCTTGCTTATGGGGAAAGGTGCGTTGGGGTGCTGCATAAAACCAGAGACTGAAATTACCACAGATAACTTTCCATAAGCCAAATATGTAATAGACAAGACCTACTCCTTGCTCAACGAAATGGACCCAACACCACATATTCAACGCCTAGGAATATACCTGACTAGGAAGAATCTTAAAACCCATGGATATATATGTCTCCGTAAGAGAATCAAGCGTGTGTACAGCGGCCGAAACGCAGCAGTGAAAATCCGATAAATCCCATTATCAAAATAAATTTCGAAAACAAAACACAAAGACAGTGAAATAGAGAGCAATTCTTAAATAATTCACTCAGGGCATGTGATGCAACCGGGATTGACCACATCTACACCCAGAGCTGGTTGAGACATAAGGCTGGACACTTCTGGCTGATAGCACTGGTGAGTTTCGGTGAGCACATGCAGACCCTTTGAAGTCATACTGCATGGTACCCATTCCATGGGTCCCAACTCTCCAGGTTCGAGGCATTCTTCTCTCTAGCTAAAACATGCATGGGAAACCCAGAGTATCGTCCACCGTGTGATTGGGAAACGATTTAAAATGCATCTCAGTTTTCGTATCCTGGTCCTCGGGTTCACCATTCCAGATGCTTTACTAACACTCTCCCCGCTTGGAGAGTCAGGGCCTTTAACCTCCTGTTTGGCACAGCTTGCCATTTCTGTGCAGGATGAACAGGAATAGGGAGAACCAATGAGAGACTACCTGTAGGTGTCTGCACGGGCAAATGTAACGCTCATTGCCCACCAGGAAGAGGAATTAAACAAAGGCTCACTGTGCCCTGCTGGAAACAGATTAGGGCCTGAAGCAATCCTGCGGTTTTGTGCCCAGCTCACAAGAAAGCGAGTTGAAGAAAGGAGCTCAGGGGCACTGTACTTCACAAACCTGCAGAGTTATAAATGACAGCTATCCTCCAAAAATATATTGAAGTAAGCCTGCGAAGGGGACTTGAAAGCGGGGCTGAATTTCAAGAAAACGATTGCAGGGGGTAGACTGGAATTGCCCTGAAAGCATAGGAAAAGAGGCACAACGTCGACAATGATGCACTTGGCCAAAAAGGGTGTATGCGTTTTTTCCTGAATATATTCAGGAAAAAACGCATATGCCCTTATTGGACAACCAAGCAAGCCTGTAAAGGAAATCTGCACTACAATGAAATCTCACTGCCCCCCCGGGCAAAAGGGCCATCTGAAAAAAGTGTAAAATCCAGAAAGGTAGGACAGGATATGGAGAACAGGGAGCCTTGTTATGCTGATTGGCAGGATGTAAATTGCCAGCAGCCACTCTGGAGAAGTGTATGGTGTTTCCTGAAACACGTAAGAAACAAAGCAACACAGCCTATGGCACTTCCACTTATGGACCTATAGCTTACGGAAATTAAAATCAAAAACAGACAGCCACCCCAATATTTGGGACGGCTGTGTTCACAAGAAGCTCGTCTACAGTATCAGGTAAATATCCCAGAAAGCAAAAAATGGATAAAGAAGTTGTGGCACGTACGTACAATGCAATTTCACTCAGCAATGAAATCTGTGTCATCAGGCCCGTAGCGGCATAGTGAGTGGATGCAGGTACGGTGATTCTACGTGAACTACGTCACACAGAAAAAGAAACATCATAAGATATCACTAATACACGGAATGTAAACTTGACTACACATGAACTGAATTACAAAAAAGAACAGGGTCTCAAATTTAGAAAACCAACTAGTGCTTGCTTATGGGGAAAGGTGCCTTGGGGTGCTGCATAAAACCAGAGACTGAAATTACCACAGATAACTTTCCATAATCCAAATATGTAATAGACAAGACCTACTCCTTGCTCAACGAAATGGACCCAACACCACATATTCAACGCCTAGGAATATACCTGACTAGGAAGAATCTTAAAACCCATGGATATATATGTCTCCGTAAGAGAATCAAGCGTGTGTACAGCGGCCGAAACGCAGCAGTGAAAATCCGATAAATCCCATTATCAAAATAAATTTCGAAAACAAAACACAAAGACAGTGAAATAGAGAGCAATTCTTAAATAATTCACTCAGGGCATGTGATGCAACCGGGATTGACCACATCTACACCAGAGCTGGTTGAGACATAAGGCTGGACACTTCAGGCTGATAGCATTGGTGAGTTTCATAGAGCAAATGCAGACCCTTTGAAGTCATACTGCATGGTACCCATTCCATGGTTCCCAACTCTCCAGGTTCAAGGGATTCTTCCTCCAGCTAAAACATGCATGGGAATCCCAGAGTATCGTCCACCCTGTGATTGGGAAATGATTTAAAATGCATCTCAGTTTTCGTTTCCTGGTCCTCGGGTTCACCATTCCAGATGCTTTACTAACACTCTCCCCGCTTGGAGAGTCAGTGCCTTTAACCTCCTGTTTGGCACAGCTTGCCATATCTGTGCAAGATGAACAGGAATAGGTAGAACCAATGAGAGACTAGCTGTAGGTGTCTGCACGGGCAAATGTAACGCTCATTGCCCACCAGGAAGAGGAATTAAACAAAGGCTCAGTGTGCCCTGCTGGAAACAGATTAGGGCCTGAAGCAATCCTGCAGTTTTGTGCCCAGCTCACAAGAAAGCGAGTTGAAGAAAGGAGCTCAGGGGCACTGTACTTCACAAACCTGCAGAGTTATAAATGACAGCTATCCTCCAAAAATATATTGAAGTAAGCCTGCGAAGGGGACTTGAAAGCGGGGCAGAATTTCAGGAAAACGATTGCAGGGGGTAGACTGGAATTGCCCTGAAAGCATAGGAAAAGAGGCAGAACGTCGACAATGATGCACTTGGCCAAAAAGGGCGTATGCGTTTTTTCCGGAATATATTCAGGAAAAAACGAATACGCCCTTTTTGGCCAACCAAGCAAGCCTGTAAAGGAAATCTGCACTACAATGAAATCTCACTGCCCCCCCCGGGCAAAAGGGCCATCGGAAAAAAGTGTAAAATCCAGAAAGGTAGGACAGGATATGGAGAACAGGGAGCCTTGTTATGCTAATTGGCAGGATGTAAATTGCCAGCAGCCACCCTGGAGAAGTGTATGGTGTTTCCTGAAACACGTAAGAAACAAAGCAAAACAGCCTATGGCACTTCCACTTATGGTCCTATAGCTTACGGAAATTAAAATCAAAAACAGACAGCCACCCCAATATTTGGGACGGCTGTGTTCACAAGAAGCTCGTCTACAGTATCAGGTAAATATCCCAGAAAGCAAAAAATGGATAAAGAAATTGTGGCACGTACGTACAATGCAATATCACTCAGCAATGAAATCTGTGTCATCAGGCCCGTAGCGGCATAGTGAGTGGATGCAGGTACGGTGATTCTACGTGAACTACGTCACACAGAAAAAGAAACATCATAAGATATCACTAATACACGGAATGTAAACTTGACTACACATGAACTGAATTACAAAACAGAACAGGGTCTCAAATTTAAGAAACCAACTAGTGCTTGCTTATGGGGACAGGTGCGTTGGGGTGCTGCATAAAACCAGAGACTGAAATTAGCACAGATAACATTCCATAAGCCAAATATGTGATAGACAAGACCTACTCCTTGCTCAACGAATTGGACTCAACACCACATATTCAACGCCTAGGAATATACCTGACTAGGAAAAATCTTAAAACCCATGGATATATATGTCTCCGTAAGAGAATCAAGCGTGTGTACAGCGGCCGAAACGCAGCAGTGAAAATCCGATAAATCCCATTATCAAAATAAATTTCGAAAACAAAACACAAAGACACTGAAATAGAGAGCAATTCTTAAATAATTCACTCAGGGCATGTGATGCAACCGGGATTGACCACATCTACACCCAGAGCTGGTTGAGACATAAGGCTGGACACTTCAGGCTGATAGCATTGGTGAGTTTCGGTGAGCAAATGCAGACCCTTTGAAGTCATACTGCATGGTACCCATTCCATGGGTCCCAACTCTCCAGGTTCAAGGGATTCTTCCTCCAGCTAAAACATGCATGGGAAACCCAGAGTATCGTCCACCGTGTGATTGGGAAATGATTTAAAATGCATCTCAGTTTTCGTATCCTGGTCCTCGGGTTCACCATTCCAGATGCTTTACTATCACTCTCCCCGCTTGGAGAGTCAGTGCCTTTAACCTTCTGTTTCGCACAGCTTGCAATTTCTGTTCAAGATGAACAGGAATAGGGAGAACCAATGAGAGACTAGCTGTAGGTGTCTGCACGGGCAAATGTAACGCTCATTGCCCACCAGGAAGAGGAATTAAACAAAGGCTCAGTGTGCCCTGCTGGAAACAGATTAGGGCCTGAAGCAATCCTGCGGTTTTGTGCCCAGCTCACAAGAAAGCGAGTTGAAGAAAGGAGCTCAGGGGCACTGTACTTCACAAACCTGCAGAGTTATAAATGACAGCTATCCTCCAAAAATATATTGAAGTAAGCCTGCGAAGGGGACTTGAAAGCGGGGCTGAATTTCAGGAAAACAATTGCAGGGTGTAGACTGGAATTGCCCTGAAAGCATAGGAAAAGAGGCACAACGTCGACAATGATGCACTTGGCCAAAAAGGGCGTATGCGTTTTTTCCTGAATATATTCAGGAAAAAACGCATACGCCCTTATTGGCCAACCAAGCAAGCCTGTAAAGGAAATCTGTACTACAATGAAATCTCACTGCCCCTCCGGGCAAAAGGGCCATCTGAAAAAAGTGTAAAATCCAGAAAGGTAGGACAGGATATGGAGAACAGGGAGCCTTGTTATGCTGATTGGCAGGATCTAAATTGCCAGCAGCCACCCTGGAGAAGTGTATGGTGTTTCCTGAAACACGTAAGAAACAAAGCAACACAGCCTATGGCACTTCCACTTATGGTCCTATAGCTTACGGAAATTAAAATCAAACACAGACAGCCACCCCAATATTTGGGACGGCTGTGTTCACAAGAAGCTCGTCTACAGTATCAGGTAAATATCCCAGAAAGCAAAAAATGGATAAAGAAGTTGTGGCACGTACGTGCAATGCAATATCACTCAGCAATGAAATCTGTGTCATCAGGCCCGTAGCGGCATAGTGAGTGGATGCAGGTATGGTGATTCTACGTGATCTACGTCACACAGAAAAAGAAACATCATAAGATATCACTAATACACGGAATGTAAACTTGACTACACATGAACTGAATTACAAAACAGAACAGGGTCTCAAATTTAGAAAACCAACTAGTGCTTGCTTATGGGGAAAGGTGCGTTGGGGTGCTGCATAAAACCAGAGACTGAAATTAGCACAGATAACATTCCATAAGACAAATATGTAATAGACAAGACCTACTCCTTGCTCAACGAAATGGACTCAACACCACATATTCAATGCTTAGGAATATACCTGACTTGGAAGAATCTTAAAACCCATGGATATATATGTCTCCGTAAGAGAATCAAGCGTGTGTACAGCGGCAGAAATGCAGCAGTGAAAATCCGATAAATCCCATTATCAAAATAAATTTCGAAAACAAAACACAAAAACAGTGAAATAGAGAGCAATTCTTAAATAATTCACTCAGGGCATGTGATGCAACCGGGATTGACCACATCTACACCCAGAGCTGGTTGAGACATAAGGCTGGACACTTCATGCTGATAGCACTGGTGAGTTTCGGTGAGCAAATGCAGACCCTTTGAAGTCATACTGCATGGTACCCATTCCATGGGTCCCAACTCTCCAGGTTCAAGGCATTCTTCCTCCAGCTAAAACATGCATGGGAAACCCAGAGTATCGTCCACCGTGTGATTGGGAAACGATTTAAAATGCATCTCAGTTTTCCTATCCTGGTCCTCGGGTTCAACATTCCAGATGCTTTACTAACACTCTCCCCGCTTGGAGAGTCAGTGCCTTTAACCTCCTGTTTGGCACAGCTTGCCATATCTGTGCAAGATGAACAGGAATAGGGAGAACCAGTGAGAGACTAGCTGTAGGTGTCTGCACGGGCAAATGTAACGCTCATTGCCCACCAGGAAGAGGAATTAAACAAAGGCTCAGTGTGCCCTGCTGGAAACAGATTAGGGCCTGAAGCAATCCTGCGGTTTTGTGCCCAGCTCACAAGAAAGCGAGTTGAAGAAAGGAGTTCAGGGGCACTGTACTTCACAAACCTGCAGAGTTATAAATGACAGCTATCCTCCAAAAATATATTGAAGTAAGCCTGCGAAGGGGACTTGAAAGCGGGGCTGAATTTCAGGAAAACGATTGCAGGGGGCAGACTGGAATTGCACTGAAAGCATAGGAAAAGAGGCAGAACATCGACAATGATGCACTTGGCCAAAAAGGGCGTATGCGTTTTTTCCTGAATATATTCAGGAAAAAACGCATACGCCCTTTTTGGCCAACCAAGCAAGCCTGTAAAGGAAATCTGCACTACAATGAAGTCTCACTGCCCCCCGGGCAAAAGGGCCATCTGAAAAAAGTGTAAAATCCAGAAAGTTAGGACAGGATATGGAGAACAGGGAGCCTTGTTATGCTGATTGGCAGGATGTAAATTGCCAGCAGCCACCCTGGAGAAGTGTATGGTGTTTCCTGAAACACATAAGAAACAAAGCAACACAGCCTATGGCACTTCCACTTATGGTCCTATAGCTTACGGAAATTAAAATCAAAAACAGACAGCCACCCCAATATTTGGGACGGCTGTGTTCACAAGAAGCTCGTCTACAGTATCAGGTAAATATCCCAGAAAGCAAAAAATGGATAAAGAAGTTGTGGCACGTACGTACAATGCAATATCACTCAGCAATGAAATCTGCGTCATCAGGCCCGTAGCGGCATAGTGAGTGGATGCATGTACGGTGATTCTACGTGAACTACGTCACACAGAAAAAGAAACATCATAAGATATCACTAATACACGGAATGTAAACTTGACTACACATGAACTGAATTACAAAACAGAACAGGGTGTCAAATTTAGAAAACCAACTAGTGCTTGCTTATGGGGAAAGGTGGCTTGGGGTGCTGCATAAAACCAGAGGCTGAAATTAGCACAGATAACTTTCCATAAGCCAAATATGTAATAGACAAGACCTACTCCTTGCTCAACGAAATGGACTCAACACCACATATTCAACGCCTAGGAATATACCTGACTAGGAAGAATCTTAAAACCCATGGAAATATATGTCTCCGTAAGAGAATCAAGCGTGTGTACAGCGGCCGAAACGCAGCAGTGAAAATCCGATAAATCCTATTATCAAAATAAATTTCGAAAACAAAACACAAAGACAGTGAAATAGAGAGCAATTCTTAAATAATTCACTCAGGGCATGTGATGCAACCGGGATTGACCACATCTACACCCAGAGCTGGTTGAGACATAAGGCTGGACACTTCAGGCTGATAGCACTGGTGAGTTTCGGTGAGCAAATGCAGACCCTTTGAAGTCATACTGCATGGTACCCATTCCATGGGTCCCAACTCTCCAGGATCAAGGCATTCTTCCTCCAGCTAAAACATGCATGGGAAACCCAGAGTATCGTCCACCATGTGATTGGGAAACGATTTAAAATGCATCTCAGTTTTCGTATCCTGGTCCTCGGGTTCACCATTCCAGATGCTTTACTAACACTCTCCCCGCTTGGAGAGTCAGTGCCTTTAACCTCCTCTTTGGCACAGCTTGCCATTTCTGTGCAAGATGAACAGGAATAGGGAGAACCAATGAGAGACTAGCTGTAGGTGTCTGCACGGGCAAATGTAATGCTCATTGCCCACCAGGAAGAGGAATTAAACAAAGGCTCAGTGTGCCCTGCTGGAAACAGATTAGGGCCTGAAGCAATCCTGCGGTTTTGTGCCCAGCTCACAAGAAAACGAGTTGAAGAAAGGAGCTCAGGGGCACTGTACTTCACAAACCTGCAGAGTTATAAATGACAGCTATCCTCCAAAAATATATTGAAGTAAGCCTGCGAAGGGGACTTGAAAGCGGGGCTGAATTTCAGGAAAACGATTGCAGGGGGTAGACAGGAATTGCCCTGAAAGCATAGGAAAAGAGGCACAACGTCGACAATGATGCACTTGGCCAAAAAGGGCGTATGCGTTTTTTCCTGAATATATTCAGGAAAAAACGCATACGCCCTTTTTGGCCAACCAAGCAAGCCTGTAAAGGAAATCTGCACTACAATGAAATCTCACTGCCCCCCCGGGCAAAAGGGCCATCTGAAAAAAGTGTAAAATCCAGAAAGGTAGGACAAGATATGGAGAACAGGGAGCCTTGTTATGCTGATTGGCAGGATGTAAATTGCCAGCAGCCACCCTGGAGAAGTGTATGGTGTTTCCTGAAACACGTAAGAAACAAAGCAACACAGCCTATGGCACTTCCACTTATGGTCCTATAGTTTACAGAAATTAAAATCAAAAACAGACAGCCACCCCAATATTTGGGACGGCTGTGTTCACAATAAGCTAGTCTACAGTATCAGGTAAATATCCCAGAAAGCAAGAAATGGATAAAGAAATTGTGGCACGTACGTACAATGCAATATCACTCAGCAATGAAATCTGTGTCATCAGGCCCGTAGCGACATAGTGAGTGGATGCAGGTACGGTGATTCTACGTGAACTACGTCACACAGAAAAAGAAACATCATAAGATATCACTAATACACGGAATGTAAACTTGACTACACATGAACTGAATTACAAAACAGAACAGGGTCTCAAATTTAGAAAACCGACTAGTGCTTGCTTATGGAGAAAGGTGCCTTGGGGTGCTGCATAAAACCAGAGACTGAAATTAGCACAGATAACTTTCCATAAGCCAAATATGTAATAGACAAGACCTACTCCTTGCTCAACGAAATGGACCCAACACCACATATTCAACGCCTAGGAATATACCTGACTAGGAAGAATCTTAAAACCCATGGAAATATATGTCTCCGTAAGAGAATCAAGCGTGTGTACAGCGGCCGAAACGCAGCAGGGAAAATCCGATAAATCCCATTATCAAAATAAATTTCGAAAACAAAACAAAAACACAGTGAAATAGAGAGCAATTCTTAAATAATTCACTCAGGGCATGTGATGCAACCGGGATTTACCACATCTACACCCAGAGCTGGTTGAGACATAAGGCTGGACACTTCAGGCTAATAGCACTGGTGAGTTTCGGTGAGCAAATGCAGACCCTTTGAAGTCATACTGCATGGTACCCATTCCATGGGTCCCAACTCTCCAGGTTCAAGGCATTCTTCCTCCAGCTAAAACATGCATGGGAAACCCAGAGTATCGTCCACCGTGTGATTGGGAAACGATTTAAAATGCATCTCAGTTTTCGTATCCTGGTCCTCGGGTTCACCATTCCAGATGCTTTACTAACACTCTCCCCGCTTGGAGAGTCAGTGCCTTTAACCTCCTGTTTGGCACAGCTTGCCATTTCTGTGCAAGATGAACAGGAATAGGGAGAACCAATGAGAGACTAGCTGTAGGTGTCTGCACGGGCAAATGTAACGCTCATTGCCCACCAGGAAGAGGAATTAAACAAAGGCTCAGTGTGCCCTGCTGGAAACAGATTAGGGCCTGAAGCAATCCTGCGGTTTTGTGCCCAGCTCACAAGAAAGCGAGTTGAAGAAAGGAGCTCAGGGGCACTGTACTTCACAAACCTGCAGAGTTATAAATGACAGCTATCCTCCAAAAATATATTGAAGTAAGCCTGCGAAGGGGACTTGAAAGCGGGGCTGAATTTCAGGAAAACGATTGCAGGGGGTAGACAGGAATTGCCCTGAAAGCATAGGAAAAGAGGCACAACGTCGACAATGATGCACTTGGCCAAAAAGGGCGTATGCGTTTTTTCCTGAATATATTCAGGAAAAAACGCATACGCCCTTTTTGGCCAACCAAGCAAGCCTGTAAAGGAAATCTGCACTACAATGAAATCTCACTGCCCCCCCGGGCAAAAGGGCCATCTGAAAAAAGTGTAAAATCCAGAAAGGTAGGACAGGATATGGAGAACAGGGAGCCTTGTTATGCTGATTGGCAGGATGTAAATTGCCAGCAGCCACCCTGGAGAAGTGTATGGTGTTTCCTGAAACACGTAAGAAACAAAGCAACACAGCCTATGGCACTTCCACTTATGGTCCTATAGCTTACAGAAATTAAAATCAAAAACAGACAGCCACCCCAATATTTGGGACGGCTGTGTTAACAAGAAGCTCGTCTACAGTATCAGGTAAATATCCCAGAAAGCAAAAAATGGATAAAGAAGTTGTGGCACGTACGTACAATGCAATATCACTCAGCAATGAAATCTGTGTCATCAGGCCCGTAGCGGCATAGTGAGTGGATGCAGGTACGGTGATTCTACGTGAACTACGTCACACAGAAAAAGAAACATCATAAGATATCACTAATACACGGAATGTAAACTTGACTACACATGAACTGAATTACAAAACAGAACAGGGTCTCAAATTTAGAAAACCGAGTAGTGCTTGCTTATGGAGAAAGGTGCGTTGGGGTGCTGCATAAAACCAGAGACTGAAATTAGCACAGATAACTTTCCATAAGCCAAATATGTAATAGACAAGACCTACTCCTTGCTCAACGAAATGGACCCAACACCACATATTCAACGCCTAGGAATATACCTGACTAGGAAGAATCTTAAAACCCATGGAAATATATGTCTCCGTAAGAGAATCAAGCGTGTGTACAGCGGCCGAAACGCAGCAGTGAAAATCCGATAAATCCCATTATCAAAATAAATTTCGAAAACAAAACAAAAAGACAGTGAAATAGAGAGCAATTCTTAAATAATTCACTCAGGGCATGTGATGCAACCGGGATTTACCACATCTACACCCAGAGCTGGTTGAGACATAAGGCTGGACACTTCAGGCTGATAGCACTGGTGAGTTTCGGTGAGCAAATGCAGACCCTTTGAAGTCATACTGCATGGTACCCATTCCATGGGTCACAACTCTCCAGGTTCAAGGCATTCTTCCTTCAGCTAAAACATGCATGGGAAACCCAGAGTATCGTCCACCGTGTGATTGGGAAACGATTTAAAATGCATCTCGGTTTTCGTATCCTGGTCCTCGGGTTCACCATTCCAGATGCTTTACTAACACTCTCCCCGCTTGGAGAGTCAGTGCCTTTAACCTCCTGTTTGGCACAGCTTGCCATTTCTGTGCAAGATGAACCGGAATAGGGAGAACCAATGAGAGACTAGCTGTAGGTGTCTGCACGGGCAAATGTAACGCTCATTGCCCACCAGGAAGAGGAATTAAACAAAGGCTCAGTGTGCCCTGCTGGAAACAGATTAGGGCCTGAAGCAATCCTGCGGTTTTGTGCCCAGCTCACAAGAAAGCGAGTTGAAGAAAGGAGTTCAGGGGCACTGTACTTCACAAACCTGCAGAGTTATAAATGACAGCTATCCTCCAAAAATATATTGAAGTAAGCCAGCGAAGGGGACTTGAAAGCGGGGCTGAATTTCAGGAAAACGATTGCAGGGGGTAGACTGGAATTGCCCTGAAAGCATAGGAAAAGAGGCACAACGTCGAAAATGATGCACTTGGCCAAAAAGGGCGTATGCGTTTTTTCCTGAATATATTCAGGAAAAAACGCATACGCCCTTTTTGGCCAACCAAGCAAGCCTGTAAAGGAAATCTGCACTACAATGAAATCTCACTGCCCCCCCGGGCAAAAGGGCCATCTGAAAATAGTGTAAAATCCAGAAAGGTAGGACAGGATATGGAGAACAGGGAGCCTTGTTATGCTGATTGGCAGGATGTAAATTGCCAGCAGCCACCCTGGAGAAGTGTATGGTGTTTCCTGAAACACGTAAGAAACAAAGCAACACAGCCTATGGCACTTCCACTTCTGGTCCTATAGCTTACGGAAATTAAAATCAAAAACAGACAGCCACCCCAATATTTGGCACGGCTGTGTTCACAAGAAGCTCATCTACAGTATCAGGTAAATATCCCAGAAAGCAAAAAATGGATAAAGAAGTTGTTGCACGTACGTGCAATGCAATATCACTCAGCAATGAAATCTGTGTCATCAGTCCCGTAGCGGCATAGTAAGTGGATGCAGGTACGGTGATTCTACGTGAACTACGTCACACAGAAAAAGAAACATCATAAGATATCACTAATACACGGAATGTAAACTTGACTACACATGAACTGAATTACAAAACAGAACAGGGTCTCAAATTTAGAAAACCAACTAGTGCTTGCTTATGGGGAAAGGTGCGTTGGGGTGCTGCATAAAACCAGAGACTGAAATTAGCACAGATAACATTCCATAAGCCAAATATGTAATAGACAAGACCTACTCCTTGCTCAACGAAATGGACTCAACACCACATATTCAACGCCTAGGAATATACCTGACTAGGAAGAATCTTAAAACCCATGGATATATATGTCTCCGTAAGAGAATCAAGCGTGTGTACAGCGGCGGAAATGCAGCAGTGAAAATCCGATAAATCCCATTATCAAAATAAATTTCGAAAACAAAACACAAAAACAGTGAAATAGAGAGCAATTCTTAAATAATTCACTCAGGGCATGTGATGCAACCGGGATTGACCACATCTACACCCAGAGCTGGTTGAGACATAAGGCTGGACACTTCAGGCTGATAGCATTCGTGAGTTTCGGTGAGCAAATGCAGACCCTTTGAAGTCATACTGCATGGTACCCATTCCATGGGTCCCAACTCTCCAGGTTCAAGGCATTCTTCCTCCAGCTAAAACATGCATGGGAAACCCAGAGTATCGTCCACCGTGTGATTGGGAAACGATTTAAAATGCATCTCAGTTTTCGTATCCTGGTCCTCGGGTTCAACATTCCAGATGCTTTACTAACACTCTCCCCGCTTGGAGAGTCAGTGCCTTTAACCTCCTGTTTGGCACAGCTTGCCATATCTGTGCAAGATGAACAGGAATAGGTAGAACCAATGAGAGACTAGCTGTAGGTGTCTGCACGGGCAAATGTAACGCTCATTGCCCACCAGGAAGAGGAATTAAACAAAGGCTCAGTGTGCCCTGCTGGAAACAGATTAGGGCCTGAAGGAATCCTGCGGTTTTGTGCCCAGCTCACAAGAAAGCGAGTTGAAGACAGGAGTTCAGGGGCACTGTACTTCACAAACCTGCAGAGTTATAAATGACAGCTATCCTCCAAAAATATATTGAAGTAAGCCTGCGAAGGGGACTTGAAAGCGGGGCTGAATTTCAGGAAAACGATTGCAGGGGGCAGACTGGAATTGCACTGAAAGCATAGGAAAAGAGGCAGAACATCGACAATGATGCACTTGGCCAAAAAGAGCGTATGCGTTTTTTCCTGAATATATTCAGGAAAAAACGCATACGCCCTTTTTGGCCAACCAAACAAGCCTGTAAAGGAAATCTGCACTACAATGAAGTCTCACTGCCCCCCGGGCAAAAGGGCCATCTGAAAAAAGTGTAAAATCCAGAAAGGTAGGACAGGATATGGAGAACAGGGAGCCTTGTTATGCTGATTGGCAGGATGTAAATTGCCAGCAGCCACCCTGGAGAAGTGTATGGTGTTTCCTGAAACACGTAAGAAACAAAGCAACACAGCCTATGGCACTTCCACTTATGGTCCTATAGTTTACAGAAATTAAAATCAAAAACAGACAGCCACCCCAATATTTGGGACGGCTGTGTTCACAATAAGCTAGTCTACAGTATCAGGTAAATATCCCAGAAAGCAAGAAATGGATAAAGAAATTGTGGCACGTACGTACAATGCAATATCACTCAGCAATGAAATCTGTGTCATCAGGCCCGTAGCGACATAGTGAGTGGATGCAGGTACGGTGATTCTACGTGAACTACGTCACACAGAAAAAGAAACATCATAAGATATCACTAATACACGGAATGTAAACTTGACTACACATGAACTGAATTACAAAACAGAACAGGGTCTCAAATTTAGAAAACCGACTAGTGCTTGCTTATGGAGAAAGGTGCCTTGGGGTGCTGCATAAAACCAGAGACTGAAATTAGCACAGATAACTTTCCATAAGCCAAATATGTAATAGACAAGACCTACTCCTTGCTCAACGAAATGGACCCAACACCACATATTCAACGCCTAGGAATATACCTGACTAGGAAGAATCTTAAAACCCATGGAAATATATGTCTCCGTAAGAGAATCAAGCGTGTGTACAGCGGCCGAAACGCAGCAGGGAAAATCCGATAAATCCCATTATCAAAATAAATTTCGAAAACAAAACAAAAACACAGTGAAATAGAGAGCAATTCTTAAATAATTCACTCAGGGCATGTGATGCAACCGGGATTTACCACATCTACACCCAGAGCTGGTTGAGACATAAGGCTGGACACTTCAGGCTAATAGCACTGGTGAGTTTCGGTGAGCAAATGCAGACCCTTTGAAGTCATACTGCATGGTACCCATTCCATGGGTCCCAACTCTCCAGGTTCAAGGCATTCTTCCTCCAGCTAAAACATGCATGGGAAACCCAGAGTATCGTCCACCGTGTGATTGGGAAACGATTTAAAATGCATCTCAGTTTTCGTATCCTGGTCCTCGGGTTCACCATTCCAGATGCTTTACTAACACTCTCCCCGCTTGGAGAGTCAGTGCCTTTAACCTCCTGTTTGGCACAGCTTGCCATTTCTGTGCAAGATGAACAGGAATAGGGAGAACCAATGAGAGACTAGCTGTAGGTGTCTGCACGGGCAAATGTAACGCTCATTGCCCACCAGGAAGAGGAATTAAACAAAGGCTCAGTGTGCCCTGCTGGAAACAGATTAGGGCCTGAAGCAATCCTGCGGTTTTGTGCCCAGCTCACAAGAAAGCGAGTTGAAGAAAGGAGCTCAGGGGCACTGTACTTCACAAACCTGCAGAGTTATAAATGACAGCTATCCTCCAAAAATATATTGAAGTAAGCCTGCGAAGGGGACTTGAAAGCGGGGCTGAATTTCAGGAAAACGATTGCAGGGGGTAGACAGGAATTGCCCTGAAAGCATAGGAAAAGAGGCACAACGTCGACAATGATGCACTTGGCCAAAAAGGGCGTATGCGTTTTTTCCTGAATATATTCAGGAAAAAACGCATACGCCCTTTTTGGCCAACCAAGCAAGCCTGTAAAGGAAATCTGCACTACAATGAAATCTCACTGCCCCCCCGGGCAAAAGGGCCATCTGAAAAAAGTGTAAAATCCAGAAAGGTAGGACAGGATATGGAGAACAGGGAGCCTTGTTATGCTGATTGGCAGGATGTAAATTGCCAGCAGCCACCCTGGAGAAGTGTATGGTGTTTCCTGAAACACGTAAGAAACAAAGCAACACAGCCTATGGCACTTCCACTTATGGTCCTATAGCTTACAGAAATTAAAATCAAAAACAGACAGCCACCCCAATATTTGGGACGGCTGTGTTCACAAGAAGCTCGTCTACAGTATCAGGTAAATATCCCAGAAAGCAAAAAATGGATAAAGAAGTTGTGGCACGTACGTACAATGCAATATCACTCAGCAATGAAATCTGTGTCATCAGGCCCGTAGCGGCATAGTGAGTGGATGCAGGTACGGTGATTCTACGTGAACTACGTCACACAGAAAAAGAAACATCATAAGATATCACTAATACACGGAATGTAAACTTGACTACACATGAACTGAATTACAAAACAGAACAGGGTCTCAAATTTAGAAAACCGAGTAGTGCTTGCTTATGGAGAAAGGTGCGTTGGGGTGCTGCATAAAACCAGAGACTGAAATTAGCACAGATAACTTTCCATAAGCCAAATATGTAATAGACAAGACCTACTCCTTGCTCAACGAAATGGACCCAACACCACATATTCAACGCCTAGGAATATACCTGACTAGGAAGAATCTTAAAACCCATGGAAATATATGTCTCCGTAAGAGAATCAAGCGTGTGTACAGCGGCCGAAACGCAGCAGTGAAAATCCGATAAATCCCATTATCAAAATAAATTTCGAAAACAAAACAAAAAGACAGTGAAATAGAGAGCAATTCTTAAATAATTCACTCAGGGCATGTGATGCAACCGGGATTTACCACATCTACACCCAGAGCTGGTTGAGACATAAGGCTGGACACTTCAGGCTGATAGCACTGGTGAGTTTCGGTGAGCAAATGCAGACCCTTTGAAGTCATACTGCATGGTACCCATTCCATGGGTCACAACTCTCCAGGTTCAAGGCATTCTTCCTTCAGCTAAAACATGCATGGGAAACCCAGAGTATCGTCCACCGTGTGATTGGGAAACGATTTAAAATGCATCTCGGTTTTCGTATCCTGGTCCTCGGGTTCACCATTCCAGATGCTTTACTAACACTCTCCCCGCTTGGAGAGTCAGTGCCTTTAACCTCCTGTTTGGCACAGCTTGCCATTTCTGTGCAAGATGAACCGGAATAGGGAGAACCAATGAGAGACTAGCTGTAGGTGTCTGCACGGGCAAATGTAACGCTCATTGCCCACCAGGAAGAGGAATTAAACAAAGGCTCAGTGTGCCCTGCTGGAAACAGATTAGGGCCTGAAGCAATCCTGCGGTTTTGTGCCCAGCTCACAAGAAAGCGAGTTGAAGAAAGGAGTTCAGGGGCACTGTACTTCACAAACCTGCAGAGTTATAAATGACAGCTATCCTCCAAAAATATATTGAAGTAAGCCAGCGAAGGGGACTTGAAAGCGGGGCTGAATTTCAGGAAAACGATTGCAGGGGGTAGACTGGAATTGCCCTGAAAGCATAGGAAAAGAGGCACAACGTCGACAATGATGCACTTGGCCAAAAAGGGCGTATGCGTTTTTTCCTGAATATATTCAGGAAAAAACGCATACGCCCTTTTTGGCCAACCAAGCAAGCCTGTAAAGGAAATCTGCACTACAATGAAATCTCACTGCCCCCCCGGGCAAAAGGGCCATCTGAAAATAGTGTAAAATCCAGAAAGGTAGGACAGGATATGGAGAACAGGGAGCCTTGTTATGCTGATTGGCAGGATGTAAATTGCCAGCAGCCACCCTGGAGAAGTGTATGGTGTTTCCTGAAACACGTAAGAAACAAAGCAACACAGCCTATGGCACTTCCACTTCTGGTCCTATAGCTTACGGAAATTAAAATCAAAAACAGACAGCCACCCCAATATTTGGCACGGCTGTGTTCACAAGAAGCTCATCTACAGTATCAGGTAAATATCCCAGAAAGCAAAAAAATGGATAAAGAAGTTGTTGCACGTACGTGCAATGCAATATCACTCAGCAATGAAATCTGTGTCATCAGTCCCGTAGCGGCATAGTAAGTGGATGCAGGTACGGTGATTCTACGTGAACTACGTCACACAGAAAAAGAAACATCATAAGATATCACTAATACACGGAATGTAAACTTGACTACACATGAACTGAATTACAAAACAGAACAGGGTCTCAAATTTAGAAAACCAACTAGTGCTTGCTTATGGGGAAAGGTGCGTTGGGGTGCTGCATAAAACCAGAGACTGAAATTAGCACAGATAACATTCCATAAGCCAAATATGTAATAGACAAGACCTACTCCTTGCTCAACGAAATGGACTCAACACCACATATTCAACGCCTAGGAATATACCTGACTAGGAAGAATCTTAAAACCCATGGATATATATGTCTCCGTAAGAGAATCAAGCGTGTGTACAGCGGCGGAAATGCAGCAGTGAAAATCCGATAAATCCCATTATCAAAATAAATTTCGAAAACAAAACACAAAAACAGTGAAATAGAGAGCAATTCTTAAATAATTCACTCAGGGCATGTGATGCAACCGGGATTGACCACATCTACACCCAGAGCTGGTTGAGACATAAGGCTGGACACTTCAGGCTGATAGCATTCGTGAGTTTCGGTGAGCAAATGCAGACCCTTTGAAGTCATACTGCATGGTACCCATTCCATGGGTCCCAACTCTCCAGGTTCAAGGCATTCTTCCTCCAGCTAAAACATGCATGGGAAACCCAGAGTATCGTCCACCGTGTGATTGGGAAACGATTTAAAATGCATCTCAGTTTTCGTATCCTGGTCCTCGGGTTCAACATTCCAGATGCTTTACTAACACTCTCCCCGCTTGGAGAGTCAGTGCCTTTAACCTCCTGTTTGGCACAGCTTGCCATATCTGTGCAAGATGAACAGGAATAGGTAGAACCAATGAGAGACTAGCTGTAGGTGTCTGCACGGGCAAATGTAACGCTCATTGCCCACCAGGAAGAGGAATTAAACAAAGGCTCAGTGTGCCCTGCTGGAAACAGATTAGGGCCTGAAGGAATCCTGCGGTTTTGTGCCCAGCTCACAAGAAAGCGAGTTGAAGACAGGAGTTCAGGGGCACTGTACTTCACAAACCTGCAGAGTTATAAATGACAGCTATCCTCCAAAAATATATTGAAGTAAGCCTGCGAAGGGGACTTGAAAGCGGGGCTGAATTTCAGGAAAACGATTGCAGGGGGCAGACTGGAATTGCACTGAAAGCATAGGAAAAGAGGCAGAACATCGACAATGATGCACTTGGCCAAAAAGAGCGTATGCGTTTTTTCCTGAATATATTCAGGAAAAAACGCATACGCCCTTTTTGGCCAACCAAACAAGCCTGTAAAGGAAATCTGCACTACAATGAAGTCTCACTGCCCCCCGGGCAAAAGGGCCATCTGAAAAAAGTGTAAAATCCAGAAAGGTAGGACAGGATATGGAGAACAGGGAGCCTTGTTATGCTGATTGGCAGGATGTAAATTGCCAGCAGCCACCCTGGAGAAGTGTATGGTGTTTCCTGAAACACGTAAGAAACAAAGCAACACAGCCTATGGCACTTCCACTTATGGTCCTATAGCTTACGGAAATTAAAATCAAAAACAGACAGCCACCCCAATATTTGGGACGGCTGTGTTCACAATAAGCTCGTCTACAGTATCAGGTAAATATCCCTGAAAGCAAAAAATGGATAAAGAATTTGTGGCACGTACGTACAATGCAATATCACTCAGCAATGAAATCTGCGTCATCAGGCCCGTAGCGGCATAGTGAGTGGATGCAGGTACGGTGATTCTACATGAACTACGTCACACAGAAAAAGAAACATCATAAGATATCACTAATACACGGAATGTAAACTTGACTACACATGAACTGAATTACAAAACAGAACAGGGTCTCAAATTTAGAAAACCAACTAGTGCTTGCTTATGGGGAAAGGTGCGTTGGGGTGCTGCATAAAACCAGAGACTGAAATTAGCACAGATAACATTCCATAAGCCAAATATGTAATAGACAAGACCTACTCCTTGCTCAACGAAATGGACCCAACACCACATATTCAACGCCTAGCAATATACCTGACTAGGAAGAATCTTAAAACCCATGGATATATATGTCTCCGTAAGAGAATCAAGCGTGTGTACAGCGGCCGAAACGCAGCAGTGAAAATCCGATAAATCCCATTATCAAAATAAATTTCGAAAACAAAACACAAAGACAGTGAAATAGAGAGCAATTCTTAAATAATTCACTCAGGGCATGTGATGCAACCGGGATTGACCACATCTACACCCAGAGCTGGTTGAGACATAAGGCTGGACACTTCAGGCTGATAGCATTGGTGAGTTTCGGTGAGCAAATGCAGACCCTTTGAAGTCATACTGCATGGTACCCATTCCATGGGTCCCAACTCTCCAGGTTCAAGGGATTCTTCCTCCAGCTAAAACATGCATGGGAAACCCAGAGTATCGTCCACCGTGTGATTGGGAAATGATTTAAAATGCATCTCAGTTTTCGTATCCTGGTCCTCGGGTTCACCATTCCAGATGCTTTACTATCACTCTCCCCGCTTGGAGAGTCAGTGCCTTTAACCTCCTGTTTCGCACAGCTTGCAATTTCTGTGCAAGATGAACAGGAATAGGGAGAACCAATGAGAGACTAGCTGTAGGTGTCTGCACGGGCAAATGTAACGCTCATTGCCCACCAGGAAGAGGAATTAAACAAAGGCTCAGTGTGCCCTGCTGGAAACAGATTAGGGCCTGAAGCAATCCTGCGGTTTTGTGCCCAGCTCACAAGAAAGCGAGTTGAAGAAAGGAGCTCAGGGGCACTGTACTTCACAAACCTGCAGAGTTATAAATGACAGCTATCCTCCAAAAATATATTTAAGTAAGCCTGCGAAGGGGACTTGAAAGCGGGGCTGAATTTCAGGAAAACGATTGCAGGGGGAAGACTGTAATTGCCCTGAAAGCATAGGAAAAGAGGCACAACGTCGACAATGATGCACTTGGCCAAAAAGGGCGTATGCGTTTTTTCCTGAATATATTCAGGAAAAAACGCATACGCCCTTTTTGGCCAACCAAGCAAGCCTGTAAAGGAAATCTGCACTACAATGAAATCTCACTGCCCCCCCGGGCAAAAGGGCCATCTGAAAAAAGTGTAAAATCCAGAAAGGTAGGACAGGATATGGAGAACAGGGAGCCTTGTTATGCTGATTGGCAGGATGTAAATTGCCAGCAGCCACCCTGGAGAAGTGTATGGTGTTTCCTGAAACACGTAAGAAACAAAGCAACACAGCCTATGGCACTTCCACTTATGGTCCTATAGCTTACGGAAATTAAAATCAAAAACAGACAGCCACCCCAATATTTGGGACGGCTGTGTTCACAAGAAGCTCGTCTACAGTTTCAGGTAAATATCCCAGAAAGCAAAAAATGGATAAAGAAGTTGTGGCACGTACGTGCAATGCAATATCACTCAGCAATGAAATCTGTGTCATCAGGTCCGTAGCGGCATAGTGAGTGGATGCAGGTACGGTGATTCTACGTGAACTACGTCACACAGAAAAAGAAACATCATAAGATATCACTAATACACGGAATGTAAACTTGACTACACATGAACTGAATTACAAAAAAGAACAGGGTCTCAAATTTAGAAAACCAACTAGTGCTTGCTTATGGGGAAAGGTGCGTTGGGGGGCTGCATAAAACCAGAGACTGAAATTAGCACAGATAACATTCCATAAGCCAAATATGTAATAGACAAGACCTACTCCTTGCTCAACGAAATGGACTCAACACCACATATTCAATGCCTAGGAATATACCTGACTAGGAAGAATCTTAAAACCCATGGATATATATGTCTCCGTAAGAGAATCAAGCGTGTGTACAGCGGCGGAAATGCAGCAGTGAAAATCCGATAAATCCCATTATCAAAATAAATTTCGAAAACAAAACACAAAGACAGTGAAATAGAGAGCAATTCTTAAATAATTCACTCAGGGCATGTGATGCAACCGGGATTGATCACATCTACACCCAGAGCTGGTTGAGACATAAGGCTGGACACTTCAGGCTGATAGCACTGGTGAGTTTCGGTGAGCAAATGCAGACCCTTTGAAGTCATACTGCATGGTACCCATTCCATGGGTCCCAACTCTCCAGGTTCAAGGCATTCTTCCTCCAGCTAAAACATGCATGGGAAACCCAGAGTATCGTCCACCGTGTGATTGGGAAATGATTTAAAATGCATCTCAGTTTTCGTATCCTGGTCCTCGGGTTCACCATTCCTGATGCTTTACTAACACTCTCCCCGCTTGGAGAGTCAGTGCCTTTAACCTCCTGTTTGGCACAGCTTGCCATTTCTGTGCAAGATGAACAGGAATAGGGAGAACCAATGAGAGACTAGCTGTAGGTGTCTGCACGGGCAAATGTAACGCTCATTGCCCACCAGGAAGAGGAATTAAACAAAGGCTCAGTGTGCCCTGCTGGAAAAAGATTAGGGCCTGAAGCAATCCTCCGGTTTTGTGCCCAGCTCACAAGAAAGCGAGTTGAAGAAAGGAGCTCAGGGGCACTGTACTTCACAAACCTGCAGAGTTATAAATGACAGCTATCCTCCAAAAATATATTGAAGTAAGCCTGCGAAGGGGACTTGAAAGCGGGGCTGAATTTCAGGAAAACGATTGCAGGGGGTAGACTGGAAGTGCCCTGAAAGCATAGGAAAAGAGGCACAACGTCGACAATGATGCACTTGGACAAAAAGGGCGTATGCGTTCTTTCCTGAATATATTCAGGAAAAAACGCATACGCCCTTTTTAGCCAACCAAGCAAGCCTGTAAAGGAAATCTGCACTACAATGAAATCTCACTGCCCCCCGGGCAATAGGGCCATCTGAAAAAAGTGTAAAATTCAGAAAGGTAGGACAGGATATGGAGAACAGGGAGCCTTGTTATGCTAATTGGCAGGATGTAAATTGCCAGCAGCCACCCTGGAGAAGTGTATGGTGTTTCCTGAAACACGTAAGAAACAAAGCAAAACACCCTATGGCACTTCCACTTATGGTCTTATAGCTTACGGAAATTAAAATCAAAAACAGACAGCCACCCCAATATTTGGGATGGCTGTGTTCACAAGAAGCTCGTCTACAGTATCAGGTAAATATCCCAGAAAGCAAAAAATGGATAAAGAAGTTGTGGCACGTACGTACAATGCAATATCACTCAGCAATGAAATCTGTGTCATCAGGCCCGTAGCGGCATAGTGAGTGGATGCAGGTACGGTGATTCTACGTGAAGTACGTCACACAGAAAAAGAAACATCATAAGATATCACTAATACATGGAATGTAAACTTGACTACACATGAACTGAATTACAAAAAGGAACAGGGTCTCAAATTTAGAAAACCAACTAGTGCTTGCTTATGGGTAAAGGTGCGTTGGGGTGCTGCATAAAACCAGAGACTGAAATTAGCACAGATAACTTTCCATAAGCCAAATATGTAATAGACAAGACCTACTCCTTGCTCAACGAAATGGACCCAACACCACATATTCAACGCCTAGGAATATACCTGACTAGGAAGAATCTTAAAACCCATGGATATATATGTCTCCGTAAGAGAATCGAGCGTGTGTACAGCGGCAGAAACGCAGCAGAGAAAATCCGATAAATCCCATTATCAAAATAAATTTCGAAAACAAAACACAAAGACAGTGAAATAGAGAGCAATTCTTAAATAATTCACTCAGGGCATGTGATGCAACCGGGATTGACCACATCTACACCCACAGCTGGTAGAGACATAAGGCTGGACACTTCTGGCTGATAGCTTTGGTGAGTTTCGGTGAGCAAATGCAGACCCTTTGAAGTCATACTGCATGGTACCCATTCCATGGGTCCCAACTCTCCAGGTTCAAGGCATTCTTCCTCCAGCTAAAACATGCATGGGAAACCCAGAGTATCGTCCACCGTGTGATTGGGAAACGATTTAAAATGCATCTCAGTTTTCGTATCCTGGTCCTCGGGTTCAGCATTCCAGATGCTTTACTAACACTCTCCCCGCTTGGAGAGTCAGTGCCTTTAACCTCCTGTTTGGCACAGCTTGCCATTTCTGTGCAAGATGAACAGGAATAGGGAGAACCAATGAGAGACTAGCTGTAGGTGTCTGCACGGGCAAATGTAACGCTCATTGCCCACCAGGAAGAGGAATTAAACAAAGGCTCAGTGTGCCCTGCTGGAAACAGATTAGGGCCTGAAGCAATCCTGCGGTTTTGTGCCCAGCTCACAAGAAAGCGAGTTGAAGAAAGGAGCTCAGGGGCACTGTACTTCACAAACCTGCAGAGTTATAAATGACAGCTATCCTCCAAAAATATATTGAAGTAAGCCTGCGAAGGGGACTTGAAAGCGGGGCTGAATTTCAGGAAAACGATTGCAGGGGGTAGACTGGAATTGCCCTGAAAGCATAGGAAAAGAGGCACAACGTCGACAATGATGCACTTGGCCAAAAAGGGCGTATGCGTTTTTTCCTGAATATATTCAGGAAAAAACGCATACGCCCTTTTTGGCCAACCAAGCAAGCCTGTAAAGGAAATCTGCACAACAATGAAATCTCACTGCCCCCACAGGCAAAAGGGCCATCTGAAAAAAGTGAAAAATCCAGAAAGGTAGGACAGGATATGGAGAAGAGGGAGCCTTGTTTTGCTGATTGGCAGGATGTAAATTGCCAGCAGCCACCCTGGAGAAGTGTATGGTGTTTCCTGAAACACGTAAGAAACAAAGCAACACAGCGTATGGCACTTCCACTTATGGTCCTATAGCTTACGGAAATTAAAATCAAAAACAGACAGCCACCCCAATATTTGGGACGGCTGTGTTCAAAAGAAGCTCGTCTACAGTATCAGGTAAATATCCCAGAAAGCAAAAAATGGATAAAGAAGTTGTGGCACGTACGTGCAATGCAATATCACTCAGCAATGAAATCTGTGTCATCAGGTCCGTAGCGGCATAGTGAGTGGATGCAGGTACGGTGATTCTATGTGAACTACGTCACACAGAAAAAGAAACATCATAAGATATCACTAATACACGGAATGTAAACTTGGCTACACATTAACTGAATTACAAAACAGAACAGGGTCTCAAATTTAGAAAACCAACTAGTGCTTGCTTATGGGGAAAGGTGCGTTGGGGTGCTGCATAAACCAGAAACTGAAATTAGCACAGATAACATTCCATAAGCCAAATATGTAATAGACAAGACCTACTCCTTGCTCAACGAAATGGACTCAACACCACATATTCAACGCCTAGGAATATACCTGACTAGGAAGAATCTTAAAACCCATGGATATATATGTCTCCGTAAGAGAATCAAGCGTGTGTACAGCGGCGGAAATGCAGCAGTGAAAATCCGATAAATCCCATTATCAAAATAAATTTCGAAAACAAAACACAAAGACAGTGAAATAGAGAGCAATTCTTAAATAATTCACTCAGGGCATGTGATGCAACCGGGATTGACCACATCTACACCCAGAGCTGGTTGAGACATAAGGCTGGACACTTCAGGCTGATAGCACTGGTGAGTTTCGGTGAGCAAATGCAGACCCTTTGAAGTCATACTGCATGGTACCCATTCCATGGGTCCCAACTCTCCAGGTTCAAGGCATTCTTCCTCCAGCTAAAACATGCATGGGAAACCCAGAGTATCGTCCACCGTGTGATTGGGAAACGATTTAAAATGCATCTCAGTTTTCGTATCCTGGTCCTCGGGTTCAACATTCCAGATGCTTTACTAACACTCTCCCCGCTTGGAGAGTCAGTGCCTTTAACCTCCTGTTTGGCACAGCCTGCCATTTCTGTGCAAGATGGACAGGAATAGGTAGAACCAATGAGAGACTAGCTGTAGGTGTCTGCACAGGCAAATGTAACGCTCATTGCCCACCAGGAAGAGGAATTAAACAAAGGCTCAGTGTGCCCTGCTGGAAACAGATTAGGGCCTGAAGGAATCCTGCGGTTTTGTGCCCAGCTCACAAGAAAGCGAGTTGAAGAAAGGAGTTCAGGGGCATTGTACTTCACAAACCTGCAGAGTTATAAATGACAGCTATCCTCCAAAAATATATTGAAGTAAGCCTGCGAAGGGAACTTGAAAGCGGGGCTGAATTTCAGGAAAACGATTGCAGGGGGCAGACTGGAATTGCACTGGAAGCATAGGAAAAGAGGCACAACGTCGACAATGATGCACTTGGCCAAAAAGGGCGTATGCGTTTTTTCTTGAATATATTCAGGAAAAAACGCATACGCCCTTTTTGGCCAACCAAGCAAGCCTGTAAAGGAAATCTGCACTACAATGAAATCTCACTGCCCCCCCGGGCAAAAGGGCCATCTGAAAAAAGTGTAAAATCCAGAAAGGTAGGACAGGATATGGAGAACAGGGAGCCTTGTTATGCTGATTGGCAGGATGTAAATTGCCAGCAGCCACTCTGGAGAAGTGTATGGTGTTTCCTGAAACACGTAAGAAACAAAGCAACACAGCCTATTGCACTTCCACTTATGGTCTTATAGCTTACGGAAATTAAAATCAAAAACAGACAGCCACCCCAATATTTGGGACGGCTGTGTTCACAAGAAGCTCATCTACAGTATCAGGTAAATATCCCAGAAAGCAAAAAATGGATAAAGAAGTTGTGGCACGTACATACAATGCAATATCACTCAGCAATGAAATCTGTGTCATCAGGCCCGTAGTGGCATAGTGAGTGGATGCAGGTACGGTGATTCTACGTGAACTACGTCACACAGAAAAAGAAACATCATAAGATATCACTAATACACGGAATGTAAACTTGACTACAAATGAACTGAATTACAAAACAGAACAGTGTCTCAAATTTAGAAAACCAACTAGTGCTTGCTTATGGGGAAAGGTGCCTTGGGGTGCTGCATAAAACCAGAGACTGAAATTAGTACAGATAACATTCCATAAGCCAAATATGTAATAGACAAGACCTACTCCTTGCTCAACGAAATGGACTCAACACCACATATTCAACGCCTAGGAATATACCTGACTAGGAAGAATCTTAAAACCCATGGATATATATGTCTCCATAAGAGAATCAAGCGTGTGTACAGCGGCCGAAACGCAGCAGTGAAAATCCGATAAATCCCATTATCAAAATAAATTTCGAAAACAAAACACAAAGACAGTGAAATAGAGAGCAATTCTTAAATAATTCACTCAGGGCATGTGATGCAACCGGGATTGACCACATCTACACCCAGAGCTGGTTGAGACATAACGATGGACACTTCAGGCTGATAGCACTGGTGAGTTTCGGTGAGCAAATGCAGACCCTTTGAAGTCATACTGCATGGTACCCATTCCATGGGTCCCAACTCTCCAGGTTCAAGGCATTCTTCCTCCAGCTAAAACATGCATGGGAAACCCAGAGTATCGTCCACCGTGTGATTGGGAAACGATTTAAAATGCATCTCAGTTTTCGTATCCTGGTCCTCGGGTTCACCATTCCAGATGCTTTACTAACACTCTCCCCGCTTGGAGAGTCAGTGCCTTTAACCTCCTGTTTGGCACAGCTTGCCATTTCTGTGCAAGATGAACAGGAATAGGGAGAACCAATGAGAGACTAGCTGTAGGTGTCTGCACGGGCAAATGTAACGCTCATTGCCCACCAGGAAGAGGAATTAAACAAAGGCTCAGTGTGCCCTGCTGGAAACAGATTAGGGCCTGAAGCAATCCTGCGGTTTTGTGCCCAGCTCACAAGAAAGCGAGTTGAAGAAAGGAGCTCAGGGGCACTGTACTTCACAAACCTGCAGAGTTATAAATGACAGCTATCCTCCAAAAATATATTGAAGTAAGCCTGCGAAGGGGACTTGAAAGCGGGGCTGAATTTCAGGAAAACGATTGCAGGGGGTAGACAGGAATTGCCCTGAAAGCATAGGAAAAGAGGCACAACGTCGACAATGATGCACTTGGCCAAAAAGGGCGTATGCGTTTTTTCCTGAATATATTCAGGAAAAAACGCATACGCCCTTTTTGGCCAACCAAGCAAGCCTGTAAAGGAAATCTGCACTACAATGAAATCTCACTGCCCCCCCGGGCAAAAGGGCCATCTGAAAAAAGTGTAAAATCCAGAAAGGTAGGACAGGATATGGAGAACAGGGAGCCTTGTTATGCTGATTGGCAGGATGTAAATTGCCAGCAGCCACCCTGGAGAAGTGTATGGTGTTTCCTGAAACACGTAAGAAACAAAGCAACACAGCCTATGGCACTTCCACTTATGGTCCTATAGCTTACAGAAATTAAAATCAAAAACAGACAGCCACCCCAATATTTGGGACGGCTGTGTTCACAAGAAGCTCGTCTACAGTATCAGGTAAATATCCCAGAAAGCAAAAAATGGATAAAGAAGTTGTGGCACGTACGTACAATGCAATATCACTCAGCAATGAAATCTGTGTCATCAGGCCCGTAGCGGCATAGTGAGTGGATGCAGGTACGGTGATTCTACGTGAACTACGTCACACAGAAAAAGAAACATCATAAGATATCACTAATACACGGAATGTAAACTTGACTACACATGAACTGAATTACAAAACAGAACAGGGTCTCAAATTTAGAAAACCGAGTAGTGCTTGCTTATGGAGAAAGGTGCGTTGGGGTGCTGCATAAAACCAGAGACTGAAATTAGCACAGATAACTTTCCATAAGCCAAATATGTAATAGACAAGACCTACTCCTTGCTCAACGAAATGGACCCAACACCACATATTCAACGCCTAGGAATATACCTGACTAGGAAGAATCTTAAAACCCATGGAAATATATGTCTCCGTAAGAGAATCAAGCGTGTGTACAGCGGCCGAAACGCAGCAGTGAAAATCCGATAAATCCCATTATCAAAATAAATTTCGAAAACAAAACAAAAAGACAGTGAAATAGAGAGCAATTCTTAAATAATTCACTCAGGGCATGTGATGCAACCGGGATTTACCACATCTACACCCAGAGCTGGTTGAGACATAAGGCTGGACACTTCAGGCTGATAGCATTCGTGAGTTTCGGTGAGCAAATGCAGACCCTTTGAAGTCATACTGCATGGTACCCATTCCATGGGTCCCAACTCTCCAGGTTCAAGGCATTCTTCCTCCAGCTAAAACATGCATGGGAAACCCAGAGTATCGTCCACCGTGTGATTGGGAAACGATTTAAAATGCATCTCAGTTTTCGTATCCTGGTCCTCGGGTTCAACATTCCAGATGCTTTACTAACACTCTCCCCGCTTGGAGAGTCAGTGCCTTTAACCTCCTGTTTGGCACAGCTTGCCATATCTGTGCAAGATGAACAGGAATAGGTAGAACCAATGAGAGACTAGCTGTAGGTGTCTGCACGGGCAAATGTAACGCTCATTGCCCACCAGGAAGAGGAATTAAACAAAGGCTCAGTGTGCCCTGCTGGAAACAGATTAGGGCCTGAAGGAATCCTGCGGTTTTGTGCCCAGCTCACAAGAAAGCGAGTTGAAGACAGGAGTTCAGGGGCACTGTACTTCACAAACCTGCAGAGTTATAAATGACAGCTATCCTCCAAAAATATATTGAAGTAAGCCTGCGAAGGGGACTTGAAAGCGGGGCTGAATTTCAGGAAAACGATTGCAGGGGGCAGACTGGAATTGCACTGAAAGCATAGGAAAAGAGGCAGAACATCGACAATGATGCACTTGGCCAAAAAGAGCGTATGCGTTTTTTCCTGAATATATTCAGGAAAAAACGCATACGCCCTTTTTGGCCAACCAAACAAGCCTGTAAAGGAAATCTGCACTACAATGAAGTCTCACTGCCCCCCGGGCAAAAGGGCCATCTGAAAAAAGTGTAAAATCCAGAAAGGTAGGACAGGATATGGAGAACAGGGAGCCTTGTTATGCTGATTGGCAGGATGTAAATTGCCAGCAGCCACCCTGGAGAAGTGTATGGTGTTTCCTGAAACACGTAAGAAACAAAGCAACACAGCCTATGGCACTTCCACTTATGGTCCTATAGCTTACGGAAATTAAAATCAAAAACAGACAGCCACCCCAATATTTGGGACGGCTGTGTTCACAATAAGCTCGTCTACAGTATCAGGTAAATATCCCTGAAAGCAAAAAATGGATAAAGAATTTGTGGCACGTACGTACAATGCAATATCACTCAGCAATGAAATCTGCGTCATCAGGCCCGTAGCGGCATAGTGAGTGGATGCAGGTACGGTGATTCTACATGAACTACGTCACACAGAAAAAGAAACATCATAAGATATCACTAATACACGGAATGTAAACTTGACTACACATGAACTGAATTACAAAACAGAACAGGGTGTCAAATTTAGAAAACCAACTAGTGCTTGCTTATGGGGAAAGGTGGCTTGGGGTGCTGCATAAAACCAGAGGCTGAAATTAGCACAGATAACTTTCCATAAGCCAAATATGTAATAGACAAGACCTACTCCTTGCTCAACGAAATGGACTCAACACCACATATTCAACGCCTAGGAATATACCTGACTAGGAAGAATCTTAAAACCCATGGAAATATATGTCTCCGTAAGAGAATCAAGCGTGTGTACAGCGGCCGAAACGCAGCAGTGAAAATCCGATAAATCCCATTATCAAAATAAATTTCGAAAACAAAACACAAAGACAGTGAAATAGAGAGCAATTCTTAAATAATTCACTCAGGGCATGTGATGCAACCGGGATTGACCACATCTACACCCAGAGCTGGTTGAGACATAAGGCTGGACACTTCAGGCTGATAGCACTGGTGAGTTTCGGTGAACAAATGCAGACCCTTTGAAGTCATACTGCATGGTACCCATTCCATGGGTCCCAACTCTCCAGGTTCAAGGCATTCTTCCTCCAGCTAAAACATGCATGGGAAACCCAGAGTATCGTCCACCGTGTGATTGGGAAACGATTTAAAATGCATCTCAGTTTTCGTATCCTGGTCCTCGGGTTCACCATTCCAGATGCTTTACTAACACTCTCCCCGCTTGGAGAGTCAGTGCCTTTAACCTCCTGTTTGGCACAGCTTCCCATTTCTGTGCAAGATGAACAGGAATAGGGAGAACCAATGAGAGACTAGCTGTAGGTGTCTGCACGGGCAAATGTAACGCTCATTGCCCACCAGGAAGAGGAATTAAACAAAGGCTCAGTGTGCCCTGCTGGAAACAGATTAGGGCCTGAAGCAATCCTGCGGTTTTGTGCCCAGCTCACAAGAAAGCGAGTTGAAGAAAGGAGCTCAGGGGCACTGTACTTCACAAACCTGCAGAGTTATAAATGACAGCTATCCTCCAAAAATATATTGAAGTAAGCCTGCGAAGGGGACTTGAAAGCGGGGCTGAATTTCAGGAAAACGATTGCAGGGGGTAGACTGGAATTGCCCTGAAAGCATAGGAAAAGAGGCACAACGTCGACAATGATGCACTTGGCCAAAAAGGGCGTATGCGTTTTTTCCTGAATATATTCAGGATAAAACGCATACGCCCTTTTTGGCCAACCAAGCAAGCCTGTAAAGGAAATCTGCACTACAATGAAATCTCACTGCCCCCCCGGGCAAAAGGGCCATCTGAAAAAAGTGTAAAATCCAGAAAGATAGGACAGGATATGGAGAACAGGGAGCCTTGTTATGCTGATTGGCAGGATGTAAATTGCCAGCATCCACCCTGGGGAAGTGTATGGTGTTTCCTGAAACAGGTAAGAAACAAAGCAACACAGCCTATGGCACTTCCACATATGGTCCTATAGCTTACGGAAATTAAAATCAAAAACAGACAGCCACCCCAATATTTGGGACGGCTGTGTTCACAAGTAGCTCGTCTACAGTATCAGGTAAATATCCCAGAAAGCAAAAAATGGATAAAGAAGTTGTGGCACGTACGTGCAATGCAATATCACTCAGCAATGAAATCTGTGTCATCAGGTCCGTAGCGGCATAGTGAGTGGATGCAGGTACGGTGATTCTACGTGAACTACGTCACACAGAAAAAGAAACATCATAAGATATCACTAATACACGGAATGTAAACTTGACTACACATGAACTGAATTACAAAACAGAACAGGGTCTCAAATTTAGAAAACCAACTAGTGCTTGCTTATGGGGAAAGGTGCGTTGGGGTGCTGCATAAAACCAGAGACTGAAATTAGCACAGATAACATTCCATAAGCCAAATATGTAATAGACAAGACCTACTCCTTGCTCAACGAAATGGATCCAACACCACATATTCAACGCCTAGCAATATACCTGACTAGGAAGAATCTTAAAACCCATGGATATATATGTCTCCGTAAGAGAATCAAGCGTGTGTACAGCGGCGGAAATGCAGCAGTGAAAATCCGATAAATCCCATTATCAAAATAAATTTCGAAAACAAAACACAAAGACAGTGAAATAGAGAGCAATTCTTAAATAATTCACTCAGGGCATGTGATGCAACCGGGATTGATCACATCTACACCCAGAGCTGGTTGAGACATAAGGCTGGACACTTCAGGCTGATAGCACTGGTGAGTTTCGGTGAGCAAATGCAGACCCTTTGAAGTCATACTGCATGGTACCCATTCCATGGGTCCCAACTCTCCAGGTTCAAGGCATTCTTCCTCCAGCTAAAACATGCATGGGAAACCCAGAGTATCGTCCACCGTGTGATTGGGAAACGATTTAAAATGCATCTCAGTTTTCGTATCCTGGTCCTCGGGTTCACCATTCCTGATGCTTTACTAACACTCTCCCCGCTTGGAGAGTCAGTGCCTTTAACCTCCTGTTTGGCACAGCTTGCCATTTCTGTGCAAGATGAACAGGAATAGGGAGAACCAATGAGAGACTAGCTGTAGGTGTCTGCACGGGCAAATGTAACGCTCATTGCCCACCAGGAAGAGGAATTAAACAAAGGCTCAGTGTGCCCTGCTGGAAAAAGATTAGGGCCTGAAGCAATCCTCCGGTTTTGTGCCCAGCTCACAAGAAAGCGAGTTGAAGAAAGGAGCTCAGGGGCACTGTACTTCACAAACCTGCAGAGTTATAAATGACAGCTATCCTCCAAAAATATATTGAAGTAAGCCTGCGAAGGGGACTTGAATGCGGGGCTGAATTTCAGGAAAACGATTGCAGGGGGTAGACTGGAAGTGCCCTGAAAGCATAGGAAAAGAGGCACAACGTCGACAATGATGCACTTGGACAAAAAGGGCGTATGCGTTCTTTCCTGAATATATTCAGGAAAAAACGCATACGCCCTTTTTAGCCAACCAAGCAAGCCTGTAAAGGAAATCTGCACTACAATGAAATCTCACTGCCCCCCGGGCAATAGGGCCATCTGAAAAAAGTGTAAAATTCAGAAAGGTAGGACAGGATATGGAGAACAGGGAGCCTTGTTATGCTAATTGGCAGGATGTAAATTGCCAGCAGCCACCCTGGAGAAGTGTATGGTGTTTCCTGAAACACGTAAGAAACAAAGCAAAACACCCTATGGCACTTCCACTTATGGTCTTATAGCTTACGGAAATTAAAATCAAAAACAGACAGCCACCCCAATATTTGGGATGGCTGTGTTCACAAGAAGCTCGTCTACAGTATCAGGTAAATATCCCAGAAAGCAAAAAATGGATAAAGAAGTTGTGGCACGTACGTACAATGCAATATCACTCAGCAATGAAATCTGTGTCATCAGGCCCGTAGCGGCATAGTGAGTGGATGCAGGTACGGTGATTCTACGTGAAGTACGTCACACAGAAAAAGAAACATCATAAGATATCACTAATACATGGAATGTAAACTTGACTACACATGAACTGAATTACAAAAAGGAACAGGGTCTCAAATTTAGAAAACCAACTAGTGCTTGCTTATGGGTAAAGGTGCGTTGGGGTGCTGCATAAAACCAGAGACTGAAATTAGCACAGATAACTTTCCATAAGCCAAATATGTAATAGACAAGACCTACTCCTTGCTCAACGAAATGGACCCAACACCACATATTCAACGCCTAGGAATATACCTGACTAGGAAGAATCTTAAAACCCATGGATATATATGTCTCCGTAAGAGAATCGAGCGTGTGTACAGCGGCAGAAACGCAGCAGAGAAAATCCGATAAATCCCATTATCAAAATAAATTTCGAAAACAAAACACAAAGACAGTGAAATAGAGAGCAATTCTTAAATAATTCACTCAGGGCATGTGATGCAACCGGGATTGACCACATCTACACCCACAGCTGGTAGAGACATAAGGCTGGACACTTCTGGCTGATAGCTTTGGTGAGTTTCGGTGAGCAAATGCAGACCCTTTGAAGTCATACTGCATGGTACCCATTCCATGGGTCCCAACTCTCCAGGTTCAAGGCATTCTTCCTCCAGCTAAAACATGCATGGGAAACCCAGAGTATCGTCCACCGTGTGATTGGGAAACGATTTAAAATGCATCTCAGTTTTCGTATCCTGGTCCTCGGGTTCAGCATTCCAGATGCTTTACTAACACTCTCCCCGCTTGGAGAGTCAGTGCCTTTAACCTCCTGTTTGGCACAGCTTGCCATTTCTGTGCAAGATGAACAGGAATAGGGAGAACCAATGAGAGACTAGCTGTAGGTGTCTGCACGGGCAAATGTAACGCTCATTGCCCACCAGGAAGAGGAATTAAACAAAGGCTCAGTGTGCCCTGCTGGAAACAGATTAGGGCCTGAAGCAATCCTGCGGTTTTGTGCCCAGCTCACAAGAAAGCGAGTTGAAGAAAGGAGCTCAGGGGCACTGTACTTCACAAACCTGCAGAGTTATAAATGACAGCTATCCTCCAAAAATATATTGAAGTAAGCCTGCGAAGGGGACTTGAAAGCGGGGCTGAATTTCAGGAAAACGATTGCAGGGGGTAGACTGGAATTGCCCTGAAAGCATAGGAAAAGAGGCACAACGTCGACAATGATGCACTTGGCCAAAAAGGGCGTATGCGTTTTTTCCTGAATATATTCAGGAAAAAACGCATACGCCCTTTTTGGCCAACCAAGCAAGCCTGTAAAGGAAATCTGCACAACAATGAAATCTCACTGCCCCCACAGGCAAAAGGGCCATCTGAAAAAAGTGAAAAATCCAGAAAGGTAGGACAGGATATGGAGAAGAGGGAGCCTTGTTTTCCTGATTGGCAGGATGTAAATTGCCAGCAGCCACCCTGGAGAAGTGTATGGTGTTTCCTGAAACACGTAAGAAACAAAGCAACACAGCGTATGGCACTTCCACTTATGGTCCTATAGCTTACGGAAATTAAAATCAAAAACAGACAGCCACCCCAATATTTGGGACGGCTGTGTTCAAAAGAAGCTCGTCTACAGTATCAGGTAAATATCCCAGAAAGCAAAAAATGGATAAAGAAGTTGTGGCACGTACGTGCAATGCAATATCACTCAGCAATGAAATCTGTGTCATCAGGTCCGTAGCGGCATAGTGAGTGGATGCAGGTACGGTGATTCTATGTGAACTACGTCACACAGAAAAAGAAACATCATAAGATATCACTAATACACGGAATGTAAACTTGGCTACACATTAACTGAATTACAAAACAGAACAGGGTCTCAAATTTAGAAAACCAACTAGTGCTTGCTTATGGGGAAAGGTGCGTTGGGGTGCTGCATAAACCAGAAACTGAAATTAGCACAGATAACATTCCATAAGCCAAATATGTAATAGACAAGACCTACTCCTTGCTCAACGAAATGGACTCAACACCACATATTCAACGCCTAGGAATATACCTGACTAGGAAGAATCTTAAAACCCATGGATATATATGTCTCCGTAAGAGAATCAAGCGTGTGTACAGCGGCGGAAATGCAGCAGTGAAAATCCGATAAATCCCATTATCAAAATAAATTTCGAAAACAAAACACAAAGACAGTGAAATAGAGAGCAATTCTTAAATAATTCACTCAGGGCATGTGATGCAACCGGGATTGACCACATCTACACCCAGAGCTGGTTGAGACATAAGGCTGGACACTTCAGGCTGATAGCACTGGTGAGTTTCGGTGAGCAAATGCAGACCCTTTGAAGTCATACTGCATGGTACCCATTCCATGGGTCCCAACTCTCCAGGTTCAAGGCATTCTTCCTCCAGCTAAAACATGCATGGGAAACCCAGAGTATCGTCCACCGTGTGATTGGGAAACGATTTAAAATGCATCTCAGTTTTCGTATCCTGGTCCTCGGGTTCAACATTCCAGATGCTTTACTAACACTCTCCCCGCTTGGAGAGTCAGTGCCTTTAACCTCCTGTTTGGCACAGCCTGCCATTTCTGTGCAAGATGGACAGGAATAGGTAGAACCAATGAGAGACTAGCTGTAGGTGTCTGCACGGGCAAATGTAACGCTCATTGCCCACCAGGAAGAGGAATTAAACAAAGGCTCAGTGTGCCCTGCTGGAAACAGATTAGGGCCTGAAGGAATCCTGCGGTTTTGTGCCCAGCTCACAAGAAAGCGAGTTGAAGAAAGGAGTTCAGGGGCATTGTACTTCACAAACCTGCAGAGTTATAAATGACAGCTATCCTCCAAAAATATATTGAAGTAAGCCTGCGAAGGGGACTTGAAAGCGGGGCTGAATTTCAGGAAAACGATTGCAGGGGGTAGACAGGAATTGCCCTGAAAGCATAGGAAAAGAGGCACAACGTCGACAATGATGCACTTGGCCAAAAAGGGCGTATGCGTTTTTTCCTGAATATATTCAGGAAAAAACGCATACGCCCTTTTTGGCCAACCAAGCAAGCCTGTAAAGGAAATCTGCACTACAATGAAATCTCACTGCCCCCCCGGGCAAAAGGGCCATCTGAAAAAAGTGTAAAATCCAGAAAGGTAGGACAGGATATGGAGAACAGGGAGCCTTGTTATGCTGATTGGCAGGATGTAAATTGCCAGCAGCCACCCTGGAGAAGTGTATGGTGTTTCCTGAAACACGTAAGAAACAAAGCAACACAGCCTATGGCACTTCCACTTATGGTCCTATAGCTTACAGAAATTAAAATCAAAAACAGACAGCCACCCCAATATTTGGGACGGCTGTGTTCACAAGAAGCTCGTCTACAGTATCAGGTAAATATCCCAGAAAGCAAAAAATGGATAAAGAAGTTGTGGCACGTACGTACAATGCAATATCACTCAGCAATGAAATCTGTGTCATCAGGCCCGTAGCGGCATAGTGAGTGGATGCAGGTACGGTGATTCTACGTGAACTACGTCACACAGAAAAAGAAACATCATAAGATATCACTAATACACGGAATGTAAACTTGACTACACATGAACTGAATTACAAAACAGAACAGGGTCTCAAATTTAGAAAACCGAGTAGTGCTTGCTTATGGAGAAAGGTGCGTTGGGGTGCTGCATAAAACCAGAGACTGAAATTAGCACAGATAACTTTCCATAAGCCAAATATGTAATAGACAAGACCTACTCCTTGCTCAACGAAATGGACCCAACACCACATATTCAACGCCTAGGAATATACCTGACTAGGAAGAATCTTAAAACCCATGGAAATATATGTCTCCGTAAGAGAATCAAGCGTGTGTACAGCGGCCGAAACGCAGCAGTGAAAATCCGATAAATCCCATTATCAAAATAAATTTCGAAAACAAAACAAAAAGACAGTGAAATAGAGAGCAATTCTTAAATAATTCACTCAGGGCATGTGATGCAACCGGGATTTACCACATCTACACCCAGAGCTGGTTGAGACATAAGGCTGGACACTTCAGGCTGATAGCACTGGTGAGTTTCGGTGAGCAAATGCAGACCCTTTGAAGTCATACTGCATGGTACCCATTCCATGGGTCACAACTCTCCAGGTTCAAGGCATTCTTCCTTCAGCTAAAACATGCATGGGAAACCCAGAGTATCGTCCACCGTGTGATTGGGAAACGATTTAAAATGCATCTCGGTTTTCGTATCCTGGTCCTCGGGTTCACCATTCCAGATGCTTTACTAACACTCTCCCCGCTTGGAGAGTCAGTGCCTTTAACCTCCTGTTTGGCACAGCTTGCCATTTCTGTGCAAGATGAACCGGAATAGGGAGAACCAATGAGAGACTAGCTGTAGGTGTCTGCACGGGCAAATGTAACGCTCATTGCCCACCAGGAAGAGGAATTAAACAAAGGCTCAGTGTGCCCTGCTGGAAACAGATTAGGGCCTGAAGCAATCCTGCGGTTTTGTGCCCAGCTCACAAGAAAGCGAGTTGAAGAAAGGAGTTCAGGGGCACTGTACTTCACAAACCTGCAGAGTTATAAATGACAGCTATCCTCCAAAAATATATTGAAGTAAGCCAGCGAAGGGGACTTGAAAGCGGGGCTGAATTTCAGGAAAACGATTGCAGGGGGTAGACTGGAATTGCCCTGAAAGCATAGGAAAAGAGGCACAACGTCGAAAATGATGCACTTGTCCAAAAAGGGCGTATGCGTTTTTTCCTGAATATATTCAGGAAAAAACGCATACGCCCTTTTTGGCCAACCAAGCAAGCCTGTAAAGGAAATCTGCACTACAATGAAATCTCACTGCCCCCCCGGGCAAAAGGGCCATCTGAAAATAGTGTAAAATCCAGAAAGGTAGGACAGGATATGGAGAACAGGGAGCCTTGTTATGCTGATTGGCAGGATGTAAATTGCCAGCAGCCACCCTGGAGAAGTGTATGGTGTTTCCTGAAACACGTAAGAAACAAAGCAACACAGCCTATGGCACTTCCACTTCTGGTCCTATAGCTTACGGAAATTAAAATCAAAAACAGACAGCCACCCCAATATTTGGCACGGCTGTGTTCACAAGAAGCTCGTCTACAGTATCAGGTAAATATCCCAGAAAGCAAAAAATGGATAAAGAAGTTGTTGCACGTACGTGCAATGCAATATCACTCAGCAATGAAATCTGTGTCATCAGTCCCGTAGCGGCATAGTAAGTGGATGCAGGTACGGTGATTCTACGTGAACTACGTCACACAGAAAAAGAAACATCATAAGATATCACTAATACACGGAATGTAAACTTGACTACACATGAACTGAATTACAAAACAGAACAGGGTCTCAAATTTAGAAAACCAACTAGTGCTTGCTTATGGGGAAAGGTGCGTTGGGGTGCTGCATAAAACCAGAGACTGAAATTAGCACAGATAACATTCCATAAGCCAAATATGTAATAGACAAGACCTACTCCTTGCTCAACGAAATGGACTCAACACCACATATTCAACGCCTAGGAATATACCTGACTAGGAAGAATCTTAAAACCCATGGATATATATGTCTCCGTAAGAGAATCAAGCGTGTGTACAGCGGCGGAAATGCAGCAGTGAAAATCCGATAAATCCCATTATCAAAATAAATTTCGAAAACAAAACACAAAAAAAGTGAAATAGAGAGCAATTCTTAAATAATTCACTCAGGGCATGTGATGCAACCGGGATTGACCACATCTACACCCAGAGCTGGTTGAGACATAAGGCTGGACACTTCAGGCTGATAGCATTCGTGAGTTTCGGTGAGCAAATGCAGACCCTTTGAAGTCATACTGCATGGTACCCATTCCATGGGTCCCAACTCTCCAGGTTCAAGGCATTCTTCCTCCAGCTAAAACATGCATGGGAAACCCAGAGTATCGTCCACCGTGTGATTTGGAAACGATTTAAAATGCATCTCAGTTTTCGTATCCTGGTCCTCGGGTTCACCATTCCAGATGCTTTACTAACACTCTCCCCACTTGGAGAGTCAGTGCCTTTAACCTCCTGTTTCGCACAGCTTGCAATTTCTGTGCAAGATGAACAGGAATAGGGAGAACCAATGAGAGACTAGCTGTAGGTGTCTGCACGGGCAAATGTAACGCTCATTGCCCACCAGGAAGAGGAATTAAACAAAGGCTCAGTGTGCCCTGCTGGAAACAGATTAGGGCCTGAAGCAATCCTGCGGTTTTGTGCCCAGCTCACAAGAAAGCGAGTTGAAGAAAGGAGTTCATGGGCACTGTACTTCACAAACATGCAGAGTTATAAATGACAGCTATCCTCCAAAAATATATTGAAGTAAGCCTGCGAAGGGGACTTGAAAGCGGGGCTGAATTTCAGGAAAACGATTGCAGGGGGTAGACTGGAATTGCCCTGAAAGCATAGGAAAAGAGGCACAACGTCGACAATGATGCACTTGGCCAAAAAGGGCGTAAGCGTTTTTTCCTGAATATATTCAGGAAAAAACGCATACGCCCTTTTTGGCCAACCGAGCAAGCCTGTAAAGGAAATCTGCACTACAATGAAATCTCACTGCCCCCCGGCAAAAGGGCCATCTGAAAAAAGTGTAAAATCCAGAAAGGTAGGAGAGGATATGGAGAACAGGGAGCCTTGTTATGCTGATTTGCAGGATGTAAATTGTGAACAGCCACCCTGGAGAAGTGTATGGTGTTTCCTGAAACACGTAAGAAATAAAGCAACACAGCCTATGGCAAATGCTCTTATGGTCCTATTCCTTAGGGAAATTAAAATCAAAAACAGAGAGCCACCCCAAAGTTTGGGACGGCTGTGTTCCCAAGAAGCTCCTCTACAGTACCAGGTAAATATCCCAGAAAGCAAAAAATGGATAAAGAAGTTGTGGCACGTACGTGCAATGCAGTATCACTCAGCAATGAAATCTGTGTCATCAGGCCCGTAGCGGCATAGTGAGTGGATGCAGGTACGGTGATTCTACGTGAACTACGTCACACAGAAAAAGAAACATCATAAGATATCACTAATACACGGAATGTAAACTTGACTACACATGAACTGAATTACAAAACGGAACAGGGTCTCAAATTTAGAAAACCAACTTGTGCTTGCTTATGGGGAAAGGTGCGTTGGGGTGTTGCATAAAACCAGAGACTGAAATTAGCACAGATAACTTTCCATAAGCCAAATATGTAATAGACAAGACCTACTCCTTGCTCAACGAAATGGACTCAACACCACATATTCAACGCCTAAGAATATACCTGACTAGGAAGAATCTTAATACCCATGGATATATATGTCTCCGTAAGAGAATCAAGCGTGTGTACAGCGGCCAAAACACAGCAGTGAAAATCCGATAAATCCCATTATCAAAATAAATATCGGAAACAAAACACAAAGACAGTGAAATAGAGAGCAATTCTTAAATAATTCACTCAGGGCATGTGATGCAACCGGGATTGACCACATCTACACCCACAGCTGGTTGAGACATAAGGCTGGACACTTCAGGCTGATAGCATTGGTGAGTTTCAGTGAGCAAATGCAGACCCTTTGAAGTCATACTGCATGGTACCCATTCCATGGGTCCCAAATCTCCAGGTTCAAGGGATTCTTCCTCCAGCTAAAACATGCATGGGAAACCCAGAGTATCGTCCACCGTGTGATTGGGAAACGATTTAAAATGCATCTCAGTTTTCGTATCCTGGTCCTCGGGTTCACCATTCCAGATGCTTTACTAACACTCTCCCCGCTTGGAGAGTCAGTGCCTTTAACCTCCTGTTTGGCACAGCTTGCCATTTCTGTGCAAGATGAACAGGAATAGGGAGAACCAATGAGAGACTAGCTGTAAGTGTCTGCACGGGCAAATATAACGCTCATTGCCGACCAGGAAGAGGAATTAAACAAAGGCTCAGCGTGCCCTGCTGAAAACAGATTAGGGCCTGAAGCAATCCTGAGGTTTTGTGCCCAGCTCACAAGAAAGCGAGTTGAAGAAAGGAGCTTAGGGGCACTGTAATTCACAAACCTGCAGAGTTATAAATGACAGCTATCCTCCAAAAATATATTGAAGTAAGCCTGCGAAGGGGACTTGAAAGCGGGGCAGAATTTCAGGAAAACGATTGCAGGGGGTAGACTGGATTTGCCCTGAAAGCATAGGAAAAGAGGCACAACGTCGACAATGATGCAGTTGGCCAAAAAGGGCGTATGCGTTTTTTCCTGAATATATTCAGGAAAAAACGCATACGCACTTTTTGGCCAACCAAGCAAGCCTGTAAAGGAAATCTGCACTACAATGAAGTCTCACTGCCCCCCAGGCAAAAGGGCCATCTGAAAAAAGTGTAAAATCCAGAAATGTAGGACAGGATATGGAGAACAGGGAGCCTTGTTATGCTGATTGGCAGGATGTAAATTGCCGGCAGCCACCCTGGAGAAGTGTACGGTGTTTCCTGAAACACGTAAGAAACAAAGCAACACAGCCTATGGCACTTCCACTTATGGTCCTATAGCTTACGGAAATTAAAATCAAAAACAGACAGCCACCCCAATATTTGGGACGGCTGTGTTCACAAGAAGCTCGTCTACAGTATCAGGTAAATATCCCAGAAAGCAAAAAATGGATAAAGAAGTTGTGGCACGTACGTACAATGCAATATCACTCAGCAATGAAATCTGTGTCATCAGGCCCGTAGCGGCATAGTGAGTGGATGCAGGTACGGTGATTCTACGTGAACTACGTCACACAGAAAAAGAAACATCATAAGATATCACTAATACACGGAATGTAAACTTGACTACACATGAACTGAATTACAAAACAGAACAGGGTCTCAAATTTAGAAAACCAACTAGTGCTTGCTTATGGGGAAAGGTGCCTTGGGGTGCTGCATAAAACCAGAGACTGAAATTAGTACAGATAACATTCCATAAGACAAATATGTAATAGACAAGACCTACTCCTTGCTCAACGAAATGGACTCAACACCACATATTCAACGCCTAGGAATATACCTGACTAGGAAGAATCTTAAAACCCATGGTTATATATGTCTCCGTAAGAGAATCAAGCGTGTGTACAGCGGCTGATACACACCAGTGAAAATCCGATAAATCCCATTATCAAAATAAATTTCGAAAACAAAACACAAAGACAGTGAAATAGAGAGCGATTCTTTAATAATTCACTCAGGGCATGTGATGCAACCCGGATTGACCACATCTACACCCAGAGCTGGTTGAGACATAAGGCTGGACACTACAGGCTGATAGCATTTGTGAGTTTCGGTGAGCAAATGCAGACCCTTTGAAGTCATACTGCATGGTACCTATTCCATGGGTCCCAACTCTCCAGGTTCAAGGGATTCTTCCTCTAGCTAAAACATGCATGGGAAACCCACAGTATGGTCCACCGTGTGATTGGGAAACGTTTTAAAATGCATCTCAGTTTTCGTATCCTGGTCCTCGGGTTCACCATTCCAGATGCTTTACTAACACTCTCCCTGCTTGGAGAGTCAGTGCCTTTAACCTCCTGTTTGGCACAGCTTGCAATTTCTGTGCAAGATGAACAGGAATAGGGAGAAACAATGAGAGACTAGCTATAGGTGTCTGCACGGGCAAATGTAATGCTCATTTCCCACCAGGAAGAGGAATTAACCAAAGGCTCAGTGTGCCCTGCTGGAAACAGATTAGGGCCTGAAGCACTCCTGCGGTTTTGTGCCCAGCTCACAAGAAAGCGAGTTGAAGAAAGGAGCTCAGGGGCACTGTACTTCACAAACCTGCAGAGTTATAAATGACAGCTATCCTCCAAAAATATATTGAAGTAAGCCTGCGAAGGGGACTTGAAAGCGGGGCAGAATTTCAGGAAAACGATTGCAGGGGGTAGACTGGAATTGCCCTGAAAGCATAGGAAAATAGGCAGAACGTCGACAATGATGCACTTGTCCAAAAAGGGCGTATGCGTATTTTCCTGAATATATTCAGGAAAAAACGCATACGCCCTTTTGGGCCAACCAAGCAAGCCTGTAAAGGAAATCTGCACTACAATGAAGTCTCACTGCCCCCCCCCCACCGGGCAAAAGGGCCATCGGAAAAAAGTGTAAAATCCAGAAAGGTAGGACAGGATATGGAGAACAGGGAGCCTTGTTATGCTGATTGGCAGGATGTAAATTGCCAGCAGCCACCCTGGAGAAGTGTATGGTGTTTCCTGAAACACGTAAGAAACAAAGCAACACAGCCTATGGCACTTCCACTTATGGTCCTATAACTTACGGAAATTAAAATCAAAAACAGACAGCCACCCCAATATTTGGGACGGCTGTGTTCACAAGAAGCTCGTCTACAGTATCAGGTAAATATCCCAGAAAGCAAAAAATGGATAAAGAAGTTGTGGCACGTACGTACAATGCAATATCACTCAGCAATGAAATCTGTGTCATCAGGCCCGTAGCGGCATAGTGAGTGGATGCAGGTACGGTGATTCTACGTGAACTACGTCACACAGAAAAAGAAACATCATAAGATATCACTAATACACGGAATGTAAACTTGACTACACATGAACTGAATTACAAAACAGAACAGGGTCTCAAATTTAGAAAACCAACTAGTGCTTGCTTATGGGGAAAGGTGCGTTGGGGTGCTGCATAAAACCAGAGACTGAAATTAGCACAGATAACTTTCCATAAGCCAAATATGTAATAGACAAGACCTACTCCTTGCTCAACGAAATGGACCCAACACCAAATATTCAACGCCTAGGAATATACCTGACTAGGAAGAATCTTAAAACCCTTGGATATATATGTCTCCGTAAGAGAATCAAGCGTGTGTACAGCGGCCGAAACGCAGCACTGAAAATCCGATAAATCCCATTATCAAAATAAATTTCGAAAACAAAACACAAAGACAGTGAAATAGAGAGCAATTCTTAAATAATTCACTCAGGGCATGTGATGCAACCGGGATTTACCACATCTACACCCAGAGCTGGTTGAGACATAAGGCTGGACACTTCAGGCTGATAGCATTGGTGAGTTTCGGTGAGCAAATGCAGACCCTTTGAAGTCATACTGCATGGTACCCATTCCATGGGTCCCAACTCTCCAGGTTCAAGGCATTCTTCCTCCAGCTAAAACATGCATGGGAAACCCAGAGTATCGTCCACCGTGTGATTTGGAAACGATTTAAAATGCATCTCAGTTTTCGTATCCTGGTCCTCGGGTTCACCATTCCAGATGCTTTACTAACACTCTCCCCACTTGGAGAGTCAGTGCCTTTAACCTCCTGTTTCGCACAGCTTGCAATTTCTGTGCAAGATGAACAGGAATAGGGAGAACCAATGAGAGACTAGCTGTAGGTGTCTGCACGGGCAAATGAAACGCTCATTGCCCACCAGGAAGAGGAATTAAACAAAGGCTCAGTGTGCCCTGCTGGAAACAGATTAGGGCCTGAAGCAATCCTGCGGTTTTGTGCCCAGCTCACAAGAAAGCGAGTTGAAGAAAGGAGTTCATGGGCACTGTACTTCACAAACATGCAGAGTTATAAATGACAGCTATCCTCCAAAAATATATTGAAGTAAGCCTGCGAAGGGGACTTGAAAGCGGGGCTGAATTTCAGGAAAACGATTGCAGGGGGTAGACTGGAATTGCCCTGAAAGCATAGGAAAAGAGGCACAACGTCGACAATGATGCACTTGGCCAAAAAGGGCGTAAGCGTTTTTTCCTGAATATATTCAGGAAAAAACGCATACGCCCTTTTTGGCCAACAGAGCAAGCCTGTAAAGGAAATCTGCACTACAATGAAATCTCACTGCCCCCCGGCAAAAGGGCCATCTGAAAAAAGTGTAAAATCCAGAAAGGTAGGAGAGGATATGGAGAACAGGGAGCCTTGTTATGCTGATTTGCAGGATGTAAATTGTGAACAGCCACCCTGGAGAAGTGTATGGTGTTTCCTGAAACACGTAAGAAATAAAGCAACACAGCCTATGGCAAATGCTCTTATGGTCCTATTCCTTAGGGAAATTAAAATCAAAAACAGAGAGCCACCCCAAAGTTTGGGACGGCTGTGTTCCCAAGAAGCTCCTCTACAGTACCAGGTAAATATCCCAGAAAGCAAAAAATGGATAAAGAAGTTGTGGCACGTACGTGCAATGCAGTATCACTCAGCAATGAAATCTGTGTCATCAGGCCTGTAGCGGCATATTGAGTGGATGCAGGTACGGTGATTCTACGTGAACTACGTCACACAGAAAAAGAAACATCATAAGATATCACTAATACACGGAATGTAAACTTGACTACACATGAACTGAATTACAAAACGGAACAGGGTCTCAAATTTAGAAAACCAACTTGTGCTTGCTTATGGGGAAAGGTGCGTTGGGGTGTTGCATAAAACCAGAGACTGAAATTAGCACAGATAACTTTCCATAAGCCAAATATGTAATAGACAAGACCTACTCCTTCCTCAACGAAATGGACTCAACACCACATATTCAACGCCTAGGAATATACCTGACTAGGAAGAATCTTAAAACCCATGGATATATATGTCTCCGTAAGAGAATCAAGCGTGTGTACAGCGGCGGAAATGCAGCAGTGAAAATCCGATAAATCCCATTATCAAAATAAATTTCGAAAACAAAACACAAAGACAGTGAAATAGAGAGCAATTCTTAAATAATTCACTCAGGGCATGTGATGCAACCGGGATTGACCACATCTACACCCAGAGCTGGTTGAGACATAAGGCTGGACACTTCTGGCTGATAGCACTGGTGAGTTTCGGTGAGCAAATGCAGACCCTTTGAAGTCATACTGCATGGTACCCATTCCATGGGTCCCAACTCTCCAGGTTCAAGGCATTCTTCCTCCAGCTAAAACATGCATGGGAAACCCAGAGTATTGTCCACCGTGTGATTGGGAAACGATTTAAAATGCATCTCAGTTTTCGTATCCTGGTCCTCGGGTTCAGCATTCCAGATGCTTTACTAACACTCTCCCCGCTTGGAGAGTCAGTGCCTTTAACCTCCTGTTTGGCACAGCTTGCCATTTCTGTGCAAGATGAACAGGAATAGGGAGAACCAATGAGAGACTAGCTGTAGGTGTCTGCACGGGCAAATGTAACGCTCATTGCCCACCAGGAAGAGGAATTAAACAAAGGCTCAGTGTGCCCTGCTGGAAACAGATTAGGGCCTGAAGCAATCCTGCGGTTTTGGGCCCAGCTCACAAGAAAGCGAGTTGAAGAAAGGAGCTCAGGGGCACTGTACTTCACAAACCTGCAGAGTTATAAATGACAGCTATCCTCCAAAAATATATTGAAGTAAGCCTGCGAAGGTGACTTGAAAGCGGGGCTGAATTTCAGGAAAACGATTGCAGCGGGTAGACTGGAATTGCCCTGAAAGCATAGGAAAAGAGGCACAACGTCGACAATGATGCACTTGGCCAAAAAGGGCGTATGCGTTTTTTCCTGAATATATTCAGGAAAAAACGCATACGCCCTTTTTGGCCAACCAAGCAAGCCTCTAAAGGAAATCTGCACTAAAATGAAGTCTCACTGCCCCCCGGGCAAAAGGGCCATCTGAAAAAAGTGTAAAATCCAGAAATGTAGGACAGGATATGGAGAACAGGGAGCCTTGTTATGCTGATTGGCAGGATGTAAATTGCCGGCAGCCACCCTGGAGAAGTGTATGGTGTTTCCTGAAACACGTAAGAAACAAAGCAACACAGCCTATGGCACTTCCACTTATGGTCCTATAGCTTACGGAAATTAAAATCAAAAACAGACAGCCACCCCAATATTTGGGACGGCTGTGTTCACATGAAGCTCGTCTACAGTATCAGGTAAATATCCCAGAAAGCAAACAATGGATAAAGAAGTTGTGGCACGTACGTACAATGCAATATCACTCAGCAATGAAATCTGTGTCATCAGGCCCGTAGCGGCATAGTGAGTGGATGCAGGTACGGTGTTTCTACGTGAACTACGTCACACAGAAAAAGAAACATCATAAGATATCACTAATACACGTAATGTAAACTTGACTACACATGAACTGAATTACAAAACAGAACAGGGTCTCAAATTTAGAAAACCAACTAGTGCTTGCTTATGGGGAAAGGTGCCTTTGGGTGCTGCATAAAACCAGAGACTGAAATTAGCACAGATAACTTTCCATAAGCCAAATATGTAATAGAAAAGACCTACTCCTTGCTCAACGAAATGGACTCAACACCACATATTCAACGCCTAGGAATATACCTGACTAGGAAGAATCTTAAAACCCATGGATATATATGTCTCCGTAAGAGAATCAAGCGTGTGTACAGCGGCCGAAACGCAGCAGTGAAAATCCGATAAATCCCATTATCAAAATAAATTTCGAAAACAAAACACAAAGACAGTGAAATAGAGAGCAATTCTTAACTAATTCACTCAGGGCATGTGATGCAACCGGGATTGACCACATCTACACCCAGAGCTGGTTGAGACATAAGGCTGGACACTTCAGGCTAATAGCATTGGTGAGTTTCGGTGAGCAAATGCAGACCCTTTGAAGTCATACTGCATGGTACCCATTCCATGGGTCCCAACTCTCCAGGTTCAAGGCATTCTTCCTCCAGCTAAAACATGCATGGGAAACCCAGAGTATCGTCCACCGTGTGATTGGGAAACGATTTAAAATGCATCTCAGTTTTCGTATCCTGGTCCTTGGGTTCACCATTCCAGATGCTTTACTAACACTCTCCCCGCTTGGAGAGTCAGTGCCTTTAACCTCCTGTTTGGCACAGCTTGCCATTTCTCTGCAAGATGAACAGGAATAGGGAGAACCAATGAGAGACTAGCTGTAGGTGTCTGCACGGGCAAATGTAACGCTCATTGCCCACCAGGAAGAGGAATTAAACAAAGGCTCAGTGTGCCCTGCTGGAAACAGATTAGGGCCTGAAGCAATCCTGCGGTTTTGTGCCCAGCTCACAAGAAAGCGAGTTGAAGAAAGGAGTTCAGGGGCACTGTACTTCACAAACCTGCAGAGTTATAAATGACAGCTATCCTCCAAAAATATATTGAAGTAAGCCTGCGAAGGTGACTTGAAAGCGGGGCTGAATTTCAGGAAAACGATTGCAGCGGGTAGACTGGAATTGCCCTGAAAGCATAGGAAAAGAGGCACAACGTCGACAATGATGCACTTGGCCAAAAAGGGCGTATGCGTTTTTTCCTGAATATATTCAGGAAAAAACGCATACGCCCTTTTTGGCCAACCAAGCAAGCCTCTAAAGGAAATCTGCACTAAAATGAAGTCTCACTGCCCCCCGGGCAAAAGGGCCATCTGAAAAAAGTGTAAAATCCAGAAATGTAGGACAGGATATGGAGAACAGGGAGCCTTGTTATGCTGATTGGCAGGATGTAAATTGCCGGCAGCCACCCTGGAGAAGTGTATGGTGTTTCCTGAAACACGTAAGAAACAAAGCAACACAGCCTATGGCACTTCCACTTATGGTCCTATAGCTTACGGAAATTAAAATCAAAAACAGACAGCCACCCCAATATTTGGGACGGCTGTGTTCACATGAAGCTCGTCTACAGTATCAGGTAAATATCCCAGAAAGCAAACAATGGATAAAGAAGTTGTGGCACGTACGTACAATGCAATATCACTCAGCAATGAAATCTGTGTCATCAGGCCCGTAGCGGCATAGTGAGTGGATGCAGGTACGGTGTTTCTACGTGAACTACGTCACACAGAAAAAGAAACATCATAAGATATCACTAATACACGTAATGTAAACTTGACTACACATGAACTGAATTACAAAACAGAACAGGGTCTCAAATTTAGAAAACCAACTAGTGCTTGCTTATGGGGAAAGGTGCCTTTGGGTGCTGCATAAAACCAGAGACTGAAATTAGCACAGATAACTTTCCATAAGCCAAATATGTAATAGAAAAGACCTACTCCTTGCTCAACGAAATGGACTCAACACCACATATTCAACGCCTAGGAATATACCTGACTAGGAAGAATCTTAAAACCCATGGATATATATGTCTCCGTAAGAGAATCAAGCGTGTGTACAGCGGCCGAAACGCAGCAGTGAAAATCCGATAAATCCCATTATCAAAATAAATTTCGAAAACAAAACACAAAGACAGTGAAATAGAGAGCAATTCTTAACTAATTCACTCAGGGCATGTGATGCAACCGGGATTGACCACATCTACACCCAGAGCTGGTTGAGACATAAGGCTGGACACTTCAGGCTAATAGCATTGGTGAGTTTCGGTGAGCAAATGCAGACCCTTTGAAGTCATACTGCATGGTACCCATTCCATGGGTCCCAACTCTCCAGGTTCAAGGCATTCTTCCTCCAGCTAAAACATGCATGGGAAACCCAGAGTATCGTCCACCGTGTGATTGGGAAACGATTTAAAATGCATCTCAGTTTTCGTATCCTGGTCCTTGGGTTCACCATTCCAGATGCTTTACTAACACTCTCCCCGCTTGGAGAGTCAGTGCCTTTAACCTCCTGTTTGGCACAGCTTGCCATTTCTCTGCAAGATGAACAGGAATAGGGAGAACCAATGAGAGACTAGCTGTAGGTGTCTGCACGGGCAAATGTAACGCTCATTGCCCACCAGGAAGAGGAATTAAACAAAGGCTCAGTGTGCCCTGCTGGAAACAGATTAGGGCCTGAAGCAATCCTGCGGTTTTGTGCCCAGCTCACAAGAAAGCGAGTTGAAGAAAGGAGTTCAGGGGCACTGTACTTCACAAACCTGCAGAGTTATAAATGACAGCTATCCTCCAAAAATATATTGAAGTAAGCCTGCGAAGGGGACTTGAAAACGGGGCTGAATTTTAAGAAAACGATTGCAGGAGGTAGACTGGAATTGCCCTGAAAGCATAGGAAAAGAGGCACAACGTCGACAATGATGCACTTGGCCAAAAAGGGCGTATGCGTTTTTTCCTGAATATATTCAGGAAAAAACGCATACGCCCTTTTTGGCCAACCAAGCAAGCCTGTAAAGGAAATCTGCACTACAATGAAATCTCACTGCCCCCCCGGGCAAAAGGGCCATCTGAAAAAAGTGTAAAATCCAGAAAGGTAGGACAGGATATGGAGAACAGGGAGCCTTGTTATGCTGATTGGCAGGATGTAAATTGCCAGCAGCCACCCTGGAGAAGTGTATGGTGTTTCCTGAAACACGTAAGAAACAAAGCAACACAGCCTATGGCACTTCCACTTATGGTCCTATAGCTTACGGAAATTAAAATCAAAAACAGACAGCCACCCCAATATTTGGGACGGCTGTGTTCACAAGAAGCTCGTCTACAGTATCAGGTAAATATCCCAGAAAGCAAAAAATGGATAAAGAAGTTGTGGCACGTACGTACAATGCAATATCACTCAGCAATGAAATTTGTGTCATCAGGCCCGTAGCGGCATAGTGAGTGGATGCAGGTACGGTGATTCTACGTGAACTACGTCACACAGAAAAAGAAACATTATAAGATATCACTAATACACGGAATGTAAACTTGACTACACATGAACTGAATTACAAAAAAGAACAGGGTCTCAAATTTAGAAAACCAACTAGTGCTTGCTTATGGGGAAAGGTGCGTTGGGGTGCTGCATAAAACCAGAGACTGAAATTAGCACAGATAACATTCCATAAGCCAAATATGTAATAGAAAAGACCTACTCCTTGCTCAACGAAATGGACTCAACACCACATATTCAACGCCTAGGAATATACCTGACTAGGAAGAATCTTAAAACCCATGGATATATGTCTCCGTAAGAGAATCAAGCGTGTGTACAGCGGCAGAAATGCAGCAGTGAAAATCCGATAAATCCCATTATCAAAATAAATTTTGAAAACAAAACACAAAGACAGTGAAATAGAGAGCAATTCTTAAATAATTCACTCAGGGCATGTGATGCAACCGGGATTGACCACATCTACACCCAGAGCTGGTTGAGACATAAGGCTGGACACTTCTGGCTGATAGCTCTGGTGAGTTTCGGTGAGCAAATGCAGACCCTTTGAAGTCATACTGCATGGTACCCATTCCATGGGTCCCAACTCTCCAGGTTCAAGGCATTCTTCCTCCAGCTAAAACATGCATGGGAAACCCAGAGTATCGTCCACCGTGTGATTGGGAAACGATTTAAAATGCATCTCAGTTTTCGTATCCTGGTCCTTGGGTTCACCATTCCAGATGCTTTACTAACACTCTCCCCGCTTGGAGAGTCAGTGCCTTTAACCTCCTGTTTGGCACAGCTTGCCATTTCTGTGCAAGATGAACAGGAATAGGGAGAACCAATGAGAGACTAGCTGTAGGTGTCTGCACGGGCAAATGTAACGCTCATTGCCCACCAGGAAGAGGAATTAAACAAAGGCTCAGTGTGCCCTGCTGGAAACAGATTAGGGCCTGAAGCAATCCTGCGGTTTTGTGCCCAGCTCAGAAGAAAGCGAGTTGAAGAAAGGAGCTCAGGGGCACTGTACTTCACAAACCTGCAGAGTTATAAATGACAGCTATCCTCCAAAAATATATTGAAGTAAGCCTGCGAAGGGGACTTGAAAGCGGGGCTGAATTTTAAGAAAACGATTGCAGGGGGTAGACTGGAATTGCCCTGAAAGCATAGGAAAAGAGGCAGAACGTCGACAATGATGCACTTGGCCAAAAAGGGCGTATGCGTTTTTTCCTGAATATATTCAGGAAAAAACGCATACGCTCTTTTTGGCCAGCCAAGCAAGCCTGTAAAGGAAATCTGCACTACAATGAAATCTCACTGCCCCCCCGGGCAAAAGGGCCATCTGAAAAAAGTGTAAAATCCAGAAAGGTAGGACAGGATATGGAGAACAGGGAGCCTTGTTATGCTGATTGGCAGGATGTAAATTGCCAGCAGCCACCCTGGAGAAGTGTATGGTGTTTCCTGAAACACGTAAGAAACAAAGCAACACAGCCTATGGCACTTCCACTTATGGTCCTATAGCTTACGGAAATTAAAATCAAAAACAGACAGCCACCCCAATATTTGGGACGGCTGTGTTCACAAGAAGCTCGTCTACAGTATCAGGTAAATATCCCAGAAAGCAAAAAATGGATAAAGAAGTTGTGGCACGTACGTACAATGCAATATCACTCAGCAATGAAATCTGTGTCATCAGGCCCGTAGCGGCATAGTGAGTGGATGCAGGTACGGTGATTCTACGTGAACTACGTCACACAGAAAAAGAAACATCATAAGATATCACTAATACAAGGAATGTAAACTTGACTACACATGAACTGAATTACAAAAAAGAACAGGGTCTCAAATTTAGAAAACCAACTAGTGCTTGCTTATGGGGAAAGGTGCGTTGGGGTGCTGCATAAAACCAGAGACTGAAATTAGCACAGATAACTTTCCATAAGCCAAATATGTAATAGACAAGACCTACTCCTTGCTCAACGAAATGGACCCAACACCACATATTCAACGCCTAGGAATATACCTGACTAGGAAGAATCTTAAAACCCATGGATATATATGTCTCCGTAAGAGAATCAAGCGTGTGTACAGCGGCCGAAACGCAGCAGTGAAAATCCGATAAATCCCATTATCAAAATAAATTTCGAAAACAAAACACAAAGACAGTGAAATAGAGAGCAATTCTTAACTAATTCACTCAGGGCATGTGATGCAACCGGGATTGACCACATCTACACCCAGAGCTGGTTGAGACATAAGGCTGGACACTTCAGGCTGATAGCATTGGTGAGTTTCGGTGAGCAAATGCAGACCCTTTGAAGTCATACTGCATGGTACCCATTCCATGGGTCCCAACTCTCCAGGTTCAAGGGATTCTTCCTCCAGCTAAAACATGCATGGGAAACCCAGAGTATCGTCCACCGTGTGATTGGGAAATGATTTAAAATGCATCTCAGTTTTCGTTTCCTGTTCCTCGGGTTCACCATTCCAGATGCTTTACTAACACTCTCCCCGCTTGGAGAGTCAGTGCCTTTAACCTCCTCTTTGGCACAGCTTGCCATTTCTGTGCAAGATGAACAGGAATAGGGAGAACCAATGAGAGACTAGCTGTAGGTGTCTGCACGGGCAAATGTAACGCTCATTGCCCACCAGGAAGAGGAATTAAACGAAGGCACAGTGTGCCCTCCTGGAAACAGATTAGGGCCTGAAGCAATCCTGCGGTTTTGTGCCCAGCTCACAAGAAAGCGAGTTGAAGAAAGGAGCTCAGGGGCACTGTATTTCACAAACCTGCAGAGTTATAAATGACAGCTATCCTCCAAAAATATATTGAAGTAAGCCTGCGAAGGGGACTTGAAAGCGGGGCTGAATTTCAGGAAAACGATTGCAGGGGGTAGACTGGAATTGCCCTGAAAGCATAGGAAAAGAGGCACAACGTCGACAATGATGCACTTGGCCAAAAAGGGCGTATGCGTTTTTTCCTGAATATATTCAGGAAAAAACGCATACGCCCTTTTTGGCCAACCAAGCAAGCCTGTAAAGGAAATCTGCACTACAATGAAATCTCACTGCCCCCCCGGGCAAAAGGGCCATCTGAAAAAAGTGTAAAATCCAGAAAGGTAGGACAGGATATGGAGAACAGGGAGCCTTGTTATGCTAATTGGCAGGATGTAAATTGCCAGCAGCCACCCTAGAGAAGTGTATGGTGTTTCCTGAAACACGTAAGAAACAAAGCAAAACAGCCTATGGCACTTCCACTTATGGTCCTATAGCTTACGGAAATTAAAATCAAAAACAGACAGCCACCCCAATATTTGGGACGGCTGTGTTCACAAGTAGCTCGTCTACAGTATCAGGTAAATATCCCAGAAAGCAAAAAATGGATAAAGAAGTTGTGGCACGTACGTGCAATGCAATATCACTCAGCAATGAAATCTGTGTCATCAGGTCCGTAGCGGCATAGTGAGTGGATGCAGGTACGGTGATTCTACGTGAACTACGTCACACAGAAAAAGAAACATCATAAGATATCACTAATACACGGAATGTAAACTTGACTACACATGAACTGAATTACAAAAAAGAACAGGGTCTCAAATTTAGAAAACCAACTAGTGCTTGCTTATGGGGAAAGGTGCGTTGGGGTGCTGCATAAAACCAGAGACTGAAATTAGCACAGATAACATTCCATAAGCCAAATATGTAATAGAAAAGACCTACTCCTTGCTCAACGAAATGGACTCAACACCACATATTCAACGCCTAGGAATATACCTGACTAGGAAGAATCTTAAAACCCATGGATATATGTCTCTGTAAGACAATCAAGCGTGTGTACAGCGGCAGAAATGCAGCAGTGAAAATCCGATAAATCCCATTATCAAAATAAATTTTGAAAACAAAACACAAAGACAGTGAAATAGAGAGCAATTCTTAAATAATTCACTCAGGGCATGTGATGCAACCGGGATTGACCACATCTACACCCTGAGCTGGTTGAGACATAAGGCTGGACACTTCTGGCTGATAGCTCTGGTGAGTTTCGGTGAGCAAATGCAGACCCTTTGAAGTCATACTGCATGGTACCCATTCCATGGGTCCCAACTCTCCAGGTTCAAGGCATTCTTCCTCCAGCTAAAACATGCATGGGAAACCCAGAGTATCGTCCACCGTGTGATTGGGAAACGATTTAAAATGCATCTCAGTTTTCGTATCCTGGTCCTTGGGTTCACCATTCCAGATGCTTTACTAACACTCTCCCCGCTTGGAGAGTCAGTGCCTTTAACCTCCTGTTTGGCACAGCTTGCCATTTCTCTGCAAGATGAACAGGAATAGGGAGAACCAATGAGAGACTAGCTGTAGGTGTCTGCACGGGCAAATGTAACGCTCATTGCCCACCAGGAAGAGGAATTAAACAAAGGCTCAGTGTGCCCTGCTGGAAACAGATTAGGGCCTGAAGCAATCCTGCGGTTTTGTGCCCAGCTCAGAAGAAAGCGAGTTGAAGAAAGGAGCTCAGGGTCACTGTACTTCACAAACCTGCAGAGTTATAAATGACAGCTATCCTCAAAAAATATATTGAAGTAAGCCTGCGAAGGGGACTTGAAAGCGGGGCTGAATTTTAAGAAAACGATTGCAGGGGGTAGACTGGAATTGCCCTGAAAGCATAGGAAAAGAGGCACAACGTCGACAATGATGCACTTGGACAAAAAGGGCGTATGCGTTTTTTACTGAATATATTCAGGAAAAAACGCATACGCCCTTTTTGGCCAACCAAGCAAGCCTGTAAAGGAAATCTGCACTACAATGAAATCTCACTGCCCCCCCGGGCAAAAGGGCCATCTGAAAAAAGTGTAAAATCCAGAAAGGTAGGACAGGATATGGAGAACAGGGAGCCTTGTTATGCTGATTGGCAGGATGTAAATTGCCAGCAGCCACCCTGGAGAAGTGTATGGTGTTTCCTGAAACACGTAAGAAACAAAGCAACACAGCCTATGGCACTTCCACTTATGGTCCTATAGCTTACGGAAATTAAAATCAAAAACAGACAGCCACCCCAATATTTGGGACGGCTGTGTTCACAAGAAGCTCGTCTACAGTATCAGGTAAATATCCCAGAAAGCAAAAAATGGATAAAGAAGTTGTGGCACGTACGTACAATGCAATATCACTCAGCAATGAAATTTGTGTCATCAGGCCCGTAGCGGCATAGTGAGTGGATGCAGGTACGGTGATTCTACGTGAACTACGTCACACAGAAAAAGAAACATTATAAGATATCACTAATACACGGAATGTAAACTTGACTACACATGAACTGAATTACAAAAAAGAACAGGGTCTCAAATTTAGAAAACCAACTAGTGCTTGCTTATGGGGAAAGGTGCGTTGGGGTGCTGCATAAAACCAGAGACTGAAATTAGCACAGATAACATTCCATAAGCCAAATATGTAATAGAAAAGACCTACTCCTTGCTCAACGAAATGGACTCAACACCACATATTCAACGCCTAGGAATATACCTGACAAGGAAGAATCTTAAAACCCATGGATATATGTCTCCGTAAGAGAATCAAGCGTGTGTACAGCGGCAGAAATGCAGCAGTGAAAATCCGATAAATCCCATTATCAAAATAAATTTTGAAAACAAAACACAAAGACAGTGAAATAGAGAGCAATTCTTAAATAATTCACTCAGGGCATGTGATGCAACCGGGATTGACCACATCTACACCCAGAGCTGGTTGACACATAAGGCTGGACACTTCTGGCTGATAGCTCTGGTGAGTTTCGGTGAGCAAATGCAGACCCTTTGAAGTCATACTGCATGGTACCCATTCCATGGGTCCCAACTCTCCAGGTTCAAGGCATTCTTCCTCCAGCTAAAACATGCTTGGGAAACCCAGAGTATCGTCCACCATGTGATTGGGAAACGATTTAAAATGCATCTCAGTTTTCGTATCCTGGTCCTTGGGTTCACCATTCCAGATGCTTTACTAACACTCTCCCCGCTTGGAGAGTCAGTGCCTTTAACCTCCTGTTTGGCACAGCTTGCCATTTCTGTGAAAGATGAACAGGAATAGGGAGAACCAATGAGAGACTAGCTGTAGGTGTCTGCACGGGCAAATGTAACGCTCATTGCCCACCAGGAAGAGGAATTAAACAAAGGCTCAGTGTGCCCTGCTGGAAACAGATTAGGGCCTGAAGCAATCCTGCGGTTTTGTGCCCAGCTCACAAGAAAGCGAGTTGAAGAAAGGAGTTCAGGGGCACTGTACTTCACAAACCTGCAGAGTTATAAATGACAGCTATCCTCCAAAAAAATATTGAAGTAAGCCTGCGAAGGGGACTTGAAAGCGGGGCTGAATTTTAAGAAAACGATTGCAGGGGGTAGACTGGAATTGCCCTGAAAGCATAGGAAAAGAGGCACAACGTCGACAATGATGCACTTGGCCAAAAAGGGCGTATGCGTTTTTTCCTGAATATATTCAGGAAAAACCGCATACGCCCTTTTTGGCCAACCAAGCAAGCCTGTAAAGGAAATCTGCACTACAATGAAATCTCACTGCCCCCCCGGGCAAAAGGGCCATCTGAAAAAAGTGTAAAATCCAGAAAGGTAGGACAGGATATGGAGAACAGGGAGCCTTGTTATGCTGATTGGCAGGATGTAAATTGCCAGCAGCCACCCTGGAGAAGTGTATGGTGTTTCCTGAAACACGTAAGAAACAAAGCAACACAGCCTATGGCACTTCCACTTATGGTCCTATAGCTTACGGAAATTAAAATCAAAAACAGACAGCCACCCCAATATTTGGGACGGCTGTGTTCACAAGAAGCTCGTCTACAGTATCAGGTAAATATCCCAGAAAGCAAAAAATGGATAAAGAAGTTGTGGCACGTACGTACAATGCAATATCACTCAGCAATGAAATCTGTGTCATCAGGCCCGTAGCGGCATAGTGAGTGGATGCAGGTACGGTGATTCTACGTGAACTACGTCACACAGAAAAAGAAACATCATAAGATATCACTAATACAAGGAATGTAAACTTGACTACACATGAACTGAATTACAAAAAAGAACAGGGTCTCAAATTTAGAAAACCAACTAGTGCTTGCTTATGGGGAAAGGTGCGTTGGGGTGCTGCATAAAACCAGAGACTGAAATTAGCACAGATAACTTTCCATAAGCCAAATATGTAATAGACAATACCTACTCCTTGCTCAACGAAATGGACCCAACACCACATATTCAACGCCTAGGAATATACCTGACTAGGAAGAATCTTAAAACCCATGGATATATATGTCTCCGTAAGAGAATCAAGCGTGTGTACAGCGGCCGAAACGCAGCAGTGAAAATCCGATAAATCCCATTATCAAAATAAATTTCGAAAACAAAACACAAAGACAGTGAAATAGAGAGCAATTCTTAACTAATTCACTCAGGGCATGTGATGCAACCGGGATTGACCACATCTACACCCAGAGCTGGTTGAGACATAAGGCTGGACACTTCAGGCTGATAGCATTGGTGAGTTTCGGTGAGCAAATGCAGACCCTTTGAAGTCATACTGCATGGTACCCATTCCATGGGTCCCAACTCTCCAGGTTCAAGGGATTCTTCCTCCAGCTAAAACATGCATGGGAAACCCAGAGTATCGTCCACCGTGTGATTGGGAAACGATTTAAAATGCATCTCAGTTTTCGTATCCTGGTCCTTGGGTTCACCATTCCAGATGCTTTACTAACACTCTCCCCGCTTGGAGAGTCAGTGCCTTTAACCTCCTGTTTGGCACAGCTTGCCATTTCTGTGCAAGATGAACAGGAATAGGGAGAACCAATGAGAGACTAGCTGTAGGTGTCTGCACGGGCAAATGTAACGCTCATTGCCCACCAGGAAGAGGAATTAAACAAAGGCTCAGTGTGCCCTGCTGGAAACAGATTAGGGCCTGAAGCAATCCTGCGGTTTTGTGCCCAGCTCACAAGAAAGCGAGTTGAAGAAAGGAGCTCAGGGGCACTGTACTTCACAAACCTGCAGAGTTATAAATGACAGCTATCCTCCAAAAATATATTGAAGTAAGCCTGCGAAGGGGACTTGAAAGCGGGGCTGAATTTTAAGAAAACGATTGCAGGGGGTAGACTGGAATTGCCCTGAAAGCATAGGAAAAGAGGCACAACGTCGACAATGATGCACTTGGCCAAAAAGGGCGTATGCGTTTTTTCCTGAATATATTCAGGATAAAACGCATACGCTCTTTTTGGCCAACCAAGCAAGCCTGTAAAGGAAATCCGCACTACAATGAAATCTCACTGCCCCCCCGGGCAAAAGGGCCATCTGAAAAAAGTGTAAAATCCAGAAAGGTAGGACAGGATATGGAGAACAGGGAGCCTTGTTATGCTGATTGGCAGGATGTAAATTGCCAGCAGCCACCATGGAGAAGTGTATGGTGTTTCCTGAAACACGTAAGAAACAAAGCAACACAGCCTATGGCACTTCCACTTATGGTCCTATAGCTTACGGAAATTAAAATCAAAAACAGACAGCCACCCCAATATTTGGGACGGCTGTGTTCACAAGAAGCTCGTCTACAGTATCAGGTAAATATCCCAGAAAGCAAAAAATGGATAAAGAAGTTGTGGCACGTACGTACAATGTAATATCACTCAGCAATGAAATCTGTGTCATCAGGCCCGTAGCGGCATAGTGAGTGGATGCAGGTACGGTGATTCTACGTGAACTACGTCACACAGAAAAAGAAACATCATAAGATATCACTAATACAAGGAATGTAAACTTGACTACACATGAACTGAATTACAAAAAAGAACAGGGTCTCAAATTTAGAAAACCAACTAGTGCTTGCTTATGGGGAAAGGTGCGTTGGGGTGCTGCATAAAACCAGAGACTGAAATTAGCACAGATAACTTTCCATAAGCCAAATATGTAATAGACAAGACCTACTCCTTGCTCAACGAAATGGACCCAACACCACATATTCAACGCCTAGGAATATACCTGACTAGGAAGAATCTTAAAACCCATGGATATATATGTCTCCGTAAGAGAATCAAGCGTGTGTACAGCGGCCGAAACGCAGCAGTGAAAATCCGATAAATCCCATTATCAAAATAAATTTCGAAAACAAAACAGAAAGACAGTGAAATAGAGAGCAATTCTTAACTAATTCACTCAGGGCATGTGATGCAACCGGGATTGACCACATCTACACCCAGAGCTGGTTGAGACATAAGGCTGGACACTTCAGGCTGATAGCATTGGTGAGTTTCGGTGAGCAAATGCAGACCCTTTGAAGTCATACTGCATGGTACCCATTCCATGGGTCCCAACTCTCCAGGTTCAAGGGATTCTTCCTCCAGCTAAAACATGCATGGGAAACCCAGAGTATCGTCCACCGTGTGATTGGGAAATGATTTAAAATGCATCTCAGTTTTCGTTTCCTGTTCCTCGGGTTCACCATTCCAGATGCTTTACTAACACTCTCCCCGCTTGGAGAGTCAGTGCCTTTAACCTCCTCTTTGGCACAGCTTGCCATTTCTGTGCAAGATGAAGAGGAATAGGGAGAATCAATGAGAGACTAGCTGTAGGTGTCTGCACGGGCAAATGTAACGCTCATTGCCCACCAGGAAGAGGAATTAAACGAAGGCACAGTGTGCCCTGCTGGAAACAGATTAGGGCCTGAAGCAATCCTGCGGTTTTGTGCCCAGCTCACAAGAAAGCGAGTTGAAGAAAGGAGCTCAGGGGCACTGTATTTCACAAACCTGCAGAGTTATAAATGACAGCTATCCTCCAAAAATATATTGAAGTAAGCCTGCGAAGGGGACTTGAAAGCGGGGCTGAATTTCAGGAAAACGATTGCAGGGGGTAGACTGGAATTGCCCTGAAAGCATAGGAAAAGAGGCACAACGTCGACAATGATGCACTTGGCCAAAAAGGGCGTATGCGTTTTTTCCTGAATATATTCAGGAAAAAACGCATACGCCCTTTTTGGCCAACCAAGCAAGCCTGTAAAGGAAATCTGCACTACAATGAAATCTCACTGCCCCCCCGGGCAAAAGGGCCATCTGAAAAAAGTGTAAAATCCAGAAAGGTAGGACAGGATATGGAGAACAGGGAGCCTTGTTATGCTAATTGGCAGGATGTAAATTGCCAGCAGCCACCCTAGAGAAGTGTATGGTGTTTCCTGAAACACGTAAGAAACAAAGCAAAACAGCCTATGGCACTTCCACTTATGGTCCTATAGCTTACGGAAATTAAAATCAAAAACAGACAGCCACCCCAATATTTGGGACGGCTGTGTTCACATGAAGCTCGTCTACAGTATCAGGTAAATATCCCAGAAAGCAAAAAATGGATAAAGAAGTTGTGGCACGTACGTACAATGCAATATCACTCAGCAATGAAATTTGTGTCATCAGGCCCGTAGCGGCATAGTGAGTGGATGCAGGTACGGTGATTCTACGTGAACTACGTCACACAGAAAAAGAAACATCATAAGATATCACTAATACACGGAATGTAAACTTGACTACACATGAACTGAATTACAAAAAAGAACAGGGTCTCAAATTTAGAAAACCAACTAGTGCTTGCTTATGGGGAAAGGTGCGTTGGGGTGCTGCATAAAACCAGAGACTGAAATTAGCACAGATAACATTCCATAAGCCAAATATGTAATAGAAAAGACCTACTCCTTGCTCAACGAAATGGAGCCAACACCACATATTCAACGCCTAGGAATATACCTGACTAGGAAGAATCTTAAAACCCATGGATATATATGTCTCCGTAAGAGAATCAAGCGTGTGTACAGCGGCGGAAATGCAGCAGTGAAAATCCGATAAATCTCATTATCAAAATAAATTTCGAAAACAAAACACAAAGACAGTGAAATAGAGAGCAATTCTTAAATAATTCACTCAGGGCATGTGATGCAACCGGGATTGACCACATCTACACCCAGAGCTGGTTGAGACATAAGGCTGGACACTTCTGGCTGATAGCACTGGTGAGTTTCGGTGAGCAAATGCAGACCCTTTGAAGTCATACTGCATGGTACCCATTCCATGGGTCCCAAATCTCCAGGTTCAAGGCATTCTTCCTCCAGCTAAAACATGCATGGGAAACCCAGAATATCGTCCACTGTGTGATTGGGAAATGATTTAAAATGCTTCTCAGTTTTCGTTTCATGGTCCTCGGGTTCACCTTTCCAGATGCTTTACTAACACTCTCCCCGCTTGGAGAGTCAGTGCCTTTAACCTCCTCTTTGGCACAGCTTGCAATTTCTGTGCAAGATGAACAGGAATAGGGAGAACCAATGAGAGACTAGCTGTAGGTGTCTGCACGGGCAAATGTAACGCTCATTGCCCACCAGGAAGAGGAATTAAACAAAGGTTCAGTGTGCACTGCTGGAAACAGATTAGGGCCTGAACCAATCCTGCGGTTTTGTGCCCAGCTCACAAGAAAGCGAGTTGAAGAAAGGAGCTCAGGGGCACTGTACTTCACAAACCTGCAGAGTTATAAATGACAGCTATCCTCCAAAAATATATTGAAGTAAGCCTGCGAAGGGGACTTGAAAGCGGGGCTGAATTTCAGGAAAACGATTGCAGCGGGTAGACTGGAATTGCCCTGAAAGCATAGGAAAAGAGGCACAACGTCGACAATGATGCACTTGGCCAAAAAGGGCGTATGCGTTTTTTCCTGAATATATTCAGGAAAAAACGCATACGGCCTTTTTGGCCAACCAAGCAAGCCTCTAAAGGAAATCTGCACTACAATGAAGTCTCACTGCCCCCCGGGCAAAAGGGCCATCTGAAAAAAGTGTAAAATCCAGAAATGTAGGACAGGATATGGAGAACAGGGAGCCTTGTTATGCTGATTGGCAGGATGTAAATTGCCAGCAGCCACCCTGGAGAAGTGTATGGTGTTTCCTGAAACACGTAAGAAACAAAGCAACACAGCCTATGGCACTTCCACTTATGGTCCTATAGCTTACGGAAATTAAAATCAAAAACAGACAGCCACCCCAATATTTGGGACGGCTGTGTTCACAAGAAGCTCGTCTACAGTATCAGGTAAATATCCCAGAAAGCAAACAATGGATAAAGAAGTTGTGGCACGTACGTACAATGCAATATCACTCAGCAATGAAATCTGTGTCATCAGGCCCGTAGCGGCATAGTGAGTGGATGCAGGTACGGTGTTTCCACGTGAACTACGTCACACAGAAAAAGAAACATCATAAGATATCACTAATACACGTAATGTAAACTTGACTACACATGAACTGAATTACAAAACAGAACAGGGTCTCAAATTTAGAAAACCAACTAGTGCTTGCTTATGGGGAAAGGTGCCTTTGGGTGCTGCATAAAACCAGAGACTGAAATTAGCACAGATAACTTTCCATAAGCCAAATATGTAATAGAAAAGACCTACTCCTTGCTCAACGAAATGGACTCAACACCACATATTCAACGCCTAGGAATATACCTGACTAGGAAGTATCTTAAAACCCATGGATATATATGTCTCCGTAAGAGAATCAAGCGTGTGTACAGCGGCCGAAACGCAGCAGTGAAAATCCGATAAATCCAATTATCAAAATAAATTTCGAAAACAAAACACAAAGACAGTGAAATAGAGAGCAATTCTTAACTAATTCACTCAGGGCATGTGATGCAACCGGGATTGACCACATCTACACCCAGAGCTGGTTGAGACATAAGGCTGGACACTTCAGGCTAATAACATTGGTGAGTTTCGGTGAGCAAATGCAGACCCTTTGAAGTCATACTGCATGGTACCCATTCCATGGGTCCCAACTCTCCAGGTTCAAGGGATTCTTCCTCCAGCTAAAACATGCATGGGAAACCCAGAGTATCATCCACCGTGTGATTGGGAAATGATTTAAAATGCATCTCAGTTTTCGTTTCCTGGTCCTCGGGTTCACCATTCCAGATGCTTTACTAACACTCTCCCCGCTTGGAGAGTCAGTGCCTTTAACCTCCTCTTTGGCACAGCTTGCCATTTCTGTGCAAGATGAACAGGAATAGGGAGAACCAATGAGAGACTAGCTGTAGGTGTCTGCACGGGCAAATGTAACGCTCATTGCCCACCAGGAAGAGGAATTAAACGAAGGCACAGTGTGCCCTGCTGGAAACAGATTAGGGCCTGAAGCAATCCTGCGGTTTTGTGCCCAGCTCACAAGAAAGCGAGTTGAAGAAAGGAGCTCAGGGGCACTGTATTTCACAAACCTGCAGAGTTATAAATGACAGCTATCCTCCAAAAATATATTGAAGTAAGCCTGCGAAGGGGACTTGAAAGCGGGGCTGAATTTCAGGAAAACGATTGCAGGGGGTAGACTGGAATTGCCCTGAAAGCATAGGAAAAGAGGCACAACGTCGACAATGATGCACTTGGCCAAAAAGGGCGTATGCGTTTTTTCCTGAATATATTCAGGAAAAAACGCATACGCCCTTTTTGGCCAACCAAGCAAGCCTGTAAAGGAAATCTGCACTACAATGAAATCTCACTGCCCCCCTGGGCAAAAGGGCCATCTGAAAAAAGTGTAAAATCCAGAAAGGTAGGACAGGATATGGAGAACAGGGAGCCTTGTTATGCTAATTGGCAGGTTGTAAATTGCCAGCAGCCACCCTAGAGAAGTGTATGGTGTTTCCTGAAACACGTAAGAAACAAAGCAAAACAGCCTATGGCACTTCCACTTATGGTCCTTTAGCTTACGGAAATTAAAATCAAAAACAGACAGCCACCCCAATATTTGGGACGGCTGTGTTCACATGAAGCTCGTCTACAGTATCAGGTAAATATCCCAGAAAGCAAAAAATGGATAAAGAAGTTGTGGCACGTACGTACAATGCAATATCACTCAGCAATGAAATTTGTGTCATCAGGCCCGTAGCGGCATAGTGAGTGGATGCAGGTACGGTGATTCTACGTGAACTACGTCACACAGAAAAAGAAACATCATAAGATATCACTAATACACGGAATGTAAACTTGACTACACATGAACTGAATTACAAAAAAGAACAGGGTCTCAAATTTAGAAAACCAACTAGTGCTTGCTTATGGGGAAAGGTGCGTTGGGGTGCTGCATAAAACCAGAGACTGAAATTAGCACAGATAACATTCCATAAGCCAAATATGTAATAGAAAAGACCTACTCCTTGCTCAACGAAATGGACTCAACCCCACATATTCAACGCCTAGGAATATACCTGACTAGGAAGAATCTTAAAACCCATAGATATATGTCTCCGTAAGAGAATCAAGCGTGTGTACAGCGGCAGAAATGCAGCAGTGAAAATCCGATAAATCCCATTATCAAAATAAATTTTGAAAACAAAACACAAAGACAGTGAAATAGAGAGCAATTCTTAAATAATTCACTCAGGGCATGTGATGCAACCGGGATTGACCACATCTACACCCAGAGCTGGTTGAGACATAAGGCTGGACACTTCTGGCTGATAGCTCTGGTGAGTTTCGGTGAGCAAATGCAGACCCTTTGAAGTCATACTGCATGGTACCCATTCCATGGGTCCCAACTCTCCAGGTTCAAGGCATTCTTCCTCCAGCTAAAACATGCATGGGAAACCCAGAGTATCGTCCACCGTGTGATTGGGAAACGATTTAAAATGCATCTCAGTTTTCGTATCCTGGTCCTTGGGTTCACCATTCCAGATGCTTTACTAACACTCTCCCCGCTTGGAGAGTCAGTGCCTTTAACCTCCTGTTTGGCACAGCTTGCCATTTCTGTGCAAGATGAACAGGAATAGGGAGAACCAATGAGAGACTAGCTGTAGGTGTCTGCACGGGCAAATGTAACGCTCATTGCCCACCAGGAAGAGGAATTAAACAAAGGCTCAGTGTGCCCTGCTTGAAACAGATTAGGGCCTGAAGCAATCCTGCGGTTTTGTGCCCAGCTCACAAGAAAGCGAGTTGAAGAAAGGAGCTCAGGGGCACTGTACTTCACAAACCTGCAGAGTTATAAATGACAGCTATCCTCCAAAAATATATTGAAGTAAGCCTGCGAAGGGGACTTGAAAGCGGGGCTGAATTTTAAGAAAACGATTGCAGGGGGTAGACTGGAATTGCCCTGAAAGCATAGGAAAAGAGGCAGAACGTCGACAATGATGCACTTGGCCAAAAAGGGCGTATGCGTTTTTTCCTGAATATATTCAGGAAAAAACGCATACGCCCTTTTTGGCCAACCAAGCAAGCCTGTAAAGGAAATCTGCACTACAATGAAATCTCACTGCCCCCCCGGGCAAAAGGGCCATCTGAAAAAAGTGTAAAATCCAGAAAGGTATGACAGGATATGGAGAACAGGGAGCCTTGTTATGCTGATTGGCATGATGTAAATTGCCAGCAGCCACCCTGGAGAAGTGTATGGTGTTTCCTGAAACACGTAAGAAACAAAGCAACACAGCCTATGGCACTTCCACTTATGGTCCTATAGGTTACGGAAATTAAAATCAAAAACAGACAGCCACCCCAATATTTGGGACGGCTGTGTTCACAAGAAGCTCGTCTACAGTATCAGGTAAATATCCCAGTAAGCAAAAAATGGATAAAGAAGTTGTGGCACGTACGTACAATGCAATATCACTCAGCAATGAAATCTGTGTCATCAGGCCCGTAGCGGCATAGTGAGTGGATGCAGGTACGGTGATTCTACGTGAACTACGTCACACAGAAAAAGAAACATCATAAGATATCACTAATACAAGGAATGTAAACTTGACTACACATGAACTGAATTACAAAAAAGAACAGGGTCTCAAATTTAGAAAACCAACTAGTGCTTGCTTATGGGGAAAGGTGCGTTGGGGTGCTGCATAAAACCAGAGACTGAAATTAGCACAGATAACTTTCCATAAGCCAAATATGTAATAGACAAGACCTACTCCTTGCTCAACGAAATGGACCCAACACCACATATTCAACGCCTAGTAATATACCTGACTAGGAAGAATCTTAAAACCCATGGATATATATGTCTCCGTAAGAGAATCAAGCGTGTGTACAGCGGCCGAAACGCAGCAGTGAAAATCCGATAAATCCCATTATCAAAATAAATTTCGAAAACAAAACACAAAGACAGTGAAATAGAGAGCAATTCTTAACTAATTCACTCAGGGCATGTGATGCAACCGGGATTGACCACATCTACACCCAGAGCTGGTTGAGACATAAGGCTGGACACTTCAGGCTGATAGCATTGGTGAGTTTCGGTGAGCAAATGCAGACCCTTTGAAGTCATACTGCATGGTACCCATTCCATGGGTCCCAACTCTCCAGGTTCAAGGGATTCTTCCTCCAGCTAAAACATGCATGGGAAACCCAGAGTATCGTCCACCGTGTGATTGGGAAATGATTTAAAATGCATCTCAGTTTTCGTTTCCTGGTCCTCGGGTTCACCATTCCAGATGCTTTACTAACACTCTCCCCGCTTGGAGAGTCAGTGCCTTTAACCTCCTCTTTGGCACAGCTTGCCATTTCTGTGCAAGATGAACAGGAATAGGGAGAACCAATGAGAGACTAGCTGTAGGTGTCTGCACGGGCAAATGTAACGCTCATTGCCCACCAGGAAGAGGAATTAAACGAAGGCACAGTGTGCCCTGCTGGAAACAGATTAGGGCCTGAAGCAATCCTGCGGTTTTGTGCCCAGCTCACAAGAAAGCGAGTTGAAGAAAGGAGCTCAGGGGCACTGTATTTCACAAACCTGCAGAGTTATAAATGAGAGCTATCCTCCAAAAATATATTGAAGTAAGCCTGCGAAGGGGACTTGAAAGCGGGGCTGAATTTCAGGAAAACGATTGCAGGGGTAGACTGGAATTGCCCTGAAAGCATAGGAAAAGAGGCACAACGTCGACAATGATGCACTTGGCCAAAAAGGGCGTATGCGTTTTTTCCTGAATATATTCAGGAAAAAATGCATACGCCCTTTTTGGCCAACCAAGCAAGCCTGTAAAGGAAATCTGCACTACAATGAAATCTCACTGCCCCCCGGGGCAAAAGGGCCATCTGAAAAAAGTGTAAAATCCAGAAAGGTAGGACAGGATATGGAGAACAGGGAGCCTTGTTATGCTGATTGGCAGGATGTAAATTGCCAGCAGCCACCCTGGAGAAGTGTATGGTGTTTCCTGAAACACGTAAGAAACAAAGCAACACAGCCTATGGCACTTCCACTTATGGTCCTATAGCTTACGGAAATTAAAATCAAAAACAGACAGCCACCCCAATATTTGGGACGGCTGTGTTCACAAGAAGCTCGTCTACAGTATCAGGTAAATATCCCAGAAAGCAAAAAATGGATTAAGAAGTTGTGGCACATACGTGCAATGCAATATCACTCAGCAATGAAATCTGTGTCATCAGGCCCGTAGCGGCATAGTGAGTGGATGCAGGTACGGTGATTCTACGTGAACTACGTCACACAGAAAAAGAAACATCATAAGATATCACTAATACACGGAATGTAAACTTGACTACACATGAACTGAATTACAAAACAGAACAGGGTCTCAAATTTAGAAAACCAACTAGTGCTTGCTTATGGGGAAAGGTGCGTTGGGGTGCTGCATAAAACCAGAGACTGAAATTAGCACAGATAACATTCCATAAGCCAAATATGTAATAGACAAGACCTACTCCTTGCTCAACGAAATGGACACAACACCACATATTCAACGCCTAGGAATATACCTGACTAGGAAGAATCTTAAAACCCATGGATATATATGTCTCCGTAAGAGAATCAAGCATGTGTACAGCGGCGGAAATGCAGCAGTGAAAATCCGATAAATCCTATTATCAAAATAAATTTCGAAAACAAAACACAAAGACAGTGAAATAGAGAGCAATTCTTAAATAATTCACTCAGGGCATGTGATGCAACCGGGATTGACCACATCTACACCCAGAGCTGGTTGAGACATAAGGCTGGACACTTCTGGCTGATAGCACTGGTGAGTTTCGGTGAGCAAATGCAGACCCTTTGAAGTCATACTGCATGGTACCCATTCCATGGGTCCCAACTCTCCAGGTTCAAGGCATTCTTCCTCCAGCTAAAACATGCATGGGAAACCCAGAGTATCGTCCACCGTGTGATTGGGAAACGATTTAAAATGCATCTCAGTTTTCGTATCCTGGTCCTCGGGTTCAGCATTCCAGATGCTTTACTAACACTCTCCCCGCTTGGAGAGTCAGTGCCTTTAACCTCCTGTTTGGCACAGCTTGCCATTTCTGTGCAAGATGAACAGGAATAGGGAGAACCAATGAGAGACTAGCTGTAGGTGTCTGCACGGGCAAATGTAACGCTCATTGCTCACCAGGAAGAGGAATTAAACAAAGGCTCATTGTGCCCTGCTGGAAACAGATTAGGGCCTGAAGCAATCCTGCGGTTTTGTGCCCAGCTCACAAGAAAGCGAGTTGAAGAAAGGAGCTCAGGGGCACTGTACTTCACAAACCTGCACAGTTATAAATGACAGCTATCCTCCAAAAATATATTGAAGTAAGCCTGCGAAGGTGACTTGAAAGCGGGGCTGAATTTCAGGAAAACGATTGCAGGGGGTAGACTGGAATTGCCCTGAAAGCATAGGAAAAGAGGCACAACGTCGACAATGATGCACTTGGCCAAAAAGGGCGTATGAGTTTTTTCCTGAATATATTCAGGAAAAAACGCATACGCCCTTTTTGGCCAACCAAGCAAGCCTGTAAAGGAAATCTGCACTACAATGAAATCTCACTGCCCCCCCGGGCAAAAGGGCCATCTGAAAAAAGTGTAAAATCCAGAAAGGTAGGACAGGATATGGAGAACAGGGAGCCTTGTTATGCTGATTGGCAGGATGTAAATTGCCAGCAGCCACCCTGGAGAAGTGTATGGTGTTTCCTGAAACACGTAAGAAACAAAGCAACACAGCCTATGGCACTTCCACTTATGGTCCTATAGCTTACGGAAATTAAAATCAAAAACAGACAGCCACCCCAATATTTGGGACGGCTGTGTTCACAAGAATCTCGTCTACAGTATCAGGTAAATATCCCAGAAAGCAAAAAATGGATAAAGAAGTTGTGGCACGTACGTGCAATGCAATATCACTCAGCAATGAAATCTGTGTCATCAGGCCCGTAACGGCATAGTAAGTGGATGCAGGTACGGTGATTCTACGTGAACTACGTCACACAGAAAAAGAAACATCATAAGATATCACTAATACACGGAATGTAAACTTGACTACACATGAACTGAATTACAAAACAGAACAGGGTCTCAAATTTAGAAAACCAACTAGTGCTTGCTTATGGGGAAAGGTGCGTTGGGGTGCTGCATAAAACCAGAGACTGAAATTAGCACAGATAACATTCCATAAGCCAAATATGTAATAGACAAGACCTACTCCTTGCTCAACGAAATGGACTCAACACCACATATTCAACGCCTAGGAATATACCTGACTAGGAAGAATCTTAAAACCCATGGATATATATGTCTCCGTAAGAGAATCAAGCGTGTGTACAGCGGTGGAAATGCAGCAGTGAAAATCCGTTAAATCCCATTATCAAAATAAATTTCGAAAACAAAACACAAAGACAGTGAAATAGAGAGCAATTCTTAAATAATTCACTCAGGGCATGTGATGCAACCGGGATTGACCACATCTACACCCAGAGCTGGTTGAGACATAAGGCTGGACACTTCAGGCTGATAGCACTGGTGAGTTTCGGTGAGCAAATGCAGACCATTTGAAGTCATACTGCATGGTACCCATTCCATGGGTCCCAACTCTCCAGGTTCAAGGCATTCTTCCTCCAGCTAAAACATGCATGGGAAACCCAGAGTATCGTCCACCGTGTGATTGGGAAATGATTTAAAATGCATCTCAGTTTTCGATTCCTGGTCCTCGGGTTCACCATTCCAGATGCTTTACTAACACTCTCCCCGCTTGGAGAGTCAGTGCCTTTAACCTCCTGTTTCGCACAGCTTGCAATTTCTGTGCAAGATGAACAGGAATAGGGAGAACCAATGAGAGACTAGCTGTAGGTGTCTGCACGGGCAAATGAAACTCTCATTGCCCACCAGGAAGAGGAATTAAACAAAGGCTCAGTGTGCCCTGCTGGAAACAGATTAGGGCCTGAAGCAATCCTGCGGTTTTGTGCCCAGCTCACAAGAAAGCGAGTTGAAGAAAGGAGCTCAGGGGCACTGTACTTCACAAACCTGCACAGTTATAAATGACAGCTATCCTCCAAAAATATATTGAAGTAAGCCTGCGAAGGGGACTTGAAAGTGGGGCTGAATTTCAGGAAAACGATTGCAGGGGGTAGACTGGAATTGCCCTGAAAGCATAGGAAAAGAGGCACAACGTCGACAATGATGCACTTGGCCAAAAAGGACGTATGCGTTTTTTCCTGAATATATTCAGGAAAAAACGCATACGCCCTTTTTGGCCAACCAAGCAAGCCTGTAAAGGAAATCTGCACTACAATGAAATCTCACTGCCCCCCCGGGCAAAAGGGCCATCTGAAAAAAGTGTAAAATCCAGAAAGGTAGGACAGGATATGGAGAACAGGGAGCCTTGTTATGCTGATTGGCAGGATGTAAATTGCCAGCAGCCACCCTGGAGAAGGGTATGGTGTTTCCTGAAACACGTAAGAAACAAAGCAACACAGCCTATGGCACTTCCACTTATGGTCCTATAGCTTACGGAAATTAAAATCAAAAACAGACAGCCACCCCAATATTTGGGACGGCTGTGTTCACAAGAAGCTCGTCTACAGTATCAGGTAAATATCCCAGAAAGCAAAAAATGGATAAAGAAGTTGTGGAACGTACGTGCAATGCAATATCACTCAGCAATGAAATCTGTGTCATCAGGCCCGTAGCGGCATAGTGAGTGGATGCAGGTACGGTGATTCTACGTGAACTACGTCACACAGAAAAAGAAACATCATAAGATATCACTAATACACTGAATGTAAACTTGACTACACATGAACTGAATTACAAAACAGAACAGGGACTCAAATTTAGATAACCAACTAGTGCTTGCTTATGGGGAAAGGTGCGTTGGGGTGCTGCATAAAACCAGAGACTGAAATTAGCACAGATAACATTCCATAAGCCAAATATGTAATAGACAAGACCTACCCCTTGCTCAACGAAATGGACTCAACACCACATATTCAATGCCTAATAATATACCTGACTAGGAAGAATCTTAAAACCCATGGATATATATGTCTCCGTAAGAGAATCAAGCGTGTGTACAGCGGCGGAAATGCAGCAGTGAAAATCCGATAAATCCCATTATCAAAATAAATTTCGAAAACAAAACACAAAGACAGTGAAATAGAGAGCAATTCTTAAATAATTCACTCAGGGCATGTGATGCAACCGGGATTGACCACATCTACACCCAGAGCTGGTTGAGACATAAGGCTGGACACTTCTGGCTGATAGCACTGGTGAGTTTCGGTGAGCAAATGCAGACCCTTTGAAGTCATACTACATGGTACCCATTCCATGGGTCCCAACTCTCCAGGTTCAAGGCATTCTTCCTCCAGCTAAAACATGCATGGGAAACCCAGAGTATCGTCCACCGTGTGATTGGGAAATGATTTAAAATGCATCTCAGTTTTCGTTTCATGGTCCTCGGGTTCACCTTTCCAGATGCTTTACTAACACTCTCCCCGCTTGGAGAGTTAGTGCCTTTAACCTCCTCTTTGGCACAGCTTGCAATTTCTGTGCAAGATGAACAGGAATAGGGAGAACCAATGAGAGACTAGCTGTAGGTGTCTGCACGGGCAAATGTAACGCTCATTGCCCACCAGGAACAGGAATTAAACAAAGGCTCAGTGTGCACTGCTGGAAACAGATTAGGGCCTGAACCAATCCTGCGGTTCTGTGCCCAGCTCACAAGAAAGCGAGTTGAAGAAAGGAGCTCAGGGGCACTGTACTTTACAAACCTGCAGAGTTATAAATGACAGCTATCCTCCAAAAATATATTGAAGTAAGCCTGCGAAGGGGACTTGAAAGCGGGGCTGAATTTCAGGAAAACGATTGCAGGGGGTAGACTGGAATTGCCCTGAAAGCATAGGAAAAGAGGCACAACGTCGACAATGATGCACTTGGCCAAAAAGGGCGTATGCGTTTTTTCCTGAATATATTCAGGAAAAAACGCATACGCCCTTTTTGGCCAACCAAGCAAGCCTGTAAAGGAAATCTGCACTACAATGAAATCTCACTGCCCCCCGGGGCAAAAGGGACATCTGAAAAAAGTGTAAAATCCAGAAAGTTAGGACAGGATATGGAGAACAGGGAGCCTTGTTATGCTGATTGGCAGGATGTAAATTGCCAGCAGCCACCCTGGAGAAGTGTATGGTGTTTCCTGAAACACGTAAGAAACAAAGCAACACAGCCTATGGCACTTCCACTTATGGTCCTATAGCTTACGGAAATTAAAATCAAAAACAGACAGCCACCCCAATATTTGGGACGGCTGTGTTCACAAGAAGCTCGTCTACAGTATCAGGTAAATATCCCAGAAAGCAAAAAATGGATTAAGAAATTGTGGCACATACGTGCAATGCAATATCACTCAGCAATGAAATCTGTGTCATCAGGGCTGTAGCGGCATAGTGAGTGGATGCAGGTACGGTGATTCTACGTGAACTACGTCACACAGAAAAAGAAACATCATAAGATATCACTAATACACGGAATGTAAACTTGACTACACATGAACTGAATTACAAAACAGAACAGGGTCTCAAATTTAGAAAACCAACTAGTGCTTGCTTATGGGGAAAGGTGCGTTGGGGTGCTGCATAAAACCAGAGACTGAAATTAGCACAGATAACATTCCATAAGCCAAATATGTAATAGACAAGACCTACTCCTTGCTCAACGAAATGGACACAACACCACATATTCAACGCCTAGGAATATACCTGACTAGGAAGAATCTTAAAACCCATGGATATATATGTCTCCGTAAGAGAATCAAGCGTGTGTACAGCGGCGGAAATGCAGCAGTGAAAATCCGATAAATCCCATTATCAAAATAAATTTCGAAAACAAAACACAAAGACAGTGAAATAGAGAGCAATTCTTAAATAATTCACTCAGGGCATGTGATGCAACCGGGATTGACCACATCTACACCCAGAGCTGGTTGAGACATAAGGCTGGACACTTCTGGCTGATAGCACTGGTGAGTTTCGGTGAGCAAATGCAGACCCTTTGAAGTCATACTGCATGGTACCCATTCCATGGGTCCCAACTCTCCAGGTTCAAGGCATTCTTCCTCCAGCTAAAACATGCATGGGAAACCCAGAGTATCGTCCACCGTGTGATTGGGAAACGATTTAAAATGCATCTCAGTTTTCGTATCCTCGTCCTCGGGTTCAGCATTCCAGATGCTTTACTAACACTCTCCCCACTTGGAGAGTCAGTGCCTTTAACCTCCTGTTTGGCACAGCTTGCCATTTCTGTGCAAGATGAACAGGAATAGGGAGAACCAATGAGAGACTAGCTGTAGGTGTCTGCACGGGCAAATGTAACGCTCATTGCCCACCAGGAAGAGGAATTAAACAAAGGCTCAGTGTGCCCTGCTGGAAACAGATTAGGGCCTGAAGCAATCCTGCGGTTTTGTGCCCAGTTCACAAGAAAGCGAGTTGAAGAAAGGAGCTCAGGGGCACTGTACTTCACAAACCTGCAGAGTTATAAATGACAGCTATCCTCCAAAAATATATTGAAGTAAGCCTGCGAAGGGGACTTGAAAGCGGGGCTGAATTTCAGGAAAACGATTGCAGGGGGTAGACTGGAATTGCCCTGAAAGCATAGGAAAAGAGGCACAACGTCGACAATGATGCACTTGGCCAAAAAGGGCGTATGAGTTTTTTCCTGAATATATTCAGGAAAAAACGCATACGCCCTTTTTGGCCAACCAAGCAAGCCTGTAAAGGAAATCTGCACTACAATGAAATCTCACTGCCCCCCCGGGCAAAAGGGCCATCTGAAAAAAGTGTAAAATCCAGAAAGGTAGGACAGGATATGGAGAACAGGGAGCCTTGTTATGCTGATTGGCAGGATGTAAATTGCCAGCAGCCACCCTGGAGAAGTGTATGGTGTTTCCTGAAACACGTAAGAAACAAAGCAACACAGCCTATGGCACTTCCACTTATGGTCCTATAGCTTACGGAAATTAAAATCAAAAACAGACAGCCACCCCAATATTTGGGATGGCTGTGTTCACAAGAAGCTCGTCTACAGTATCAGGTAAATATCCCAGAAAGCAAAAAATGGATTAAGAAATTGTGGCACATACGTGCAATGCAATATCACTCAGCAATGAAATCTGTGTCATCAGGGCTGTAGCGGCATAGTGAGTGGATGCAGGTACGGTGATTCTACGTGAACTACGTCACACAGAAAAAGAAACATCATAAGATATCACTAATACACGGAATGTAAACTTGACTACACATGAACTGAATTACAAAACAGAACAGGGTCTCAAATTTAGAAAACCAACTAGTGCTTGCTTATGGGGAAAGGTGCGTTGGGGTGCTGCATAAAACCAGAGACTGAAATTAGCACAGATAACATTCCATAAGCCAAATATGTAATAGACAAGACCTACTCCTTGCTCAACGAAATGGACACAACACCACATATTCAACGCCTAGGAATATACCTGACTAGGAAGAATCTTAAAACCCATGGATATATATGTCTCCGTAAGAGAATCAAGCGTGTGTACAGCGGCGGAAATGCAGCAGTGAAAATCCGATACATCCCATTATCAAAATAAATTTCGAAAACAAAACACAAAGACAGTGAAATAGAGAGCAATTCTTAAATAATTCACTCAGGGCATGTGATGCAACCGGGATTGACCACATCTACACCCAGAGCTGGTTGAGACATAAGGCTGGACACTTCTGGCTGATAGCACTGGTGAGTTTCGGTGAGCAAATGCAGACCCTTTGAAGTCATACTGCATGGTACCCATTCCATGGGTCCCAACTCTCCAGGTTCAAGGCATTCTTCCTCCAGCTAAAACATGCATGGGAAACCCAGAGTATCGTCCACCGTGTGATTGGGAAACGATTTAAAATGCATCTCAGTTTTTGTATCCTCGTCCTCGGGTTCAGCATTCCAGATGCTTTACTAACACTCTCCCCACTTGGAGAGTCAGTGCCTTTAACCTCCTGTTTGGCACAGCTTGCCATTTCTGTGCAAGATGAACAGGAATAGGGAGAACCAATGAGAGACTAGCTGTAGGTGTCTGCACGGGCAAATGTAACGCTCATTGCCCACCAGGAAGAGGAATTAAACAAAGGCTCAGTGTGCCCTGCTGGAAACAGATTAGGGCCTGAAGCAATCCTGCGGTTTTGTGCCCAGTTCACAAGAAAGCGAGTTGAAGAAAGGAGCTCAGGGGCACTGTACTTCACAAACCTGCAGAGTTATAAATGACAGCTATCCTCCAAAAATATATTGAAGTAAGCCTGCGAAGGGGACTTGAAAGCGGGGCTGAATTTCAGGAAAACGATTGCAGGGGGTAGACTGGAATTGCCCTGAAAGCATAGGAAAAGAGGCACAACGTCGACAATGATGCACTTGGCCAAAAAGGGCGTATGCGTTTTTTCCTGAATATATTCAGGAAAAAACGCATATGCCCTTTTTGGCCAACCAAGCAAGCCTGTAAAGGAAATCTGCACTACAATGAAATCTCACTGCCCTCCCGGGCAAAAGGGCCATTGGAAAAAAAGTGTAAAATCCAGAAAGGTAGGACAGGATATGGAGAACAGGGAGCCTTGTTATGCTGATTGGCAGGATGTAAATTGCCAGCAGCCACCCTGGAGAAGTGTATGGTGTTTCCTGAAACACGTAAGAAACAAAGCAACACAGCCTATGGCACTTCCACTTATGGTCCTATAGCGTACGGAAATTAAAATCAAAAACAGACAGCCACCCTAATATTTGGGACGGCTGTGTTCACAAGAAGCTCGTCTACAGTATCAGGTAAATATCCCAGAAAGCAAAAAATGGATAAAGAAGTTGTGGCACGTACGTGCAATGCAATATCACTCAGCAATGAAATCTGTGTCATCAGGCCCGTAGCGGCATAGTAAGTGGATGCAGGTACGGTGATTCTACGTGAACTACGTCACACAGAAAAAGAAACATCATAAGATATCACTAATACACGGAATGTAAACTTGACTACACATGAACTGAATTACAAAACAGAACAGGGTCTCAAATTTAGAAAACCAACTAGTGCTTGCTTATGGGGAAAGGTGCGTTGGGGTGCTGCATAAAACCAGAGACTGAAATTAGCACAGATAACATTCCATAAGCCAAATATGTAATAGACAAGACCTATTCCTTGCTCAACGAAATGGACTCAACACCACATATTCAACGCCTAGGAATATACCTGACTAGGAAGAATCTTAAAACCCATGGATATATATGTCTCCGTAAGAGAATCAAGCGTGTATACAGCGGCGGAAATGAAGCAGTGAAAATCCGATAAATCCCATTATCAAAATAAATTTCGAAAACAAAACACAAAGACAGTGAAATAGAGAGCAATTCTTAAATAATTCACTCAGGGCATGTGATGCAACCGGGATTGACCACATCTACACCCACAGCTGGTTGAGACATAAGGCTGGACACTTCAGCCTTATAGCATTGGTCAGTTTCGGTGAGCAAATGCAGACCCTTTGAAGTCATACTGCATGGTACCCATTCCGTGGGTCCCAACTCTCCAGGTTCAAGTGATTCTTCCTCCAGTTAAAACATGCTTCGGAAACCCAGAGTATCGTCCACCGTGTGATTGGGAAACGATTTAAAATGCATCTCAGTTTTCGTATCCTGGTCCTCGGGTTCACCATTCCAGATGCTTTACTAACACTCTCCCCGCTTGGAGAGTCAGTGCCTTTAACCTCCTCTTTAGCACAGCTTGCAATTTCTGTGCAAGATGAACAGGAATAGGGAGAACCAATGAGAGACTAGCTGTAGGTGTCTGCACGGGCAAATGTAACGCTCATTGCCCACAAGGTAGAGGAATTAAACAAGAGGCTCAGCGTGCCCTGCTGAAAACAGATTAGGGCCTGAAGCAATCCTTTGGTTTTGTGTCCAGCTCACAAGAAAGCGAGTTGAAGAAAGGAGCTCAGGGACACTGTAATTCACAAACCTGCAGAGTTATAAATGACAGCTCTCCTCCAAAAATATATTGAAGTAAGCCTGCGAAGGGGACTTGAAAGCGGGGCAGAATTTCAGGAAAACGATTGCAGGGGGTAGACTGGAATTGCACTGAAAGCATAGGAAAAGAGGCAGAACATCGACAATGATGCACTTGGCCAAAAAGGGCGTATGCGTTTTTTCCTGAATATATTCAGGAAAAAACGCATACACCCTTTTTGGCCAACCAAGCAAGCCTGTAAAGGAAATCTGCACTACAATGAAGTCTCACTGCCCCCCGGGCAAAAGGGCCATCTGAAAAAAGTGTAAAATCCAGAAAGGTAGGACAGGATATGGAGAACAGGGAGCCTTGTTATGCTGATTGGCAGGATGTAAATTGCCAGCAGCCACCCTGGAGAAGTGTATGGTGTTTCCTGAAACACGTAAGAAACAGAGCAATACATCCTATGGCACTTCCACTTATGGTCCTATAGCTTACGGAAATTAAAATCAAAAACAGACAGCCACCCCAATATTTGGGATGGCTGTGTTCCCAAGAAGCTCGTCTACAGTACCAGGTAAATATCCCAGAAAGCAAAAATGGATAAAGAAGTTGTGGCACGTACGTGCAATGCAATATCACTCAGCAATGAAATCTGTGTCATCAGGCCCGTAGCGGCACAGTGAGTGGATGCAGGAACGGTGATTCTACGTGAACTACGTCACACAGAAAAAGAAACATCATAAGATATCACTAATACACGGAATGTAAACTTGACTACACATGAACTGAATTACAAAACAGAACAGGGTCTCAAATTTAGAAAACCAACTAGTGCTTGCTTATGGGGAAAGGTGCCTTGGGGTGCTGCAAAAAACCAGAGACTGAAATTAGCACAGATAACTTTCCATAAGCCAAATATGTAATAGACAAGACCTATTCCTTGCTCAACGAAATGGACCCAACACCACATATTCAACGCCTAGGAATATACCTGACTAGGAAGAATCTTAAAACCCATGGATATATATGTCTCCGTAAGAGAATCAAGCCTGTGTACAGCGGCCGAAACGCAGCAGTGAAAATCCGATAAATCCCATTATCAAAATAAATTTCGAAAACAAAACACAAAGACAGTGAAATAGAAAGCAATTCTTAAATAATTCACTCAGGGCATGTGATGCAACCGGGATTGACCACATCTACACAAAGAGCTGGTTGAGACATAAGGCTGGACACTTCAGGCTGATAGCATTGGTGAGTTTCGGTGAGCAAATGCAGACCCTTTGAAGTCATACTTCATGGTACCCATTCCATGGGTCCCAACTCTCCAGGTTCAAGGGATTCTTCCTCCAGCTAAAACATGCATGGGAAACCCAGAGTATCGTCCACCGCGTGATTGGGAAACGATTTAAATGCATCTCAGTTTTCGTATCCTGGTCCTCGGGTTCACCATTCCAGATGCTTTACTAACACTCTCCCCGCTTGGAGAGTCAGTGCCTTTAACCTCCTGTTTGGCACAGCTTGCAATTTCTGTGCAAGATGAACAGGAATAGGGAGAATCAATGAGAGACTAGCTGTAGGTGTCTGCACGGGCAAATGTAACGCTCATTGCCCACCAGGAAGAGGAATTAAACAAAGGCTCAGTGTGCCCTGCTGGAAACAGATTAGGGCCTGAAGCAATCCTGCGGTTTTGTGCCCAGCTCACAAGAAAGCGAGTTGAAGAAAGGAGCTCAGGGGCACTGTAATTCACAAACCTGCAGAGTTATAAATGACAGCTATCCTCCAAAAATATATTGAAGTAAGCCTGCGAAGGGGACTTGAAAGCAGGGCAGAATTTCAGGAAAACGATTGCAGGGGGTAGAGTGGAATTGCCCTGAAAGCATAGGAAAAGAGGCACAACGTCGACAATGATGCACTTGGCCAAAAAGGGCGTATGCGTTTTTTCCTGAATATATTCAGGCAAAAACACATACGCCCTTTTTGGCCAACCAAGCAAGCCTGTAAAGGAAATCTGCACTACAATGAAGTCTCACTGCCCCCCTGGCAAAAGGGCCATCTGAAAAAAGTGTAAAATCTAGAAAGGTAGGACAGGATATGGAGAAGAGGGAGCCTTGTTATGCTGATTGGCAGGATGTAAATTGCCAACAGCCACCCTGTAGAAGTGTATGGTGTTTCCTGAAACACGTAAGAAACAAAGCAACACAGCCTATGGCACTTGCACTTATGGTCCTATAGCTTAGGGAAATTAAAATCAAAAACAGACAGCCACACCAATGTTTGGGACGGCTGTGTTCACAAGAAGCTCGTCTACAGTACCAGGTAAATAACCCAGAAAGCAAAAAATGGATAAAGAAGTTGTGGCACGTACGTGCAATGCAATATCACTCAGCAATGAAATGTGTGTCATCAGGCCCGTAGCGGCATAGTGAGTGGATGCAGGTACGGTGATTCTACGTGAACTATATCACACAGAAAAAGAAACATCATAAGATATCACTAATACACGGAATGTAAATTTAACTACACATGAACTGAATTACAAAACAGAACAGGGTCTCAAATTTTGAAAACCAACTAGTGCTTGCTTATGGGGAAATGTGCGTTGGGATGCTGCATAAAACCAGAGACTGAAATTAGCACAGATAACTTTCCATAAGCCAAATATGTAATAGACAAGACCTACACCTTGCTCAACGAAATGGACTCAACACCACATATTCAACGCCTAGGAATATACCTGACTAGGAAGAATCTTAAAACCCATGGATTTATATGTCTCCGTAAGAGAATCAAGCGTGTGTACAGCGGCATAAACGCAGCAGTGAAAATCCGATAAATCCCATTATCAAAATAAATTTCAAAAACAAAACACAAAGACAGTGAAATAGAGAGCAATTCTTAAACAATTCACTCAGGGCATGTGATGCAACCGGGATTGACCACATCTACACCCACAGCTGGTTGAGACATAAGGCTGGACACTTCAGCCTTATAGCATTGGTGAGTTTCGGTGAGCAAATGCAGACCCTTTGAAGTCATACTGCATGGTACCCATTCCATGGGTCCCAACTCTCCAGGTTCAAGGGATTCTTCCTCCAGCTAAAACATGCATGGGAAACCCAGAGTATCGTCCACCGTGTGATTGGGAAACGATTTAAAATGCATCTCAGTTTTCGTATCCTGGTCCTCGGGTTCACCACTCCAGATGCTTTACTAACACTCTCCCCGCTTGGAGAGTCAGTGCCTTTAACCCCCTCTTTGGCACAGCTTGCAATTTCTGTGCAAGATGAACAGGAATAGGGAGAACCAATGAGAGACTAGCTGTAGGTGTCTGCACGGGCAAATGTAATGCTCATTTCCCACCAGGAAGAGGAATTAACCAAACGCTCAGCATGCCCTGCTGATAAGAAATTAGTGCCTGAAGCAATCCTGCGGTTTTGTGCCCAGCTCACAAGAAAGCGAGTTGAAGAAAGGAGCTCAGGGGCACTGTAATTCACATACCTGCAGAGTTATAAATGACAGCTATCCTCCAAAAATATATTGAAGTAAGCCTGCAAAGGGGACTTGAAAGCGGGATAGAAATTCAGGAAAACGATTGAAGGGTTAAACTGGAATTGCACTTAAAGAATAGGAAAAGAGGCAGAACGTCGATAATGATGCACTTGTCCAGAAAGTGCGGATGCTTTTTTCCCTAAATATATTCAGGAAAAAACGCATACGCACTTTTTGGCCAACCAAGAAGCTTGTAAATAAACCTGCACTACAATGAAATCTCAGTGCCCCCCAGGGCAAATGGGCCATTTAAAAAAATTGTAAAATCCAGAAACGGAGGACAGGCAATGGAAAACAGGGATCCTTATTATGCTGATGCATATGATGTAAATTGCCGACAGCCATTCTGGAGAAGTGTTATGTGTTTCCTGAAACACGTAAGAAACAAAGCAACACAGCCTATGGCACTTCCACTTATGGTCCTACAGCTTAGGGAAATTAAAATCAAAAACACCCAGCCACCTCAAAGTTTGGGACCTCTCTGTTCACAAGAACCTCGTGTACAGTACCAGGTAAATATCTCAGAGAGCAAACAATGGATAAAGAAGTTGTGGTACGTACGTACAATGGAATATCACTCAGCAATGAAATCTGTGTCATCAGGCCCGTAGTGGCATAGTGAGTGGATACAGGTATGGTGATTCTACGTGAAATAAGTCACACATAAAAAGAAACATCATAAAATATCACTAATACACAGTATGTAAACTTGACTACACATGAACTGAATTACAAAACAGAACAGTCTCAAATTTAGAAAACCAACTTGTGCTTTCTTATGGAGAAAGGTGCGTTGGAGTGCTGCATAAAACCAGAGACTGAAATTAGCACAGATACCGTTCCATAAGCCAAATATGTAATAGACAAGACCTACTCCTTGCTCAACGAAATGGACTCAACACCACATATTCAACGCCTAGGAATATACCTGACTAGGAAGAATCTTAAAACCCGTGGATATTTATGTCTCCGTAAGAGAATCAAGAGTGTGTACAGCGGCATTAACACAGCAGTGAAAATCAGATAAATCCCAGTGTCAAAAAAAATTTCAAAAACAAAACACAATGACAGTGAAATAGAGAGCAATTCTTAAATAACTCACACAGGGCATGTGATGCAACCTGGTTTACCACATCTACACCCAGAGCTGGGTGAGAGATAAGGCTTGACCCTTTGGGCTGATAGCATTGGTGAGGTTCAGTGAGCAAATGCAGACCCTTTGATGTCATACTGCCTGGTACCCATTCCATGGTTCCCAACTCTCCAGGTTCAAGGGATTCTTCCTTCTGCTAAAATTTGCATGGGAAACCCAGAGTATGCTCCACCGTGTGACTGGGAAACCTTTTTACATGCATGTCTGTTTTCGTCCCCTGGTACTCAGGTTCACCATTCCAGACCCTTTTCTTACACTCTCCCCATTTGGAGAGTCAGTGCCTTTAACCTCCTGTTTGGCACTGTTTGCAATTTCTGCCCAAGATGAACAGGAATAAGGAGAACCAATGGGAGACTATCTGTAGGTGTGTGCACGGGCAAATATTTTTTTTAACATCTTTATTGGGGTATAATTGCTTTACAATGGTGTGTTAGTTTTTGCTTTATAACAAAGTGAATCAGCTATACATATACATATGCTCCCTGTGTCTTCCCTCTTGTGTCTCCCTCCCTCCCTCTCTCCCCCTTCCACCCCTCCAGGCTGTCCCAACGCCCCGAGCTAATATCCCTGTGCCTTGCGGCTGCTTCCCCCTTGCTATCTACCTTACTACATTTGTTAGTGTGTATATGTCCATGACTCTCTCTCGCCCTGTCAAAACTCACCATTCCCCCTCCCCATATCCTCAATTCCGTTCTCCAGTAGGTCTGCGCCTCTATTCCTGTCTTATCCCTAGGTTCTTCATGACATTTTTTTCCTTTAAATTCCATATATATGTGTTAGCATACGCTATTTGTCTTTTTCTTTCTGACTTACTTCACTCTGTATGACAGACTCTAGGTCTATCCATCTCATTACAAATAACTCAGTTTCATTTCTTTTTAAGGCTGAGTAATATTCCATTGTGTATATGTGCCACATCTTCTTTATCCATTCGTCCGATGATGGGCGCTTAGGTTCTTTCCATCTCCGGGCTATTGTAAATAGAGCTGCAATGAACATTTTGGTACATGACTCTTTTTGAATTTTGGTTTTCTCAGGGTATATGCCCAGTATGCACGGGCAATTTTAACACTCATTTCCCAACAGGAAAAGGAATTAACCAAAGGCTCAGCATGCCGTGCTGGAACAAGATTAGGGCCTGAAGCAATCCTGCGGTTTTGTGGCCAGCTCACAAGAAAGCGAGTTGAGGAAAGGAGCTCAGGGGCACTGTCATTCACATACCTGCAGACTTATAAATGACAGAAATCGTACAAAAATATATTGAATTAAGGCTGCGAAGAGGACTTGAAAGTGGGGCAGAATTGCTGGAATCCGATTTCAGGAGGTAGACGTGAATTGCTCTGAAAGCATAAGAGAAGTGGCAGAACCTCGTCAATGAAGCACTTGGCCAAAAAGGGCATATGCATTTTTTCCAGGGCCATCATTCACGGGAGTAGGAGGCTCCCAGCATGCTCCAGTGGCCAACAGAGGGCCCACGTCGCCAAGGCGATGTGAGCTAGCCAGGCAGGAGTGACCTGACATCAGAGGGCCCACCTCACAGAATGGTAGGGAACCCAGCCAGGATCAGACTCTCCCCAGAGGGCCCACATCACCAAGGTGATGGGAACCAGGCAGGAGTGTCCTCACACCCGTGGGGCCACATCATCAAAAGTTGAGGTACCCAGCACATGTGGCCTCAAACCAGAGGACCCACATCACCATGGGTTTCGGAGTGAGGCAGGCAGGATTAACCTCACAACACATGTCCCATTGTATACAAAAGGTGTGGAAACCAGCAGTTGGATCTTCCTAGCAGGCGGCCCAGAGCACTGAGGCTATGAGATCCAGGCCGGCATGAACTCACAACAGAGGGCCCTCATTGTGATTCTGTAAGCAACCCAGCCGTTGTGACCTCAGAGCAGAAGGCCCACATCCCCATGGGGAAGGGAAACAAGCAGGAGTGTCATCGCAAGAGTGGGCACACATGAAAAAATGTGGGGAGCCCAGCAATTAGTGCCTGATGCCAGAGGGCCCTCATCACCGAGGGGCGGTGGCTCCCAGCCAGCTCCGACTGCTACCAGAGGGGCGACGTCGCCAATGCGGAGTGCGACAACCAGGCAGGAGTGACCTCAGAGCAGAGGGTCAACCTCACAGAAGTGTGAAGAACCAAAGAGGATCAGATTCTCACCAGAGGGCCCACATCACCAAGGGAATGGGAACCAGGCAGGAGTGTCCTCACACTAGTGGGGCCACATCACCGAAAAGTGAGGGACCCAGCACACGTGGCCTCAAACCAGAGGACACACATCACAAGGGAGCTGGGATTGAGGCAGGCAGGAGGAGCCTCAAAACAGAGGGACCATAGAATTAAAGAGGTGAAGAATCCCGCAGTTGGAACCTCCCAGCAGGCGGCCAGGAGCAGCGAGACTATGGGATCCAGGCCGGAGTGATCTCACACCAGAGGGCCGTCATCATGAAACTGTGAGCAACCTAGGCGTTGGGATCTCAGAGCAGAAGGCCCACATTCCCATGGGGTTGGGAACCTGTCAGAAGTGTACTCGCACCACAGGGCACACATCAGAGAATTTAGGGAACCCAGGAGTTAGGGCCTGACGCCAGAGGGCCCTCATTACCAAGGGGAGGAGACTCCAATCAGGCACCAACACCCAACTGAGGTCCCACGTCGCCAAGGTGACGTGTGACAGCCAGGTAGGAGTGACCTCACCGCAGAGGGCCTACCTCACAGAAGGGTGAGGAACACAGCCAGGATAAGACTCTCACCAGAGGGCCCACATCACCAAGGTGATCAGAACCAGGCAGGAGAGTCTTCACACCAGTGTGGCCACATCATAGAAAGGTGAGGAACCCAGCACATGTGGCCTAAACCAGAAGACCCACATCTCCAAGGGGCTCGGAATGAGGCAGGCAGGAGTAGCCTCACAACACAGGGCCCATAGAATAAAAAAGCTGAGGAATCCAGCAATGGGAACCTCCCAGCAGGCGGCCAAGAGCACCAAGTCTATGCGATTCAGGCCGCAGTAAACTCACAGCAGAGGGTCCACATCATGAAACTGCGAGCAACCCAGCCATTTGGACCTCAGAGCAGAAGGTCCACATCCCCAAGGTGTTGGGAGCATGGCAGGAGTGTCCTCGCACCACTTAGCACATATCAGAAAATGTGGGTACCCAGCAGTTAGGGCCTGACGCCAGAGGGCCCTCATCACTGAGGGGAGGAGGCTCCCAGCATGTTCCAACTACCACAAGAGGGCCCACGTCGCCAAGGCGGGGTGTGCCAGCCAGGCAGGAGTGACCTCACAGCAGACGGCCCACCTCAAAGAAGTGTGAGGAACCCAACCAGGATCAGACTCTCACCAGAGGGCCCATATCACCAAGGGGACGGGAACCAGGCACGAGTGTCCTCACACCAGTGGGGCCACATCACTAAAAGATGAGGAAACTGGCACATGTGGCCACAAACCAGAGGACCTACATCACCAAGGGGCTGGGAGTGACACAGGCAGGAGGAGCCTCCCAACACAGGGCCCAAAGAATAAAAAAGGTGAGGAACCCAGCAGTTGGAACTTCCCAGCAGGCGGCCCAGAGTACAGAGGCTATGGGATCTAGGAATGAGTGAACTAACACCAGAGAGCTAACATCAGGAAACTGTGAGCAACCCAGTCGTTGGAACCTCAGAGCAGAAGGCCCATATCGCCATGGGGATGGGAACATTTCACGAGTGTCCTGGCATCACTGGGCTCACATCAGAAAACCTGGGGAGCCCAGCAGTTAGAGCCTGACGCCAGAGGGACCTCATCACCGAGGACAGGAGTCTCCAAAAGGATCCAACTGCCACCAGAGGGCCGACGTCACCAAGGCAATGGGAGCAAGCCAGGCAGGAGTTACCTCAGAGCACAGGGCCCACCTCACAGAACGGTAAGGAACCCAGCCAGGATCAGACTCTCACCAGAGGGGCCACATCACCAAGGGGCTGGGAAACAGGCACGAGTGTCCTCACACCATTGGGGCCACATCATCGAAAGGTGAGGGACCCAGCACACGTGGCCTCACACCAGAGGACACACATCACAACGGGGCTGGGATTGAGGCAGGCAGGAGGAGCCTCAAAACAGAGGGCCCATAGAATAAAAAAGGTGAGGAATCCCGCAGTTGGAACCTCCCAGCAGGCGCCCAGGAGCAGCAAGCCTATGGGATCTAGGCCGGAATGAACGCACATCAGAGGGCCCTCATCATGAAACTGTGAGCACCCCAGCCGTTGGGACCTCAGAGCAGAAGGCCCAAATTCCCATGGGGTTGGGAACCTGACAGGAGTGTACTCGCACCACAGGTCGCACATCTGCAAATTTTGGGAGCCCAGGAGTTAGGGTCTGACGCAAGAGGGCCCTCATTACCGAGGGACGGAGACTCGCAGCAGACACCAACTCCCAACTGAGGGCCCACGTCACCAAGGTGATGTGTGCCAGCCAGGCAGGAGTGACCTCACCGCAGAGGGCCTACCTCACAGAAGGGTGAGGAAACCAGCCAGGATAAGACTCTCACCAGAGGGCCCACATCACCAAGGGGATCGGAACCAGGCAGGAGGGTCCTCACACCAGTGTGGCCACATTATAGAAAGGTGAGGAACCCAGAACATGTGGCCTAAAACAGGGGACCCACATCTCCAAGGGGCTAGGAGTGAGGCAAGCAGGAGTATCCTCACAAAACAGAGCCCACAGAATAAAAGTTGTGAGGAATCCAGCAGTTGGAACCGGTCAGTAGGCCGCCCAGAGCACAGAGTCTATGGGATCCAGGCCACAGCAAACTCACAGCAGAGGTCCCACATCATGAAACTGTGAGCAACCCAGCGGATGGGACCTCAGAGCAGAAGGCCCACATCCCTATGGGGATGGGAACCTGACAGGAGTGTCCTCGACCCACTTCCACGAATCAGAAAATGTGGGAACCCAGCAGTTAGGACCTGAGGCCAGAGGACCCTCATCACCGAGGGGAGGAGGCTCCCAGCAGGCTCTAACTGCCACCATAAGGCCGATGTCACCAAGGCGGGGTGTGCCAACCAGGCAGGAGTGACCTCAGAGCAGAAAGCCCACCTCACAGAAGTGTGAGGAACCCAACAAGGATCAGACTGTCACCAGAGGGCCAACATCACCAAGGGAATGGGAACCAGGCAGGAGTGTCCTCACACCAGTGGGGCTACATCACCATAATTTGAGGCACCCAGCACACGTGGCCTCAAACCTGAGGACACACATCACCAAGGGGCTGGGAGTGAGGCAGGCCAGAGGATCCTCAAAACAGAGGGACCATAGAATAAAAAAGGTGAGGAATCCCACAGTTGGAACCTCCGGCAGGCAGCCAGGAGCAGCGAGGCTATGGGATCTAGGCAGGAGTGAACTCACACCAGAGGGCCCTCATCATGAAACTGTGAGCAACACAGCCGTTGGGACCTCAGAGCAGAAGGCTCACATCCCCATGGGGATGGGAACCTGGCAGGAGTGTCCTTGCACCACTTAGCACGAATCAGAAAATGTGGGAACCCAGCAGTTAGGGCCTCAGGCCAGAGGGCCCTCATCACCGAGGGGAGGAGGCTCCCAGCGGGCTCCAACTGCCACCATATGGCCGACGTTGCCAAGGCGGGGTGTGCCAGTCAGGCAGGAGTGAGCTCAGAGCAGAGGGCCCACCTCACAGAAGGGTGAGGAACCTAACCAGGATCAGACTCTCACCAGAGGGCCAACATCACCAAGGTGATGGGAACCAGGCAAGACTGTCCTAACAGCAGTGGGGCCAACATCACCAAGGGAATGGGAACCAGGCAAGAGTGTCCTCACACCAGTGTGGCCACATTATAGAAAGGTGAGGAACACAGCACATGTGGCCTCAAACAAGGGGACACACATCACGAAGGGGCTGGGAGTGAGGCATGCAGGAGGAGACGCACAACCGAGGGCCCATAGAATAAAAAAGGTGAGGAATCGAGAAGTTGGAAACTCCAAGCTGGAGGCCCAGAGCACTGACACTATGGGATACAGGCCAGAGTGAACACACAGCAAAGGGCCCACATCATGAAACTGTGAGCAACCCAGCAGTTGGGACCACAGAACAGAAGTCCCACATGCCCATGGGGATGGGAACCTGGCAGGAGTGACTCGCACCACTGGGCACACATCAGAAAATGTGTGGAGCCCAGCACTTAGGGCCTGACACCAGAAGGCCCTCATCACTGAGGGGAGGAGGCCCCAGCACACTCCAACTGCCACCAGAGGGTCCACGTCGCCAAGGCGACGTGCGCCAGCCAGGCAGGATTGACCTCACAGCAGAGGGCCCACATCATGAAAGTGTGAGCAACCCAGCCGTTAGGACCTCAGAACAGAAGGCCCACACGCTCATGAGGATGGGAACCTGGCAGGAGTGCCCTCGTACCACTTAGCACGTATCAGAAAATGTGGGAACCCCGCCATTAGGGTCTGACGCCAGAGGGCCTCATCACCGCGGGAAGGAGGCTCCCAGCAGGCTCCAACTGCCACCAGGGTGCCGAAGTCAACAAGGCGGGTTGTGCCAGCCAGGCAGGAGTGACCTCAGAGAAGAGGGCTCACCTCACGGATGTGTGAGGAACCCAACCAGGATCAGAGTCTCACCAGAGGGCCCACATCACCAAGGGGATGGGAACCAGGCAGGAGTGTCCACACACCAGTGGGGCCACATCATCAAAAGATGAGGAACCCATCACATATGGCCTCAAACCTGAGGACATACATCACCATGTGGCTGGGAGTGAGGCAGGTATCTGGAGGGGCACATTTAACTCTAATTTCCCACCAGGAAGAGGAATTAACCAAAGGCTCAGAGTGCCGTGCTGGACCCTGATTATGGCCTGAAGCAAACCTGCAGTTTTGTGGCCAGCTTACAAGGAAGCGAGTTAAGAAAGGAGCTCAGGGGCACTGTAATTCACAAACCTGCAGAGATAAATGACAGCTATTGGCAAAAATATATCAAAGTAAGTCTGCAAAGAGGACTTGAAAACGAGGCAGAATTGCAGGAATCATATTTCAAGAGGTAGATTGGAATTGCATTTAAAGCATATGAAAAGCGGCAGATCTTTGACAGTGATGCACATGGACAAAAAGTGCGTATACATTTTTCCTGAATATATTCAGGAAAAAACGCATATGAACATTTTGGCCAACCAAGCACTCCAGAAATGGAAATCCACACTACAATTAAGTCACATTTCCCATTCGTCAAAAAGGCCATCTGAATAAAGTGTAAAAACCAGAAACACAGGACAGGTCATGGAGAACAGGGAGCCGTGTTATGCTGATGGGCGGGATGTAAATTGCCAACAGACACTCTGGAGATGTTCATGGTGTATCCTGAAACATCTAAAAAACAAAGCTACAGAGCCTAGGGCACTTCCACTTTTGGCCCTATAGCTTAGGAAAATTAAAATCAACAAGACACAGCCAACACAAAATTTAGGGCTGCTGTGTTTACAAGAACCTCGAGTCCAGTACAAATTAAATATCCCAGAAAGAAAAAAATGGATAAAGAAGTTGTGCTACTTACGTACAACGGAATATCACTCAGCAGTGAAATCAATGTCATCAGGCCTGTAGCAGCAAATTGAGTGGATTTAATTATGATGATTCTAAGAGAAATATATCACACAAAGAAAGATAATTATCATAAGATATCACTAATAGAGGGAGTGTAAACTTGGCTACACATAAACTGAATTACAAAACCGAACAGAGTCTCACATTTAGATAAAAACCTTATGCTTGCTTAAGGGGAAAGTTGAGTTGGGCTGCTGTATAAAAACAGATTGAAATTAGCACACATACCATTCCATAAGCCAAATACATAATAAACAAGACCTACTCTTTGCTCAACGAAATAGACTCATCCATGGTGTATCACCTCACACCTATTAGAATGGGCATCATCAGAAAATCTACAAACAACAAATGCTGGAAACGGTGTGGAGATAAGGAATCCTCTTCCACTATTGTTGGGAACGTAAATTGATACAGTCACTGTGGAGAACATTATGGAGTTTCTTATAAAACTAAGAATAGAATTACCATATGATACAGCAATCCCTCTACTGGGCATATACCCAGACAAAACCATAAATCAAAAAGAGACATTCACCACAATGTTCATTGCATCACTATTTACACTATCCAGGAAATGGAAGCAACCTAAATGCCCACAGACATACGAATGCATAAAGATGTGGTACATATATAAAATGGAATATTACTAAGCCATAAAAAGGAATGAAATTGGGACATTTGTAGAGACGTTGATGGATCTAGAGACTGTCATACAGAATGAAGTAAGTCAGAAAGAGAAAAACAAATCTTGTATATTAATGCATATATGTGGAACCTAGAAAAATTGTACAGATGAACCGTTTTGCAAGGCAGAAATAGAGCAATACATGTATACAACAAACGTATGGACAACAAGGGGGGAAAGCTGTTGGGGATGGTGGTGGGAGGAGTTGAGATATTGGGATTGGTATGTATACATTTATATGTATAAAGTAGATAACCAAAAACAACCTGCTGTATAAAAATATAAAATTAAATTCAAAATAAAAAAATAAAATTAAAAAAAGTAAAACAGAAAAATATTCTTCCCTTCACATACATGTATTTATATGAATAAATTATTTCCATGCTTATATCTGTAAATACACAAAAGAGGAATAAAATCTACCTTGAACCAAAAACGAAAAAAAGATAAAAAAGAACAGAACCCACCAGTTACACAGAGGAAAACCGTTTCAGGGCACTTGCTCCAATTGCAAACAATTCTGAAGTTGGTCAGTGGTGGGGAATCATCTCCCATTCAGCCAGCATGCTCCTCGCAACAAGCGTCCTCACTGCAAAGCTGGTGGACCGTGCCGAGGTATCTGTGAGTAAACGTGGGCCGAGCCCCAGGCCAGCTGCTGCTGAAATGTTCCCACCCTTCCAAGGCTAAACACCTGAATATGTACAAGGACTTGAAAACCTAGAGGAAGGGCCATGGAGCCACATGAGGGACAGCATGCCAGCCGACTTGGTGCCTGCAGGCCAGCCAGGATGGTCCTGGCCCTGGGTGCTCTTCTGGAAGCTCTCCATTTCCCTGCCTGAGATACCCCTGCTGTCCCGGCCCCCACTGCTTTCTTCCTTCCTCACCTGTGCCCAGGGAGAAATTCCAGCGGCAGGTGTGGGTGACACATCCTCTTCTTTAGCAGGTAGCATCTTGGCAACTGCTGCAGAAAGTCCAGCAGAGCCCCACTCACACTGGGACACCCACAAAGCCGTGGCCTCTCACTCCCTCCCACCAGCCCAGCCCCGAGACTGCTGACAGGGCAGAGAAAATGGCGTCAGGCACAGCTGCAGGGGCTCTTGCTGCCTGGAGCAGTGTTTATATTGATCTCAACCCAGGCACACCTGGGGAGGGCTGGCCGGCACGGTCAGGCTTCCCAAGCCAGCCAATAATCACCCCTCAGGGGCTCACAGTTGCTGAAAATGGAACTTGCTGAATTGGCCAGGTCCAAGGAACAGGTGTGGGCTCCTGAGAGTCAGGATAGACAAGGGGCTGCAGCTCTGGCTTGTTTTCTAATTATATTATCTGGCCCATGAGTGGGAGACAACTTCAAGAAAACCCTCTCCTAATGAGAGGAACCCAGGAGTCAGGGAGAGGAGGGGTGGGTGGTGGTTGGAGACAGAGGCCTGGTGCCCCGGGTGCAGTGGAAGTCTCTGGAAGACCAGGTGGAGGAGGCCGCACAGAGTGATGCCCAGGGTCACAGACCTGTCACAGCTGCTGTTTGTTAGTTCAAGTCCTGCTCTGAGGTGCTCTGTGTCAGATCTGAGCGACAGGTGAGCTGGGAGTGCTCTGCAATGAGGGCTATGTGCACGGTTCCTGTGTGCCCAGCCCTGCCAAGGTACCTGCAAGGGTAGCTCTGTATCCTGGGAGGGGCCTGACCACGGGAGCCCCATGGACTGCAGAGGACCTGCCCAGGGAATCCCATATCCTGGGAGGGGCCTGAACACGAGAGCCCCGTGGGCTGGGGTGGGGGTAGGGTACCTGCCCAGGTGAGCTCCATATCCTGGGATTGGCCTGACCTCGAGAGCCCCATGGGCTGCTGGAGTCCTGGTAAAGGATGTCAGGACAGTCAGTGAAGCCACTGAGGATATACCTCCAGTAGTTCCTAAATCCTACACCCTGCTGGTCATTCTACCAACCACCAGGACTTGGTATTCTGTATTAGTCTTCACTGATGCCTTCTTTTGTATTCCATTAGTCCCAGAGTCACAAGAAATTTTGGCTTGTGAGTGACAGGACTCAACATACAACTAAAACAATACTTCCAGGCTGTCTTGCCCCAAGGGTTCAAAAATTCCCACACCATCTTTGGGGAAAGCTCAGCTAAAGACCTAAAAGTTCTACCTCTGGAAAAGGAAACACTCCTTCAATATTCAGACGACATTCTGATCGCCAGCCCTACTAAGGAGGCCTCAGAACTACCAAGCCAATAAAGGATAGAAGTTGTCCACGAAAAAGCTCAAGTATCACAGACTACGGTGACCTGCCTGGGCTTCATTCTCACAGAAGGTCGGAGAAGCCCATCCCAGGAAAGGGAAGAAACAATTTACAGCCTTACCCCTTTCTGAAACTAGAAGACAGCTTAGGGGTTCCTGGGGAAGCCAGGGTTTCCTGCCTCTGGATCCCTAACTACAGTCTACTAGCTGGGCCTCTATATGAAACACTGAAAGGAAAAGATGATGATCCTTTTGAATAGAATCCAGAAGTGGCCTTTCAAGAATGGAAAGAGCAGTCAATTCAGACCCTTGCCCTGGAACTCCCTAATTTAGCTAAACCCTTTGACCTTTACATTCCTGGTGAAAGGTGAATCGCCATTGGAGTATTAGTGCCAAAACTGGGACCACTTGAAATGGAACAATGCAAGAATGCCATCCAGGTAGGATAAACTATGGTCACCAAGGGGCTTGGCCCACCGCCACATCTGGCCAAGATACTGGTGGTATCTGAAAACCTGGAAATCAGCAGCCCAAAAGGCCACCTCCCTTCTAAGGGAAACGGACCCCACGTGGTGATCCTAACCCCCAACCATGCCCTGAAGTTGCAGGGTTTGCTCCGTGGGCACACTGACCTCGATTGAGGAGGCCCTCCAACTCCAACCTCCAGAGAGATAACCGGGGGCAACGGGGCACCATGACGACCCGTGTGACCATCACTTGACCTGGAGTTTCTCTCATAAAACAACAAGAGTGTGTCCCAAAAGAGTAGACTACTGCTTGCAGTACTTACTGTACCCAGAGGGGAGCTAATAATCTTGGCGGGGGAACCGTATATCATGCTGTCACCATAGAAAAGCCTACAGGCACCCTGATGATGGTGGCCAATAAGACCGGCTGGACTCCTGTTTACTTCCAAAGGCTCTTGACTCAGTGACCATCATGATCCTTCATCACCACTGACCCTGGACTGTCTGGGAGCTGAGCGGGCAGGATCCTGACACCTGGTGCTGTTTTTACGTTAATTCAGGGGCCTAATGGAAGAAAGCGCAGACTGTTGGTCAGAGCATCTAGGCTGGCAGAAACGGTCAGTCAGAGCATCTAGGCTGGCAGAAACGGTCAGCCTAAGGTGGCCGAACAAATGTGGGGCAGAGTGAAACTGGACCTCACAGCGCCACTGCACATCTCCTTTCTGGACCCTTAAAGGTCATTAGAATCTATAACACTTCCAATACTGGTGCTCAGGTGGACGAGCAGGGAGGCAGGAGGCCTGGGGACAATCAACGTCACCTGGAGGCTGCTGGGGAGAAGTTCTGACCCTCGCCCACGGGTATGAAGCCTCCTAACTCAGCACTCAGCAGTTACAGAAGAAGGGTCTGCACCCGCAGCACTCCAAGAATGAGGAAAGGGACAAAAGGCAGAAGAGAAGTTTGTCCCAGGCAAAGCCCCTTAAAAATGCCTGGGAGATAAAAATAGAATCTGGGCAATAAAATAAAGTCTAACCATTTTTATCCTTTGTGCTTTGTCTAATTTCAGGTGCTCCTAGTGTCCCGCATACAGAGGTTCCACACCCGGCACTTCAGACCAGATTTCCTAGAGCAGAATGGCTCGACGACACTTCAGCTCCTGGGGCCCAGTTCAGACTCCGTGACATAGAGCCTGAGCTGCAGCCAACCAGGTCCTCGAGAGCTCAGCCCCCTCCCTCCCAGTGACTCTGACAGGATCTCTACACAGCAGCCCAGCCCACAGCCCACAGGGTAGCACCTCTCCATTCTCTGATCAAAATATAAAGTTTCCTTTGCTTTTGAACCAAACTCAGTCTCGATCTATTGGCTCCAATGACACTGGGCAGGGGGACACTTGTTGGCGTCCACTCTGGAGGATCAGTAACAGAAATTGAGAACATTGTAACTTCAATGAACAGATGTGTGAGCCAAACTGTAATTAACATAGAACAGTGTATAAGGCTCGGGTAAAATAAGATGTTTCTAACACTTCCATTTGATATTTCCATCACTTTCTTATAAGCAAGTTCAGTGAAAAGGTTTGTCTTCTTTGTCAGGTCAATATTAGAGAAACAAAGTGATTTCTTTCCAAGGATGTACATCTAATAATCTTGGTTAAAGCTTCAATCTTGTTTTAAATGCTTTTGCATTGAAAATGATACCTCTCTTTCAGCTCCCCCATTTCTGAGAAGCATAAAATCTTATAATTTATTATTACCAAAGGGAAATGGTAGGAGGAGGGATAAATTAACAGTTTGGGATTAACACATACACACTGCTATGTATGAAATCATCAGCAAGGAACTACTGTATAGCACAGGGAACTACACTCAATATTTTGCAATAACCTATAAGGGGAAATGATCTGAAAAAGAATAGATATTTTTATTGACATCATCCATCAATGACAGTAAAAATGGAATCTAAGGGAAGACAGTGGTGAGTGCTTCTGACCCTGAAGACTTCAATCATCTAAAGTTTGGACTCTGCCTACTTCCCAAGGCCCTTAATGAACATATGTGTAGCCGTAGCTTAAAAAATTCCCCAGTTTGGGTTGCGGAGAGACACTGATATTTAAAATCCCCTGGTGTTCTCCTCACATGAATGGGACCCTTCCTACACCTAAAACATGCCTGTCACACCCAGAGGATGGTATACCGTCTGATCGGGAAAAGTTTGGAAAAGGCATCTCATCTCCTCATCTCTTGGTGCTAGGGTTCACCACTCCAGCGTCTTTACTAACAGTCTCCCCACTTGGAGATGTCAGCACTGTCAACATCCTGTTGCATACAGTTTGGAATTTGTCCAGAGGATGAAGCAGAAGGAGGAGGAACAATGAGAGACAAGTCCTAGGTGTTCGGACAGGCACATGCCACTCTAATTTCCAATCAGGAAGACGAATTGACCAAAGGCTAGGGTTGCCCATGGAAACAGAATAGGGCTTGAGGAATCCTGATGCTTTGTGGCCAGTTCCCATAAACACAAGTTGGAAAATGGAACTCAGGGGCACTAAAATTCACGAAACTGCAGAATTGAAAATATCTATCACTGAAAAATGTCTTGAGGAAAGTCAGAGAAAAGGACTTGTAAGCAACGGAGAATGGCAGGAAAGGGATTGGAAGAGGTAGAAAGGACTCGCCATTAAGCACAAGAAAAGGGGCTGAACATTGCCAACATTGCAGTTGGCCAAAAAGGGTGTATGCGTCTTTTTCTGTATATATTCAAGAAAAGGGCATACACTTTTTTAGCCAACCAAACAGGTGGGCACTGGAAATCAATACTACAAAACATATCACTTTGCATCACTCAGAAGAGCCGTCCTCATAAAGTGTAAACACCAGAAATGCAGGACAGGGCAAGGAGAAAAGGGAGCCCTGTGAGTCTTATAGTGGAAATGTATATTGCCAACGGTCACTCTGGATTAGTGTATTGTGTTTACTAAAGCATCTAAAAAATGAGCTACCGAGCACAGGGCACTTGCACTCATGGACGTATATCTTGGGAAAAACAAAAATCGAGAGGACACAGGCACCCCAATGTTTACCACCTCTCTGTTTAAAAGATCCTCGACTAGGATATAACTTAAAGTATCTGCAGAGAAAAAACGGACAGAGATGTGGTGCTTATGTAGAGTGGAATATTACTCAGCCTGGAAATCAATGAAATACGGCCAGTTATAACAACTCAAGAGGAGTTACGTGTGATCATTCTAAGTCACATAATTCAAAAAGAAAAAGACATAAGATATCACTAATACATGGAATGTTAACATGGCTACAAATGAACTGAATTACAAAAGAGAAGAGGGTTTCAAATTAAGAAAACCAACTTATGCTTCCTTAAGGGGAAAGGTGAGTTGGGGTGCTGCATAAAACCAGAGATTGAAATTAGCACAGATACCATTCCATAAGCCAAATATGTAATAGTCAAGACCTACTCCTTGCTCAACGAAATGGACTCCACACGCCATATTCAATGCCTAAGAATATACCGGATTAGTAAGAATCTTAAAACCCATGGACTTATATGTCTCCATAACAGAATCAAGCGCGTGTACAGCGGCATAAATGAAGCAGTGAAAATCCGATAAATCCCATTATTAAAATAAATTTCAAAAACAAAACACAATGACAGTGAAATAGGAAGCAATTCTTAAATAATTCACTCAGGGCATGTGATGCAACCTGGATTTACCACATCTACACCCAGAGCTGGTTGAGACATAAGGCTGGACACTTCAGGCTGATAGCATTGGTGAGTTTCGGTGAACAAATGCAGATCCTTTGAAGTCATACTGCATGGTACCCAATCCAAGGGTCCCAACTCTCCAGGTTCAAGGGATTCTTTCTTCAGCTAAAACATGCGTGGGAAACGGCGAGTATGGTCCACCGTGTGATTAGGAAACGATTTAAAATGCATCTCAGTTTTCGTATCCTGGTCCTCGGGTTCACCATTCCAGACGGTTTACTAACACTCTCCCCGCTTGGACAGTCAGTGCCTTTAACCTCCTGTTTGGCACAGCTTGCAATTTCTGCACAAGATGAACAGGAATAGGGAGAACCAATGAGAGACTAGCTATAGGTGTCTGCACGGACAAATGTAAGGCTCATTTCCCACCAGGAAGAGGAATTAACCAAAGGCTCAGCGTGCCCTGCCGGAAACAGATTAGGGCCTGAAGCAATCCTGCGGTTTTGTGCCCAGCTCACAAGAAAGCGAGTTGAAGAAAGGAGCTCAGGGGCACTGTAATTCACAAAACTGCAGAGTTATAAATGACAGCTATCCTCCAAAAATATATTGAAGTAAGCCTGCGAAGGGGACTTGAAAGCGGGACAGAATTTCAGGAAAACGATTGCAGGGGGTAGACTGGAATTGCCCAGAAAGAATAGGAAAAGAGGCAGAACGTCGACAATGGTGCACATGGCCAAAAAGTGCGTATGCATTTTTTCCTGAATATATTCAGGAAAAAACGCATACGCCCTTTTTCGCAAACCAAGCAAGCCTGTATAGGAAATCTGCACTACAATGAAGTCTAACTGCCCCCTGGGCAAAAGGGCCATCTGAAAAAAGTGTAAAATCCAGAAAGGTAGGACAGGATATGGAGAACAGGGATCCTTGTTATGCTGATTGGCAGGATGTAAATTGCCAACAGCCATCCTGGAGAAGTGTATGGTGTTTCCTGAAACCCATAAGAAACAAAGCAACACAGCCTATGGCACTTCCACTTATGGTCCCAAAGATTACGGAAATTAAAATCAAAAACAGACAGCCACCCCAATGTTTGGGACGGCTGTGTTCACAAGAAGCTCGTCTACAGTATCAGGTAAATATCCCAGAAAGCAAAAAATGGATAAAGAAGTTGTGGCACGTACGTACAATGCAATATCACTCAGCAATGAAATCTGTGTCATCAGGCCCGTAGCGGCATAGTAAGTGGATGCAGGTACGGTGATTCTACGTGAACTACGTCACACAGAAAAAGAAACATCATAAGATATCACTAATACACGGAATGTAAACTTGACTACACATGAACTGAATTACAAAACAGAACAGGGTCTCAAATTTAGAAAACCAACTAGTGCTTGCTTATGGGGAAAGGTGCCTTGGGGTGCTGCATAAAACCAGAGACTGAAATTAGCACAGATAACATTCCATAAGCCAAATATGTAATAGACAAGACCTACACCTTGCTCAACGAAATGGACTCAACACCACATATTCAACGCCTAGGAATATACCTGACTAGGAAGAATCTTAAAACCCATGGATATATATGTCTCCGTAAGAGAATCAAGCGTGTGTACAGCGGCATAAACGCAGCAGTGAAAATCTGATAAATCCCATTATGAAAATAAATTTCAAAAACAAAACACAAAGACAGTGAAATAGAGAGCAATTCTTAAATAATTCACTCAGGGCATGTGATGCAACCGGGATTGACCACATCTACACCCAGAGCTGGTTGAGACATAAGGCTGGACACTTCAGGCTGATAGCATTGGTGAGTTTCGGTGAGCAAATGCAGACCCTTTGAAGTCATACTGCATGGTACCCATTCCATGGGTCCCAACTCTCCAGGTTCAAGGGATTCTTCCTCCAGCTAAAACATGCATGGGAAACACAGAGTATCGTCCACCGTGTGATTGGGAGACGATTTAAAATGCATCTCAGTTTTCGATTCCTGGTCTTCGGGTTCACCATTCCAGATGCTTTACTAACACTCTCCCCGCTTGGAGAGTCAGTGCCTTTAACCTCCTGTTTGGCACAGCTTGCAATTTCTGTGCAAGATTAACAGGAATAGGGAGAACCAATGAGAGACTAGCTGTAGGTGTCTGCACGGGCAAATGTAACGCTCATTTCCCACCAGGAAGAGGAATTAAACAAAGGCTCAGCGTGCCCTGCCGGAAACAGATTAGGGCCTGAAGCAATCCTGCGGTTTTGTGCCCAGCTCACAAGAAAGCGAGTTGAAGAAAGGAGCTCAGGGGCACTGTAATTCACAAACCTGCAGAGTTATAAATGACAGCTATCCTCCAAAAATATATTGAAGTAAGCCTGCGAAGGGGACTTGAAAGCGGGGCAGAATTTCAGGAAAACGATTGCACGGGGTAGACTGGAATTGCCCTAAAACATAGGAAAAGAGGCACAACGTCGACAATGATGCACTTGGCCAAAAAGGGCGTACGCGTTTTTTGCTGAATATATTCAGGAAAAAACGCGTACGCCCTTTTTGGCCAACCAAGCAAGCCTGTAAAGGAAATCTGCACTACAATAAAGTCTCACTGCCCCCCGGGCAAAAGGGCAATCTGAAAAAAGTGTAAAATCCAGAAAGGTAGGACAGGATATGGAGAACAGGGAGCCTTGTTATGCTGATTGGCAGGATGTAAATTGCCAGCAGCCACCCTGGAGAAGTGTATAGTGTTTCCTGAGACACGTAAGAAACAAAGCAACACAGCCTATGGCACTTCCACTTATGGTCCTATAGCTTACAGAAATTAAAATCAAAAACAGACAGCCACCCCAATATTTGGGACGGCTGTGTTCACAAGAAGCTCGTCTACAGTATCAGGTAAATATCCCAGAAAGCAAAAAATGGATAAAGAAGTTGTGGCACGTACGTGCAATGCAGTATCACTCAGCAATGAAATCTGTGTCATCAGGCCCGTAGCGGCATAGTGAGTGGATGCAGGTACGGTGATTCTACGTGAACTACGTCACACAGAAAAAGAAACATCATAAGATATCACTATTACACGGAATGTAAACTTGACTACACATGAACTGAATTACAAAACAGAACAGGGTCTCAAATTTAGAAAACCAACTAGTGCTTGCTTATGGGGAAAGGTGCCTTGGGCTGTTGCATAAAACCAGAGACTGAAATTAGCACAGATAACTTTCCATAAGCCAAATATGTAATAGACAAGACATACTCCTTGCTCAACGAAATGGACCCAACACCACATATTCAACGCCTAGGAATATACCTGACTAGGAAGAATCTTAAAACCCATGGATATATATGTCTCCGTAAGAGAATCAAGCGTGTGTACAGCGGCCGAAACGCAGCAGTGAAAATTCTATAAATCCCATTATCAAAATAACTTTCGAAAACAAAACACAAAGACAGTGAAATAGAGAGCAATTCTTAAATAATTCACTCAGGGCATGTGATGCAACCGGGATTGACCACATCTACACCCAGAGCTGGTTGAGACATAAGGCTGGACACTTCAGGCTGATAGCAGTGGTGAGTTTTGGTGAGCAAATGCAGACCGTTTGAAGTCATACGGCATGGTACCCATTCCATGGGTCCCAACTCTCCAGGTTCAAGGCATTATTCCTCCAGCTAAAACATGCATGGGAAATCCAGAGTATCGTCCACAGTGTGATTGGGAAACGATATAAAATGCAACTCAGTTTTCGTATCCTGGTCCTCGGTTTCACCATTCCAGATGCTTTACTAACACTCTCCCCGCTTGGAGAGTCAGTGCCTTTAACCACCTCTTTGGCACAGCTTGCAATTTCTGTGCAAGATGAACAGGAATAGGGAGAACCAATGAAAGACTAGCTGTAGGTGTCTGCACGGGCAAATGTAACACTCATTGCCCACCAGGAAGAGGAATTAAACAAAGGCTCAGCATGCCCTGCTGGAAACAGATTAGGGCCTGAAGCAAACCTGCGGTTTTGTGCCCAGCTCACAAGAAAGCGAGTTGAAGAAAGGAGCTCAGGGGCACTGTAATTCACAAACCTGCAGAGTTATAAATGACAGCTATCCTCCAAAAATATATTGAAGTAAGCCTGCGAAGGGGACTTGAAAGCGGGGCAGAATTTCAGGAAAACGATTGCAGGGGGTAGACTGGAATTGCCCTGAAAGCATAGGAAAAGAGGCAGAACGTCCACAATGATGCCCTTGGCTTAAAAGGGCGTATGCGTTTTTTCCTGAATATATTCAGGAAAAAACGCATACACCCTTTTTGGCCAACCAAGCAAGCCTGTAAAGGAAATCTGCACTACAATGAAGTCTCAATGCCCCCCGGGCAAAAAGGCTATCTGAAATAAGTGTAAAATCCAGAAAGTTAGGACAGGATATGGAGAACAGGGAGCCTGGTTATGCTGATTGGCAGGATGTAAATTGCCAGGAGCCACCCTGGAGAAGTGTATGGTGTTTCCTGAAACACGTAAGAAACAAAGCAACATAGCCTATGGCACTTCCACTTATGGTCCTATAGCTTACGGAAATTAATATCAAAAACAGATAGCCACCCCAATATTTGGGACGGCTGTGTTCACAAGAAGCTCGTCTACAGTATCAGGTAAATATCCCAGAAAGCAAAATACAGATAAAGAAGTTGTGGCACGTACGTACAATGCAATATCACTCAGCAAAGAAATCTGTGTCATCAGGCCCGTAGAGGCATAGTGAGTGGATGCAGATACGGTGAATCTACGTGAACTACGTCACACAGAAAAAGAAACATCATAAGATATCATTAATACACGGAATGTAAACTTGACTATACATGAACTGAATTACAAAACAGAACAGGGTCTCAAATTTAGAAAACCAACTAGTGCTTGCTTATGGGGAAAGGTGCCTTGGGGTGCTGCATAAAACCAGAGACTGAAATTAGCACAGATAACTTTCCATAAGCCAAATATGTAATAGACAAGACCTACTCCTTGCTCAACGAAATGGACCCAACACCACATATTCAACGCCTAGGAATATACCTGACTAGGAAGAACCTTAAAAACCATGGATATATATGTCTCCGTAAGAGAATCAAGCCCGTGTACAGCGGCCGAAACGCAGCAGTGAAAATCCGATAAATCCCATTATCAAAATAAATTTCGAAAACAAAACACAAAGACAGTGAAATAGAGAGCAATTCTTAAATAATTCACTCAGGGCATGTGATGCAACCGGGATTGACCACATCTACACCCAGAGCTGGTTGAGACATAAGGCTGGACACTTCAGGCTGATAGCATTGGTGAGTTTCGGTGAGCAAATGCAGACCCTTTGAAGTCATACTGCATGGTACCCATTCCATGGGTCCCAACTCTCCAGGTTCAAGGGATTCTACCTCCAGCTAAAACATGCATGGGAAACCCAGAGTATCATCCACCGTGTGATTGGGAAACGATTTAAAATGCATCTCAGTTTTCGTATCCTGGTCCTCGGGTTCACCATTCCAGATGCTTTACTAACACTCTCCCCGCTTGGAGAGTCAGTGCCTTTAACCTCCTCTTTGGCACAGCTTGCAATTTCTGTGCAAGATGAACAGGAATAGGGAGAACCAATGAGAGACTAGCTGTAGGTGTCTGCACGGGCAAATGTAACGCTCATTTCCCACCAGGAAGAGGAATTAACCAAAGGCTCAGCGTGCCCTGCCGGAAACAGTTTAGGGCCTGAAGCAATCCTGCGGTTTTGTGCCCAGCTCACAAGAAAGCGAGTTGAAGAGAGGAGCTCAGGGGCACTGTAATTCACAAACCTGCAGAGTTATAAATGACAGCTATCCTCCAAAAATATATTGAAGTAAGCCTGCGAAGGGGACTTGAAAGCGGGGCAGAGTTTCAGGAAAACCATTGCAGGGGGTAGACTGGAATTGCCCTGAAAGCATAGGAAAAGAGGCACAACGTCGACAATGATGCACTTGGCCAAAAAGGGCGTATGCGTTTTTTCCTGAATATATTCAGGAAAAAACGCATACGCCCTTTTTGGCCAACCAAGCAAGCCTGTAAAGGAAATCTGCACTACAATGAAGTATAACTGCCCCCTGGGCAAAAGGGCCATCTGAAAAAAGTGTAAAATCCAGAAAGGTAGGACAGGATATGGAGAACAGGGAGACTTGTTATGCTGATTGGCAGGATGTAAATTGCCAACAGCCACCCTGGAGAAGTGTATGGTGTTTCCTGAAACCCATAAGAAACAAAGCAACACAGCCTATGGCACTTCCACTTATGGTCCCAAAGATTACGGAAATTAAAATCAAAAACAAACAGCCACCCCAATGTTTGGGACGGCTGTGTTCACAAGAAGCTCGTCTACAATACCAGGTAAATATCCCAGAAAGCAAAAAATGGATAAAGAAGTTGTGGCACGTACGTGCAATGCAATATCACTCAGCAATGAAATCTGTGTCATCAGGCCCGTAGCGGCATAGTGAGTGGATGCAGGTACGGTGATTCTACGTGAACTACGTCACACAGAAAAAGAAACATCATAAGATATCACTAATACACGGAATGTAAACTTGACTACACATGAACTGAATTACAAAACAGAACAGGGTCTCAAATTTAGAAAACCAACTAGTGCTTGCTTATGGAGAAAGGTGCCTTGGGGTGCTGCATAAAACCAGAGACTGAAATTAGCACAGATAACATTCCATAAGCCAAATATGTTATAGACAAGACCTACTCCTTGCTCAACGAAATGGACTCAACACCACATATTCAACGCCTAGGAATATACCTGACTAGGAAGAATCATAAAACCCATGGATTTATATGTCTCCGTAAGAGAATCAAGCGTGTGTACAGCGGCATAAACGCAGCAGTGAAAATCTGATAAATCCCATTATCAAAATAAATTTCAAAAACAAAACACAAAGACAGTGAAATAGAGAGCAATTCTTAAATAATTCACTCAGGGCATGTGATGCAACCGGGATTGACCACATCTACACCCAGAGCTGGTTGAGACATAAGGCTGGACACTTCAGGCTGATAGCATTGGTGAGTTTCGGTGAGCAAATGCAGACCCTTTGAAGTCATACTGCATGGTACCCATTCCATGGGTCCCAACTCTCCAGGTTCAAGGGATTCTTCCTCCAGCTAAAACATGCATGGGAAACCCAGAGTATCGTCCACCGTGTGATTGGGAAACGATTTAAAATGCATCTCAGTTTTCGTATCCTGGTCCTCGGGTTCACCATTCCAGATGCTTTACTAACACTCTCCCCACTTGGAGAGTCAGTGCCTTTAACCTCCTGTTTGGCACATCTTGCAATTTCTGTGCAAGATGAACAGGAATAGGGAGAACCAATGAGAGACTAGCTGTAGGTGTCTGCACGGGCAAATGTAACGCTCATTGCCCACGAGGAAGAGGAATTAAACAAAGGCTCAGTGTGCCCTGCTGGAAACAGATTAGGGCCTGAAGCAATCCTGCGGTTTTGTGCCCAGCTCACAAGAAAGCGAGTTGAAGAAAGGAGCTCAGGGGCACAGTAATTCACAAACCTGCAGAGTTATAAATGACAGCTATCCTCCAAAAATATATTGAAGTAAGCCTGCGAAGGGGACTTGAAAGCGGGACAGAATTTCAGGAAAACGATTGCAGGGGTTAGACTGGAATTGCCCAGAAAGCATAGCAAAAGAGGCAGAACGTCGACAATGGTGCACTTGGCCAAAAAGTGCGTATGCATTTTTTCCTGAATATATTCAGGAAAAAACGCATACGCCCTTTTTGGCCAAACAAGCAAGCCTGTAAAGGAAATGTGCGCTACAATGAAGTCTCAGTGCCCCCCGGGGAAGAGGGCCATCTGAAAAAAGTGTAAAATCCAGAAAGGTAGGACAGGATATGGAGAACAGGGAGCCTTGTTATGCTGATTGGCAGGATGTAAATTGTGAACAGCCACCCTGGAGAAGTGTATGGTGTTTCCTGAAACACGTAAGAAATAAAGCAACACAGCCTATGGCAATTGCACTTATGGCCCTATTCCTTAGGGAAATTAAAATCAAAAACAGAGAGCCACCCCAAAGTTTGGGACGGCTGTGTTCCCAAGAAGCTCGTCTACAGTACCAGGTAAATATCCCAGAAAGCAAAAAATGGATAAAGAAGTTGTGGCACGTACGTGCAATGCAGTATCACTCAGCAATGAAATCTGTGTCATCAGGCCCGTAGCGGCATAGTGAGTGGATGCAGGTACGGTGATTCTACGTGAACTACCTCACACAGAAAAAGAAACATCATAAGATATCACTAATACACGGAATGTAATCTTGACTACACATGAACTGAATTAAAAAACAGAACAGGTCTCAAATTTACAAAACCAACTAGTGCTTGCTTATGGGGAAAGGTGCCTTGGGCTGTTGCATAAAACCAGAGACTGAAATTAGCACAGATAACTTTCCATAAGCCAAATATGTAATAGACAAGACCTACTACTTGCTCAACGAAATGGACCCAACACCACATATTTAACGCCTAGGAATATACCTGACTAGGAAGAATCTTAAAACCCATGGATATATATGTCTCCGTAAGAGAATCAAGCGTGTGTACAGCGGCCGAAACGCAGCAGTGAAAATCCGATAAATCCCATTATCAAAATAAATTTCGAAAACAAAACACAAAGACAAGGAAATAGAGAGCAATTCTTAAATAATTCACTCAGGGCATGTGATGCAACCGGGATTGACCACATCTACACCCAGAGCTGGTTGAGACATAAGGCTGGACACTTCAGGCTGATAGCATTGGTGAGTTTCGGTGAGCAAATGCAGACCCTTTGAAGTCATACTGCATGGTACCCATTCCATGGGTCCCAACTCTCCAGGTTCAAGGGATTCTTCCTCCAGCTAAAACATGCATGGGAAACCCAGAGTATCATCCACCGTGTGATTGGGAAACGATTTAAAATGCATCTCAGTTTTCGTATCCTGGTCCTCGGGTTCACCATTCCAGATGCTTTACTAACACTCTCCCCGCTTGGAGAGTCAGTGCCTTTAACCTCCTCTTTGGCACAGCTTGAAATTTCTGTGCAAGATGAATAGGAATAGGGAGAACCAATGAGAGACTAGCTATAGGTGTCTGCACGGGCAAATGTAATGCTCATTTCCCACCAGGAAGAGGAATTAACCAAAGGCGCAGCGTGCCCTGCCGGAAAGAGATTACGGCCTGAAGCAATCCTGCGGTTTTGTGCCCAGCTCACAAGAAAGCGAGTTGAAGAAAGGAGCTCAGGGGCACTGTAATTCACAAACCTGCAGAGTTATAAATGACAGCTATCCTCCAAAAATATATTGAAGTAAGCCTGCGAAGGGGACTTGAAAGCGGGGCAGAATTTCAGGAAAACGATTGCAGGGCGTAGACTGGAATTGCCCTGAAATCATAGGAAAAGAGGGAGAACGTCGACAATGATGCACTTGGCCAAAAAGGGCGTATGCGTTTTTTCCTGAATATATTCAGGAAAAAACGCATACGCCCTTTTTGGCCAACCAAGCAAGCCTGTAAAAGAAATCTGCACTACAATGAAGTCTCACTGCCCCCCGGGCAAACGGGCCATCTGAAAAAAGTGTAAAATCCAAAAAGTTAGGACAGGATATGGAGAACAGGGAGCCTTGTTATGCTGATTGGCAGGATGTAAATTGCCAACAACCACCCTGGAGAAGTGTATGGTGTTTCCTGAAACACGTAAGAAATAAAGCAACACAGCCTATGGCAATTGCACTTATGGTCCTATTCCTTAGGGAAATTAAAATCAAAAACAGAGAGCCACCCCAAAGTTTGGGACGGCTGTGTTCCCAAGAAGCTCGTCTACAGTACCAGGTAAATATCCCAGAAAGCAAAAAATGGATAAAGAAATTGTGGCACGTACGTGCAATGCAGTATCACTCAGCAATGAAATCTGTGTCATCAGGCCCGTAGCGGCATAGTGAGTGGATGCAGGTACGGTGATTCTACGTGAACTACGTCACACAGAAAAAGAAACATCATAAGATATCACTAATGCACGGAATGTAAACTTGACTACACATGAACTGAATTACAAAAAAAAACAGGGTCTCAAATTTAGAAAACCAACTAGTGCTTGCTTATGGGGAAAGGTGCCTTCGGGTGCTGCATAAAACCAGAGACTGAAATTAGCACAGATAACATTCCATAAACCAAATATGTAATAGACAAGACCTACTCCTTGCTCAACGAAATGGACTCAACACCACATATTCAACGCCTAAGAATATACCTGAATAGGAAGAATCTTAAAACCCATGGATATATATGTCTCCGTAAGAGAATCAAGCGTGTGTACAGCGGCCGAAACGCAGCAGTGAAAATCCGATAAATCCCATTATCAATATAAATTTCGAAACAAAACACAAAGACAGTGAAATAGAGAGCAATTCTTAAATGATTCACTCAGGGAATGTGATGCAACCGGGATTGACCACATCTACACCCAGAGCTGGTTGACACATAAGGCTGGACACTTCAGGCTGATAGCATTGGTGAGTTTCGGTGAGCAAATGCAGACCCTTTGAAGTCATACTGCATGGTACCTTTTCCATGGGTCCCAACTTATCAGGTTCAAGGGATTCTTCCTCCAGCTAAAGCATGCATGGGAAACCCACAGTATGGTCCACCGTTTGATTGGGAAACGATTTACAATGCATCTCAGTTTTCGTATCCTGGTCCTCGGGTTCACCATTCCAGATGCTTTACTAACACTCTCCCTGCTTGGAGAGTCAGTGCCTTTAACCTCCTGTTAGGCACAGCTTGCAATTTCTGTGTAAGATGAACAGGAATAGGGAGAACCAATGAGAGACTAGCTGTAGGTGTCTGCACGGGCAAATATAACGCTCATTTCCCACCAGGAAGAGGAATTAACCAAGCGCTCAGCATGCCCTGCCGGAAACAGATTAGGGCCTGAAGCAATCCTGTGGTTTTGTGCCCAGCTCACAAGAAAGCGGGTTGAAGAAAGGAGCTCAGGGGCACTGTAATTCACAAACCTGCAGAGTTATAAATGACAGCTATCCTCCAAAAATATATTGAAGTAAGCCTGCGAAGGGGACTTGAAAGCGGGGCTGAATTTCAGGAAAACGATTGCAGGGGGTAGACTGGAATTGCCCTGAAAGCATAGGAAAAGAGGCACAACGTCGACATTGATGCACTTGGCCAAAAAGGGCGTATGCGTTTTTTCCTGAATATATTCAGGAAAAAAAGCATACGCCCTTTTTGGCCAACCAAGCAAGCCTGTAAAGGAAATCTGCCCTAAAATGAAGTCTCACTGCCCCCCGGGCAAAAGGGCCATCTGAAAAAAAGTGTAAAATCCAGAAATGTAGGACAGGATATGGAGAACAGGAAGCCTTGTTATGCTGATTGGCAGGATGTAAATTGCCAGCAGCCACCCTGGAGAAGTGTATGGTGTTTCCTGAAACACGTAAGAAACAAACCAACACAGCCTATGGCACTTCCACTTATGGTCCTATAGCTTACGGAAATTAAAATCAAAAACAGACAGCCACCCCAATATTTGGGACGGCTGTGTTCACAAGAAGCTCGTCTACAGTATCAGGTAAATATCCCAGAAAGCAAAAAATGGATAAAGAAGTTGTGGCACGTACGTGCAATGCAATATCACTCAGCAATGAAATCTGTGTCATCAGGCCCGTAGCGGCATAGTGAGTGGATGCAGGTACGGTGATTCTACGTGAACTACGTCACACAGAAAAAGAAACATCATAAGATATCACTAATACACGGAATGTAAACTTGACTACACATGAACTGAATTACAAAACAGAACAGGGTCTCAAATTTAGAAAACCAACTAGTGCTTGCTTATGGGGAAAGGTGCCTTGGGGTGCTGCATAAAACCAGAGACTGAAATTAGCACAGATAACTTTCCATAAGCCAAATATGTAATAGACAAGACCTACTACTTGCTCAACGAAATGGACCCAACACCACATATTTAACGCCTAGGAATATACCTGACTAGGAAGAATCTTAAAACCCATGGATATATATGTCTCCATAAGAGAAACAAGCGTGTATACAGCGGGCGAAACGCAGCAGTGAAAATTCGATAAATCCCATTATCAAAATAAATTTCGAAAACAAAACACAAAGACAGTGAAATAGAGTGCAATTCTTAAATAATTCACTCAGGGCATGTGATGCAACCGGGATTTACCACATCTACACCCAGAGCTGGTTGAGACATAAGGCTGGACACTTCAGGCTGATAGCATTGGTGAGTTTCGGTGAGCAAATGCAGACCCTTTGAAGTCATACTGCATGGTACCCATTCCATGGGTCCCAACTCTCCAGGTTCAAGGGATTCTTCCTCCAGCTAAAACATGCATGGGAAACCCAGAGTATCGTCCACCGTGTGATTGGGAAACGATTTAAAATGCATCTCAGTTTTCGAATCCTGTTTCTCGGGTTCACCATTCCAGATGATTTACTAAAACTCTCCCCGCTTGGAGAGTCAGTGCCTTTAACCTCCTGTTAGGCACAGCTTGCAATTTCTGTGCAAGATGAACAGGAATAGGGAGAACCAATGAGAGACTAGCTGTAGGTGTATGCACGGGCAAATGTAACACTCATTGCCCACCAGGAAGAGGAATTAAACAAAGGGTCAGCGTGCCCTGCCGGAAACAGATTAGGGCCTGAAGCAATCCTGCGGTTTTGTGCCCAGCTCACAAGAAAACGAGTTGAAGAAAGGAGCTCAGGGGCACTGTAATTCACAAACCTGCAGAGTTATAAATGACAGCTATCCTCCAAAAATATATTGAAGTAAGCCTGCGAAGGGGACTTGAAAGCGGGGCAGAATTTCAGGAAAACGATTGCAGGGGGTAGACTGGAATTGCCCTGAAAGCATAGGAAAAGAGGCAGAACGTCGACAATGATGCACTTGGCCAAAAAGGGCGTATGCGTTTTTTCCTGAATATATTCAGGAAAAAACGCATACGCACTTTTTGGCCAACCAAGCAAGCCTGTAAAGGAAATCTGCACTACAATGAAGTCTCACTGCCCCCCGGGCAAAAGGGCCATCTGAAAAAAGTGTAAAATCCAGAAATGTAGGACAGGATATGGAGAACAGGGAGACTTGTTATGCTGATCGGCAGGATGTAAATTGCCAGCAGCCACCCTGGAGAAGTGTATGGTGTTTCCTGAAACACGTAAGAAACAAAGCAACACAGCCTATGGCAATTGCACTTATGGTCCTATTCCTTAGGGAAATTAAAATCAAAAACAGAGAGCCACCCCAAAGTTTGGGACGGCTGTGTTCCCAAGAAGCTCGTCTACAGTACCAGGTAAATATCCCAGAAAGCAAAAAATGGATAAAGAAGTTGTGGCACGTTCGTACAATGCAATATCACTCAGCAATGAAATCTGTGTCATCAGGCCCGTAGCGGCATAGTGAGTGGATGCAGGTACGGTGATTCTACGTGAACTACGTCACACAGAAAAAGAAACATCATAAGATATCACTAATACACGGAATGTAAACTTGACTACACATGAACTGAATTACAAAACAGAACAGGGTGTCAAATTTAGAAAACCAACTAGTGCTTGCTTATGGGGAAAGGTGCCTTGGGGTGCTGCATAAAACCAGAGACTGAAATTAGCACAGATAACTTTCCATAAGCCAAATATGTAATAGAAAAGACCTACTCCTTGCTCAACGAAATGGACCCAACACCACATCTTCAACGCCTAGGAATATACCTGACTAGGAAGTATCTTAAAACCCATGGATATATATGTCTCCATAAGAGAATCAAGCGTGTGTACAGCGGCCGAAACGCAGCAGTGAAAATCCGATAAATCCCATTATCAAAATAAATTTCGAAAACAAAACACAAAGACAGTGAAATAGAGAGCAATTCTTAAATAATTCACTCAGGGCATGTGATGCAACCGGGATTCACCACATCTACACCCAGAGCTGGTTGAGACATAAGGCTGGACACTTCAGGCTGATAGCATTGGTGAGTTTCGGTGAGCAAATGCAGACCCTTTGAAGTCATACTGCATGGTACCCATTCAATGGGTCCCAAGTCTCCAGGTTCAAGGGATTCTTCCTCCAGCTAAAACATGCATGGGAAACCCAGAGTATCGTCCACCGTGTGATTGGGAAACGATTTAAAATGCACCTCAGTTTTCGTATCCTGGTCCTCAGGTTCACCATTCCAAATGCTTTACTAACACTCTCCCCGCATGGAGAGTCAGTGCCTTTAAACTCCTGTTTGGCACAGCTTGCAATTTCTGTGCAAGATGAACAGGAATAGGGAAAAGCAATGAGAGACTAGCTGTAGGTGTCTGCACGGGCAAATGTAACGCTCATTACCGACCAGGAAGAGGAATGAAAAAAAGGCTCAGTGTGCCCTGCTGGAAACAGATTAGGGCCTGAAGCAATCCTGCGGTTTTGTGCCCAGCTCACAAGAAAGCGAGTTGAAGAAAGGAGCTCAGGGGCACTGTAATTCACAAACCTGCAGAGTTATAAATGACAGCTATCTTCCAAAAGTATATTGAAGTAAGCCTGCGAAGGGGACTTGAAAGCGGGGCAGAATTTCAGGAAAACGACTGCAGGGGGTAGACTGGAATTGCCCTGAAAGCATAGGAAAAGAGGCACAACGTCGACAATGATGCACATGGCCAAAAAGGGCGTATGCGTTTTTTCCTGAATATATTCAGGAAAAAACGCATACGCCCTTTTTGGCCAACCAAGCAAGCCTGTAAAGGAAATGTGCACTACAATGAAGTCTCACTGCCCCCCGGGGAAGAGGGCCATCTGAGAAAAGTGTAAAATCCAGAAAGGTAGGACAGGATATGGAGAACAGGGAGCCTTGTTATGCTGATTGGAATGATGTAAATTGCCAACAGCCACCCTGGAGAAGTGTATGGTGTTTCCTGAAACACGTAAGAAATAAAGCAACACAGCCTATGGCACTTCCACTTATGGTCCTATAGCTTACGTAAATTAAAATCAAAAACAGACAGCCACCCCAATATTTGGGACAGCTGTGTTCATAAGAAGCTCGTCTACAGTACCAGGTAAATATCCCAGAAAGCAAAAAATGGATAAAGAAGTTGTGGCACGTACGTGCAATGCAATATCACTCAGCAATGAAATCTGTGTCATCAGGCCCGTAGCGGCATAGTGAGTGGATGCAGGTACGGTGATTCTACGTGAACTACGTCACACAGAAAAAGAAACATCATAAGATATCACTAATACACGGAATGTAAACTTGACTACACATGAACTGAATTACAAAACAGAACAGGGTCTCAAATTTAGAAAACCAAATAGTGCTTGCTTATGGGGAAAGATGCCTTGGGGTGCTGCATAAAACCAGAGACTGAAATTAGCACAGATAACTTTCCATAAGCCAAATATGTAATAGACAAGACCTACTCCTTGCTCAACGAAATGGACTCAACACCACATATTCAACGCCTAGGAATATACCTGACTAGGAAGTATCTTAAAACCCATGGATATATATGTCTCCGTAAGAGAATCAAGCATGTGTACAGCGGCCGATACACAGCAGTGAAAATCCGATAAATCCCATTATCAAAATAAATTTCGAAAACAAAACACAAAGACAGTGAAATAGAGAGCAATTCTTAAATAATTCACTCAGGGCATGTGATGCAACCGGGATTGACCACATCTACACCCAGAGCTGATTGAGACATAAGGCTGGACACTTCAGGCTAATAGCATTGGTGAGTTTCGGTGAGCAAATTCAGACACTTTGAAGTCATACTGCATGGTACCTATTCCATGGGTCCCAACTCTTCAGGTTCAAGGGATTCTTCCTCCAGCTAAAACATGCATAGGAAACCCACAGTATGGTCCACCGTGTGATTGGGAAACGATTTAAAATGCATCTCAGTTTTCGTATCCTGGTCCTCGGGTTCACCATTCCAGATGCTTTACTAACACTCTCCCCGCTTGGAGAGTCAGTGCCTTTAACCTCCTCTTTGGCACAGCTTGCAATTTCTGTGCAAGATGAACAGGAATATGGAGAACCAATGAGAGACTAGCTGTAGGTGTCTGCACGGGCAAATGTAACGCTCATTGCCCACCAGGAAGAGGAATTAAACAAAGGCTCAGTGTGCCCTGCTGGAAACAGATTAGGGCCTGAAGCAATCCTGCGGTTTTGTGCCCAGCTCACAAGAAAGCGAGTTGAAGAAAGGAGCTCAGGGGCACTGTACTTCACAAACCTGCAGAGTTATAAATGACAGCTATCCTGCAAAAATATATTGAAGTAAGCCTGCGAAGGGGACTTGAAAGCGGGGCAGAATTTCAGGAAAACAATTGCAGGGGGTAGACTGGAATTGCCCTGAAAGCATAGGAAAAGAGGCACAACGTCGACAATGATGCACTTGGCCAAAAAGGGCGTATGCGTTTTTTCCTGAATATATTCAGGAAAAAACGCATACACCCTTTTTGGCCAACCAAGCAAGCCTGTAAAGGAAATCTGCACTACAATGAAATCTCACTGCCCCCACGGACAAAAGGGCCATCTGAAAAAAGTGTAAAATCCAGAAATGTAGGACAGGATATGGAGAACAGGGAGCCTTGTTATGCTGATTGGCAGGATGTAAATTGTGAACAGCCACCCTGGAGAAGTGTATGGTGTTTCCTGAAACACGTAAGTAATAAAGCAACACAGCCTATGGCAATTGCAATTATGGTCCTATTGCTTAGGGAAATTAAAATCAAAAACGGAGAGCCACCCCAAAGTTTGGGACGGCTGTGTTCCCAAGAAGCTCGTCTACAGTACCAGGTAAATATCTCAGAAAGCAAAAAATGGATAAAGAAGTTGTGGCACGTACGTTCAATGCAATATCACTCAGCAATGAAATCTGTGTCATCAGGCCCTTAGCGGCATAGTGAGTGGATGCAGGTACGGTGTTTCTACGTGAACTACGTCACACAGAAAAAGAAACATCATAAGATATCACTAATACACGGAATGTAAACTTGACTACACATGAACTGAATTACAAAACAGAACAGGGTCACAAATTTAGAAAACCAACTAGTGCTTGCTTATGGGGAAAGGTGCCTTGGGGTGCTGCATAAAACCAGAGACTGAAATTAGCAGAGATAACATTCCATAAGCCAAATATGTAATAGACAAGACCTACTCCTTGCTCAACGAAATGGACTCAACACCACATATTCAACGCCTAGGAATATACCTGACTAGGAAGAATCTTAAAACCCATGGATATATATGTCTCCGTAAGAGAATCAAGCGTGTGTACAGTGGCCGAAACGCAGCAGTGAAAATCCGATAAATCCCATTATCAAAATAAATTTCGAAAACAAAACACAAAGACAGTGAAATAGAGAGCAATTCTTAACTAATTCACTCAGGGCATGTGATGCAACCGGGATTGACCACATCTACACCCAGAGCTGGTTGAGACATAAGGCTGGACACTTCAGGCTGATAGCATTGGTGAGTTTCGGTGAGCAAATGCAGACCCTTTTAAGTCATACTGCATGGTACCCAATCCATGGGTCCCAACTCTCCAGGTTCAAGGCATTCTTCCTCCAGCTAAAACATGCATGGGAAACCCAGAGTATCGTCCACCGTGTGATTGGGAAATGATTTAAAATGCATCTCAGTTTTCGTATCCTAGTCCTCGGGTTCACCATTCCAGATGCTTTACTAACACTCTCCCCGCTTGGAGAGTCAGTGCCTTTAACCTCCTGTGTGGCACAGCTTGCAATTTCTGTGCAAGATGAACAGGAATATGGAGAACCAATGAGAGACTAGCTGTAGGTGTCTGCACGGGCAAATGTAACGCTCATTTCCCACCAGGAAGAGGAATTAACCAAAGGCTCAGCGTGCCCTGCCGGAAACAGATTAGGGCCTGAAGCAATCCTGCGGTTTTGTGCCCAGCTCACAAGAAAGCGAGTTGAAGAAAGGAGCTCAGGGGCACTGTAATTCACAAACCTGCAGAGTTATAAATGACAGCTATCCTCCAAAAATATATTGAAGTAAGCCTGCGAAGGGGACTTGAAAGCGGGGCAGAATTTCAGGAAAACGATTGCAGGAGGTAGACTGGAATTGCCCTGTAAGCATAGGAAAAGAGGCAGAACGTCGACAATGATGCACTTGGCCAAAAAGGGCGTATGCGTTTTTTCCTGAATATATTCAGGAAAAAACGCATACGCCCTTTTTGGCCAAACAAGCAAGCCTGTAAAGGAAATCTGCACTACAATGAAATCTCACTGCCCCCCCGGGCAAAAGGGCCATCTGAAAAAAGTGTAAAATCCAGAAAGGTAGGACAGGATATGGAGAACGGGGAGCCTTGTTATGCTGATTGGCAGGATGTAAATTGCCAGCAGCCACCCTGGAGAAGTGTATGGTGTTTCCTGAAACACGTAAGAAACAAAGCAACACAGCCTATGGCACTTCCACTTATGGTCCTATAGCTTACGGAAATTAAAATCAAAAACAGAGAGCCACCCCAAAGTTTGGGACGGCTGTGTTCCCAAGAAGCTCGTCTACAGTACCAGGTAAATATCCCAGAAAGCAAAAAATGGATAAAGAAGTTGTGGCACGTACGTACAATGCAATATCACTCAGCAATGAAATCTGTGTCATCAGGCCCGTAGCGGCATAGTGAGTGGATGCAGGTACGGTGATTCTACGTGAACTACGTCACACAGAAAAAGAAACATCATAAGATATCACTAATACACGGAATGTAAACTTGACTACACATGAACTGAATTACAAAACAGAACAGGGTCTCAAATTTAGAAAACCAACTAGTGCTTGCTTATGGGGAAAGGTGCCTTGGGGTGCTGCATAAAACCAGAGACTGAAATTAGCACAGATAACTTTCCATAGGCCAAATATGTAATAGACAAGACCTACTCCTTGCTCAACGAAATGGACCCAACACCACATATTCAACGCCTAGGAATATACCTGACTAGGAAGAATCTTAAAACCCATGGATATATATGTCTCCGTAAGAGAATCAAGCGTGTGTACAGCGGCCGAAACGCAGCAGTGAAAATCCGATAAATCCCATTATCAAAATAAATTTCGAAAACAAAACACAAAGACAGTGAAATCGAGAGCAATTCTTAACTAATTCACTCAGGGCATGTGATGCAACCGGGATTGACCACATCTACACCCAGAGCTGGTTGAGACATAAGGCTGGACACTTCAGTCTGATAGCATTGGTGAGTTTCGGTGAGCAAATGCAGACCCTTTGAAGTCATACTGCATGGTACCCATTCCATGGGTCCCAACTCTCCAGGTTCAAGGCATTCTTCCTCCAGTTAAAACATGCATGGGAAACCCAGAGTATCGTCCACCGTGTGATTGGGAAACAATTTAAAATGCATCTCAGTTTTCGTATCCTGGTCCTCGGGTTCACCATTCCAGATGCTTTACTAACACTCTCCCCGCTTGGAGAGTCAGTGCCTTTAACCTCCTGTTTGGCACAGCTTGCAATTTCTGTGCAAGATGAACAGGAATAGGGAGAACCAATGAGAGACTAGCTGTAGGTGTCTGCACGGGCAAATGTAACGCTCATTACCGACCAGGAAGAGAAATTAAACAAAGGCTCAGTGTGCCCTGCTGAAAACAGATTAGGGCCTGAAGCAATCCTGCGGTTTTGTGCCCAGCTCACAAAAAATCGAGTTGAAGAAAGGAGCTCAGGGTCACTGTAATTCACAAACCTGCAGAGTTATAAATGACAGCTATCCTCCAAAAATATATTGAAGTAAGCCTGCGAAGGGGACTTGAAAGCGGGGCAGAATTTCAGGAAAACGATTGCAGGGGTAGACTGGAATTGCCCTGAAAGCATAGGAAAAGAGGCAGAACGTGGACAATGATGCACTTGGCCAAAAAGAGCGTATGCGTTTTTTCCTGAATATATTCAGGAAAAAACGCATACGCCCTTTTTGGCCAACCAAGCAAGCCTGTAAAGGAAATCTGCACTACAATGAAGTCTCACTGCCCCCCGGGCAAGAGGGCCATCTGAAAAAAGTGTAAAATCCAGAAAAGTAGGACAGGATATGGAGAAGAGGGAGCATTGTTATGCTGATTGGCAGGATGTAAATTGATAACAGCCACCCTGGAGAAGTGTATGGTGTTTCCTGAAACACGTAAGAAATAAAGCAACACAGCCTATGGCAATTGCACTTATGGTCCTATTCCTTAGGGAAATTAAAATCAAAAACAGAGAGCCTCCCCAAAGTTTGGGACGGCTGTGTTCCAAAGTAGCTCGTCTACAGTACCAGGTAAATATCCCAGAAAGCAAAAAATGGATAAAGAAGTTGTGGCATGTACGTGCAATGCAATATCACTCAGCAATGAAATCTGTGTCATCAGGCCCGTAGCGGCATAGTGAGTGGATGCAGGTACGGTGATTCTACGTGAACTACGTCACACAGAAATAGAAACATCATAAGATATCACTAATACACGGAATGTAAACTTGACTACACATGAACTGAATTACAAAACAGAACAGGGTCTCAAATTTAGAAAACCAACTAGTGCTTGCTTATGGGGAAAGGTGCCTTGGGGTGCTGCATAAAACCAGAGACTGAAATTAGCACAGATAACTTTCCATAAGCCAAATATGTAATAGACAAGACCTACTCCTTGCTCAACGAAATGGACTCAACACCACATATTCAACGCCTAGGAATATACCTGACTAGGAAGAATCTTAAAACCCATGGATATATATGTCTCCGTAAGAGAATCAAGCGTGTGTACAGCGGCCGAAACGCAGCAGTGAAAATCCGATAAATCCCATTATCAAAATAAATTTCGAAAACAAAACACAAAGACAGTGATATAGAGAGCAATTCTTAAATAATTCACTCAGGGCATGTGATGCAACCGGGATTGACCACATCTACACCCAGAGCTGGTTGAGACATAAGGCTGGACACTTCAGGCTGATAGCATTGGTGAGTTTCGGTGAGCAAATGCAGACCCTTTGAAGTCATACTGCATGGTACCCAATCCATGGGTCCCAACTCTCCAGGTTCAAGGCATTCTTCCTCCAGCTAAAACATGCATGGGAAACCCAGAGTATCGTCCACCGTTTGATTGGGAAATGATTTAAAATGCATCTCAGTTTTCGTATCCTGGTCCTCGGGTTCACCATTCCAGATGCTTTACTAACACTCTCCCCGCTTGGAGAGTCAGTGCCTTTAAACTCCTCTTTGGCACAGCTTGCAATTTCTGTGCAAGATGAACAGGAATAGGGAGAACCAATGAGAGACTAGCTGTAGGTGTCTGCACGGGCAAATGTAACGCTCATTTCCCACCAGGAAGAGGAATTAAACAAAGGCTCAGTGTGCCCTGCTGGAAACAGATTAGGGCCTGAAGCAATCCTGCGGTTTTGTGCCCAGCTCACAAGAAAGCGAGTTGAAGAAAGGAGCTCAGGGGCACTGTACTTCACAAACCTGCAGAGTTATAAATGACAGCTATCCTCCAAAAATATATTGAAGTAAGCCTGCGAAGGGGACTTGAAAGCGGGGCTGAATTTCAGGAAAACGATTGCAGGGGATAGACTGGAATTGCCCTGAAAGCATAGGAAAAGAGGCACAACGTCGACAATGATGCACTTGGCCAAAAAGGGCGTATGCGTTTTTTCCTGAATATATTTAGGAAAAAACGCATACGCCCTTTTTGGCCAACCAAGCAAGCCTGTAAAGGAAATCTGCACTACAATGAAATCTCACTGCCCCCCTGGGCAAAAGGGCCATCTGAATAAAGTGTAAAATCCAGAAAGGTAGGACAGGATATGGAGAACAGGGAGCCTTGTTATGCTGATTGGCAGGATGTAAATTGCCAGCAGCCACACTGGAGAAGTGCATGGTGTTTCCTGAAACACGTAAGAAACAAAGCAACACAGCCTATGGCACTTCCACTTATGGTCCTATAGCTTACGGAAATTAAAATCAAAAACAGACAGCCACCCCAATATTTGGGACGCCTGTGTTCACAAGAAGCTCGTCTACAGTATCAGGTAAATATCCCAGAAAGCAAAAAATGGATAAAGAAGTTGTGGCACGTACGTGCAATGCAATATCACTCAGCAATGAAATCTGTGTCATCAGGCCCGTAGCGGCATAGTGAGTGGATGCAGGTACGGTGATTCTACGTGAACTACGTCACACAGAAAAAGAAACATCATAAGATATCACTAATACAGGGAATGTAAACTTGACTACACATGAACTGAATTACAAAACAGAACAGGGTCTCAAATTTAGAAAACCAACTAGTGCTTGCTTATGGGGCAAGGTGCGTTGGGGTGCTGCATAAAACCAGAGACTGAAATTAGCACAGATAACATTCCATAAGCCAAATATGTAATAGACAAGACCTACTCCTTGCTCAACGAAATGGACTCAACACCACATATTCAACGCCTAGGAATATACCTGACTAGGAAGAATCTTAAAACCCATGGATATATATGTCTCCGTAAGAGAATCAAGCGTGTGTACAGCGGCGGAAATGCATCAGTGAAAATCCGATAAATCCCATTATCAAAATAAATTTCGAAAACAAAACACAAAGACAGTGAAATAGAGAGCAAATCTTAAATAATTTACTCAGGGCATGTGATTCAACCGGGATTGACCACATCTACACCCAGAGCTGGTTGAGACATAAGGCTGGACACTTCTGGCTGATAGCACTGGTGAGTTTCGGTGAGCAAATGCAGACCCTTTGAAGTCATACTGCATGGTACCCATTCCATGGGTCCCAACTCTCCAGGTTCAAGGCATTCTTCCTCCAGCTAAAACATGCATGGGAAACCCAGAGTATCGTCCACCGTGTGATTGGGAAACGATTTAAAATGCATCTCAGTTTTCGTATCCTGGTCCTCGGGTTCACCATTCCAGATGCTTTACTAACACTCTCCCCGCTTGGAGAGTCAGTGCCTTTAACCTCCTGTTTGGCACAGCTTGCCATTTCTGTGCAAGATGAACAGGAAGAGGGAGAACCAATGAGAGACTAGCTGTAGGTGTCTGCACGGGCAAATATAACGCTCATTTCCCACCAGGAAGAGGAATTAAACAAAGGCTCAGTGTGCCCTGCTGGAAACAGATTAGGGCCTGAAGCAATCCTGCGGTTTTGTTACCAGCTCACAAGAAAGCGAGTCGAAGAAAGGAGCTCAGGGGCACTGTACTTCACAAACCTGCAGAGTTATAAATGACAGCTATCCTCCAAAAATATATTGAAGTAAGCCTGCGAAGGGGACTTGAAAGCGGGGCTGAATTTCAAGAAAACGATTGCAGGGGGTAGACTGGAATTGCCCTGAAAGCATAGGAAAAGAGGCACAACGTCGACAATGATGCACTTGGCCAAAAAGGGCGTATGCGTTTTTTCCTGAATATATTCAGGAAAAAACGCATACGCCCTTTTTGGCCAACCAAGCAAGCCTGTAAAGGAAATCTGCACTACAATGAAATCTCACTGCCCCCCCGGGCAAAAGGGCCATCTGAAAAAAGTGTAAAATCCAGAAAGGTAGGACAGGATATGGAGAACAGGGAGCCTTGTTATGCTGATTGGCAGGATGTAAATTGCCAGCAGCCACACTGGAGAAGTGCATGGTGTTTCCTGAAACACGTAAGAAACAAAGCAACACAGCCTATGGCACTTCCACTTATGGTCCTATAGCTTACGGAAATTAAAATCAAAAACAGACAGCCACCCCAATATTTGGGACGCCTGTGTTCACAAGAAGCTCGTCTACAGTATCAGGTAAATATCCCAGAAAGCAAAAAATGGATAAAGAAGTTGTGGCACGTACGTACAATGCAATATCACTCAGCAATGAAATCTGTGTCATCAGGCCCGTAGCGGCATAGTGAGTGGATGCAGGTACGGTGATTCTACGTGAACTACGTCACACAGAAAAAGAAACATCATAAGATATCACTAATACACGGAATGTAAACTTGACTACACATGAACTGAATTACAAAACAGAACAGGGTCTCAAATTTAGAAAACCAACTAGTGCTTGCTTATGGGGAAAGGTGCCTTGGGGTGCTGCATAAAACCAGAGACTGAAATTAGCACAGATAACTTTCCATAAGCCAAATATGTAATAGACAAGACCTACTCCTTGCTCAACGAAATGGACCCAACACCACATATTCAACGCCTAGGAATATACCTGACTAGGAAGAATCTTAAAACCCATGGATATATATGTCTCCGTAAGAGAATCAAGCGTGTGTACAGCGGCGGAAATGCAGCAGTGAAAATCCGATAAATCCCATTATCAAAATAAATTTCGAAAACAAAACACAAAGACAGTGAAATAGAGAGCAATTCTTAAATAATTCACTCAGGGCATGTGATGCAACCGGGATTGACCACATCTACACCCAGAGCTGGTTGAGACATAAGGCTGGACACTTCTGGCTGATAGCACTGGTGAGTTTCGGTGAGCAAATGCAGACCCTTTGAAGTCATACTGCATGGTACCCATTCCATGGGTCCCAACTCTCCAGGTTCAAGGCATTCTTCCTCCAGCTAAAGCATGCATGGGAAACACAGAGTATAGTCCACCGTGTGATTGGGAAACGATTTAAAATGCATCTCAGTTTTCGTATCCTGGTCCTCGGGTTCACCATTCCAGATGCTTTACTAACACTCTCCCCGCTTGGAGAGTCAGTGCCTTTAACCTCCTGTTTGGAACAGCTTGCCATTTCTGTGCAAGATGAACAGGAATAGGGAGAACCAATGAGAGACTAGCTGTAGGTGTCTGCACGGGCAAATGTAACGCTCATTGCCCACCAGGAAGAGGAATTAAACAAAGGCTCAGTGTGCCCTGCTGGAAACAGATTAGGGCCTGAAGCAATCCTGCGGTTTTGTGCCCAGCTCACAAGAAAGCGAGTTGAAGAAAGGAGCTCAGGGGCACTGTACTTCACAAACCTGCAGAGTTATAAATGACAGCTATCCTCCAAAAATATATTGAAGTAAGCCTGCGAAGGGGACTTGAAAGCGGGGCTGAATTTCAGGAAAACGATTGCAGGGGGTAGACTGGAATTGCCCTGAAAGCATAGGAAAAGAGGCACAACGTCGACAATGATGCACTTGGCCAAAAAGGGCGTATGCCTTTTTTCCTGAATATATTCAGGAAAAAAGGCATACGCCTTTTTGGCCAACCAAGCAAGCCTGTAAAGGAAATCTGCACTACAATGAAATCTCACTGCCCCCCCGGGCAAAAGGGCCATCTGAAAAAAGTGTAAAATCCAGAAAGGTAGGACAGGATATGGAGAACAGGGAGCCTTGTTATGCTGATTGGCAGGATGTAAATTGCCAGCAGCCACCCTGGAGAAGTGTATGGTGTTTCCTGAAACACGTAAGAAACAAAGCAACACAGCCTATGGCACTTCCACTTATGGTCCTATAGCTTACGGAAATTAAAATCAAAAACAGACAGCCACCCCAATATTTGGGACGGCTGTGTTCACAAGAAGCTCGTCTACAGTATTAGGTAAATATCCCAGAAAGCAAAAATGGATAAAGAAGTTGTGGCACGTACGTACAATGCAATATCACTCAGCAATGAAATCTGTGTCATCAGGCCCGTAGCGGCATAGTGAGTGGATGCAGGTACGGTGATTCTACGTGAACTACGTCACACAGAAAAAGAAACATCATAAGATATCACTAATACACGGAATGTAAACTTGACTACACATGAACTGAATTACAAAACAGAACAGGGTCTCAAATTTAGAAAACCAACTAGTGCTTGCTTATGGGGAAAGGTGCGTTGGGGTGCTGCATAAAACCAGAGACTGAAATTAGCACAGATAACATTCCATAAGCCAAATATGTAATAGACAAGACCTACAACTTGCTCAACGAAATGGACTCAACACCACATATTCAACGCCTAGGAATATACCTGACTAGGAAGAATATTAAAACCCATGGATATATATGTCTCCGTAAGAGAATCAAGCGTGTGTACAGCGGCGGAAACGCATCAGTAAAAATCCGATAAATCCCATTATCAAAATAAATTTCGAAAACAAAACACAAAGACAGTGAAATAGAGAGCAATTCTTAACTAATTCACTCAGGGCATGTGATGCAACCGCGATTGACCACATCTACACCCTGAGCTGGTTGAGACATAAGGCTGGACACTTCAGGCTGATAGCATTGGTGAGTTTCGGTGAGCAAATGCAGACCCTTTGAAGTCATACTGCATGGTACCCATTCCATGGGTCCCAACTCTCCAGGTTCAAGGCATTCTTCCTCCAGCTAAAACATGTATGGGAAACCCAGAGTATCGTCCACCGTGTGATTGGGAAATGATTTAAAATGCATCTCAGTTTTCGTATCCTGGTCCTCGGGTTCACCATTCCAGATGCTTTACTAACACTCTCCCCGCTTGGAGAGTCAGTGCCTTTAACCTCCTGTTTGGCACAGCTTGCCATTTCTGTGCAAGATGTACAGGAATAGGGAGAACCAATGAGAGACTAGCTGTAGGTGTCTGCACGGGCAAATGTAACGCTCATTGCCCACCAGGAAGAGGAATTAAACAAAGACTCAGTGTGCCCTGCTGGAAACAGATTAGGGCCTGAAGCAATCCTGCGGTTTTGTGCCCAGCTCACAAGAAAGCGAGTTGAAGAAAGGAGCTCAGGGGCACTGTACTTCACAAACCTGCAGAGTTATAAATGACAGCTATCCTCCAAAAATATATTGAAGTAAGCCTGCGAAGGGGACTTGAATGCGGGGCTGAATTTCAGGAAAACGATTGCAGGGGGTAGACTGGAATTGCCCTGAAAGCATAGGAAAAGAGGCACAACGTCGACAATGATGCACTTGGCCAAAAAGGGCGTATGCGTTTTTTCCTGAATATATTCAGGAAAAAACGCATACGCCCTTTTTGGCCAACCAAGCAAGCCTGTAAAGGAAATCTGCACTACAATGAAATCTCACTGCCCCCCCGGGCAAAAGGGCCATCTGAAAAAAGTGTAAAATCCAGAAAGGTAGGACAGGATATGGAGAACAGGGTGCCTTGTTATGCTGATTGGCAGGATGTAAATTGCCAGCAGCCACCCTGGAGAAGTGTATGGTGTTTCCTGAAACACGTAAGAAACAAAGCAACTCAGCCTATGGCACTTCCACTTATGGTCCTATAGCTTACGGAAATTAAAATCAAAAACAGACAGCCACCCCAATATTTGGGAGGGCTGTGTTCACAAGAAGCTCGTCTACAGTATCAGGTAAATATCCCAGAAAGCAAAAAATGGATAAAGAAGTTGTGGCACGTACGTGCAATGCAATATCACTCAGCAATGAAATCTGTGTCATCAGGCCCGTAGCGGCATAGTGAGTGGATTCAGGTACGGTGATTCTACGTGAACTACGTCAAACAGAAAAAGAAAGATCATAAGATATCACTAATACACGGAATGTAAACTTGACTACACATGAACTGAATTACAAAAAAGAACAGGGTCTCAAATTTAGAAAACCAACTAGTGCTTGCTTATGGGGAAAGGTGCGTTGGGGTGCTGCATAAAACCAGAGACTGAAATTAGCACAGATAACATTCCATAAGCCAAATATGTAATAGACAAGACCTACTCCTTGCTCAACGAAATGGACTCAACACCACATATTCAACGCCTAGGAATATACCTGACTAGGAAGAATCTTATAACCCATGGATATATATGTCTCCGTAAGAGAATCAAGCGTGTGTACAGCGGCAGAAATGCAGCAGTGAAAATCCGATAAATCCCATTATCAAAATAAATTTCGAAAACAAAACACAAAGACAGTGAAATAGAGAGCAATTCTTAAATAATTCACTCAGGGCATGTGATGCAACCGGGATTGACCACATCTACACCCAGAGCTGGTTGAGACATAAGGCTGGACACTTCTGGCTGATAGCACTGGTGAGTTTCGGTGAGCAAATGCATACCCTTTGAAGTCATACTGCATGGTACCCATTCCATGGGTCCCAACTCTCCAGGTTCAAGGCATTCTTCCTCCAGCTAAAACATGCATGGGAAACCCAGAGTATCGTCCACCGTGTGATTGGGAAACGATTTAAAATGCATCTCACTTTTGGTATCCTGGTCCTCGGGTTCACCATTCCAGATGCTTTACTAACACTCTCCCCGCTTGGAGAGTCAGTGCCTTTAACCTCCTGTTTGGCACAGCTTGCCATTTCTGTGCAAGATGAACAGGAATAGGGAGAACCAATGAGAGACTAGCTGTAGGTGTCTGCACGGGCAAATGTAACGCTCATTGCCCACCAGGAAGAGGAATTAAACAAAGGCTCAGTGTGCCCTGCTGGAAACAGATTAGGGCCTGAAGCAATCCTGCGGTTTTGTGCCCAGCTCACAAGAAAGCGAGTTGAAGAAAGGAGCTCAGGGGCACTGTACTTCACAAACCTGCAGAGTTATAAATGACAGCTATCCTCCAAAAATATATTGAAGTAAGCCTGCGAAGGGGACTTGAAAGCGGGGCTGAATTTCAGGAAAAGGATTGCAGGGGGTAGACTGGAATTGCCCTGAAAGCATAGGAAAAGAGGCACTACGTCGACAATGATGCACTTGGCCAAAAAGGGCGTATGCGTTTTTTCCTGAATATATTCAGGAAAAAACGCATAAGCCCTTTTTGGCCAACCAAGCAAGCCTGTAAAGGAAATCTGCACTACAATGAAATCTCACTGCCCCCCTGGGCAAAAGGGCCATCTGAATAAAGTGTAAAATCCAGAAAGGTAGGACAGGATATGGAGAACAGGGAGCCTTGTTATGCTGATTGGCAGGATGTAAATTGCCAGCAGCCACACTGGAGAAGTGCATGGTGTTTCCTGAAACACGTAAGAAACAAAGCAACACAGCCTATGGCACTTCCACTTATGGTCCTATAGCTTACGGAAATTAAAATCAAAAACAGACAGCCACCCCAATATTTGGGACGCCTGTGTTCACAAGAAGCTCGTCTACAGTATCAGGTAAATATCCCAGAAAGCAAAAAATGGATAAAGAAGTTGTGGCACGTACGTGCAATGCAATATCACTCAGCAATGAAATCTGTGTCATCAGGCCCGTAGCGGCATAGTGAGTGGATGCAGGTACGGTGATTCTACGTGAACTACGTCACACAGAAAAAGAAACATCATAAGATATCACTAATACAGGGAATGTAAACTTGACTACACATGAACTGAATTACAAAACAGAACAGGGTCTCAAATTTAGAAAACCAACTAGTGCTTGCTTATGGGGCAAGGTGCGTTGGGGTGCTGCAAAACCAGAGACTGAAATTAGCACAGATAACTTTCCATAAGCCAAATATGTAATAGACAAGACCTACTCCTTGCTCAACGAAACGGACCCAACAACACATATTCAACGCCTAGGAATATACCTGACTAGGAAGAATCTTAAAACCCATGGATATATATGTCTCCGTAAGAGAATCAAGCGTGTGTACAGCGGCGGAAATGCAGCAGTGAAAATCTGATAAATCCCATTATCAAAATAAATTTCGAAAACAAAACACAAAGACAGTGAAATAGAGAGCAATTCTTAAATAATTCACTCAGGGCATGTGATGCAACCGGGATTGACCACATCTACACCCAGAGCTGGTTGAGACATAAGGCTGGACACTTCTGGCTGATAGCACTGGTGAGTTTCGGTGAGCAAATGCAGACCCTTTGAAGTCATACTGCATGGTACCCATTCCATGGGTCCCAACTCTCCAGGTTCAAGGCATTCTTCCTCCAGCTAAAACATGCATGGGAAACCCAGAGTATCGTCCACCGTGTGATTGGGAAACGATTTAAAATGCATCTCAGTTTTGGTATCCTGGTCCTCGGGTTCACCATTCCAGATGCTTTACTAACACTCTCCCCGCTTGGAGAGTCAGTGCCTTTAACCTCCTGTTTGGCACAGCTTGCCATTTCTGTGCAAGATGAACAGGAATAGGGAGAACCAATGAGAGACTAGCTGTAGGTGTCTGCACGGGCAAATGTAACGCTCATTGCCCACCAGGAAGAGGAATTAAACAAAGGCTCAGTGTGCCCTGCTGGAAACAGATTAGGGCCTGAAGCAATCCTGCGGTTTTGTGCCAGCTCACAAGAAAGCGAGTTGAAGAAAGGAGCTCAGGGGCACTGTACTTCACAAACCTGCAGAGTTATAAATGACAGCTATCCTCCAAAAATATATTGAAGTAAGCCTGCGAAGGGGACTTGAAAGCGGGGCTGAATTTCAGGAAAAGGATTGCAGGGGGTAGACTGGAATTGCCCTGAAAGCATAGGAAAAGAGGCACAACGTCGACAATGATGCACTTTCCAAAAAGGGCGTATGCGTTTTTTCCTGAATATATTCAGGAAAAAACGCATACGCCCTTTTTGGCCAACCAAGCAAGCCTGTAAGGAAATCTGCACTACAATGAAATCTCACTGCCCCCCCGGGCAAAAGGGCCATCTGAAAAAAGTGTAAAATCCAGAAAGGTAGGACAGGATATGGAGAACAGGGAGCCTTGTTATGCTGATTGGCAGGATGTAAATTGCCAGCAGCCACCCTGGAGAAGTGTATGGTGTTTCCTGAAACACGTAAGAAACAAAGCAACACAGCCTATGGCACTTCCACTTATGGTCCTATAGCTTACGGAAATTAAAATCAAAAACAGACAGCCACCCCAATATTTGGGACGGCTGTGTTCACAAGAAGCTCGTCTACAGTATCAGGTAAATATCCCAGAAAGCAAAAAATGGATAAAGAAGTTGTGGCACGTACGTACAATGCAATATCACTCAGCAATGAAATCTGTGTCATCAGGCCCGAAGCGGCATAGTGAGTGGATGCAGGTACGGTGATTCTACATGAACTACGTCACACAGAAAAAGAAACATCATAAGAAATCACTAATACACGGAATGTAAACTTGACTACACATGAACTGAATTACAAAAAAGAACAGGGTCTCAAATTTAGAAAACCAACTAGTGCTTGCTTATGGGGAAAGGTGCGTTGGGGTGCTGCATAAAACCAGAGACTGAAATTAGCACAGATAACTTTCCATAAGCCAAATATGTAATAGACAAGACCTACTCCTTGCTCAACGAAATGGACTCAACACCACATATTCAACGCCTAGGAATATACCTGACTAGGAAGAATCTTAAAACCCATGGATTTATATGTCTCCGTAAGAGAATCAAGCGTGTGTACAGCGGCATAAAGGCAGCAGTGAAAGTCGGATAAATCCCATTATCAAAATAAATTTCGAAAACAAAACACAAAGACAGTGAAATAGGGAGCAATTCTTAAATAATTCACTCAGGGCATGTGATGCAACCGGGATTGACCACATCTACACCCAGAGCTGGTTGAGACATAAGGCTGGACACTTCTGGATGATAGCACTGGTGAGTTTCGGTGAGCAAATGCAGACCCTTTGAAGTCATACTGCATGGTACCCATTCCATGGGTCCCAACTCTCCAGGTTCAAGGCATTCTTCCTCCAGCTAAAACATGCATGGGAAACCCAGAGTATCGTCCACCGTGTGATTGGGAAACGATTTAAAATGCATCTCAGGGCTTCCCTGGTGGCGCAGTGGTTGAGAGTCCGCCTGCCGATGCAGGGGACACGGGTTCGTGCCCCGGTCTGGGAAGATCCCACATGCCGCGGAACGGCTGGGCCCGTGAGCCATGGCCGCTGAGCCTGCGCGTCCAGAGCCTGTCCTCCGCAACGGGAGCGGCCACGACAGTGAGAGGCCCGCGTAACGCATAAAAAAAAAATAAATAAATAAAATGCATCTCAGTTTTCGTATCCAGGTCTTCGGGTTCACCATTCCAGATGCTTTACTAACACTCTCCCCGCTGGAGAGTCAGTGCCTTTAACCTCCTCTTTGGCACAGCTTGCAATTTCTGTGCAAGATGAACAGGAATAGGGAGAACCAATGAGAGACTAGCTGTAGGTGTCTGCACGGGCAAATGTAATGCTCATTTCCCACCAGGAAGAGGAATTAACCAAAGGCTCAGAATGCCCTGCCGGAAACAGATTAGGGCCTGAAGCAATCCTGCGGTTTTGTGCCCAGCTCACAAGAAAGCGAGTTGAAGAAAGGAGCTGAGGGGCACTGTAATTCACAAACCTGCAGAGTCATAAATGACAGCTATCCTCCAAAAATATATTGAAGTAAGCCAGCGAAGGGGACTTGAAAGCAGGGCAGAATTTCAGGAAAACGATTGCAGGGGGTAGACTGGAATTGCCCTGAAAGCATAGGAAAAGAGGCAGAACGTCGACAATGATACACTTGGCCAAAAAGGGCGTATGCGTTTTTTCCTGAATATATTCAGGAAAAAACGCATCCGCCCTTTTTGGCCAACCAAGCAAGCCTGTAAAGGAAATCTGCACTACAATGAAGTCTCACTGCCCCCCGGGCAAAAGGGCCATCTGAAAAAAGTGTAAAATCCAGAAATGTAGGACAGGATATGGAGAACTGGGAGTCTTGTTATGCTGATTGGCAGGATGTAAATTGCCAGCAGCCACCCTGGAGAAGTGTATGGTGTTTCCTGAAACACGTAAGAAACAAAGCAACACAGCCTATGGCAATTCCACTTATGGTCCTATAGCTTACGGAAATTAAAATCAAAAACAGACTGCCACCCCAATATTTGGGACGGCTGTGTTCACAAGAAGCTCGTCTACAGTATCAGGTAAATATCCCACAAAGCAAAAAATGGATAAAGAAGTTTTGGCACGTACGTACAATGCAATATCACTCAGCAATGAAATCTGTGTCATCAGGCCCGTAGCGGCATAGTGAGTGGATGCAGGTACGGTGATTCTACGTGAACTACGTCACACAGAAAAAGAAACATCATAAGATATCACTAATACACGAAATGTAAACTTGACTACACATGAACTGAATTACAAAACCGAACAGGGTCTCAAATTTAGAAAACCAACTAGTGCTTGCTTATGGGGAAAGGTGCCTTGGGGTGCTGCATAAAACCAGAGACTGAAATTAGTACAGATAACATTCCATAAGACAAATATGTAATAGACAAGACCTACTCCTTGCTCAACGAAATGGACTCAACACCACATATTCAACGCCTAGGAATATACCTGACTAGGAAGAATCTTAAAACCCATGGTTATATATGTCTCCGTAAGAGAATCAAGCGTGTGTACAGCTTCCGATACGCAGCAGTGAAAATCCGATAAATCCCATTATCAAAATAAATTTCGAAAACAAAACACAAAGACAGTGAAATAGAGAGCGATTCTTAAATAATTCACTCAGGGCATGTGATGCAACCGGGATTGACCACATCTACACCCAGAGCTGGTTGAAACATAAGGCTGGACACTACAGGCTGATAGCATTGGTGAGTTTCGGTGAGCAAATGCAGACCCTTTGAAGTCATACTGCATGGTACCTATTCCATGGGTCCCAACTCTTCAGGTTCAAGGGATTCTTCCTCCAGCTAAAACATGCATGGGAAACCCACAGTATGGTCCACCGTGTGATTGGGAAACGATTTAAAATGCATCTCAGTTTTCGTATCCTGGTCCTCGGGTTCACCATTCCAGATGCTTTACTAACACTCTCCCTGCTTGGAGAGTCAGTGCCTTTAACCTCCTCTTTGGCACAGCTTGCAAATTCTGTGCAAGATGAACAGGAATAGGGAGAACCAATGAGAGACTAGCTGTAGGTGTCTGCACGGGCAAATGTAACGCTCATTGCCCACCAGGAAGAGGAATTAAACAAAGGCTCAGTGTGCCCTGCTGGAAACAGATTAGGGTCTGAAGCAATCCTGCGGTTTTGTGCCCAGCTCACAAGAAAGCGAGTTGAAGAAAGGAGCTCAGGGGCACTGTAATTCACAAACCTGCAGAGTTATAAATGCCAGCTATCTTCCAAAAGTATACTGAAGTAAGCCTGCGTAGGGGACTTGAAAGCGGGGCAGAATTTCAGGAAAACGATTGCAGGGGGTAGACAGGAATTGCCCTGAAAGCATAGGAAAAGAGGCAGAACGTCGACAATGATGCACTTGGCCAAAAAGGGCGTATGCGTTTTTTCCTGAATATATTCAGGAAAAAACGCATACGCCCTTTTTGGCCAACCAAGCAAGCCTGTAAAGGAAATCTGCACTACAATGAAGTCTCACTGCCCCCACCCCTCCGGGCAAAAGGGCCATCTGAAAAAAGTGTAAAATCCAGAAATGTACGACAGGATATGTAGAACAGGGAGCCTTGTTATGCTGATTGGCAGGATGTAAATTGCCAGCAGCCACCATGGAGAAGTGTATGGTGTTTCCTGAAACACGTAAGAAACAAAGCAACACAGCCTATGGCACTTCCACTTATGGTCCTATAGCTTACGGAAATTAAAATCAAAAACAGACAGCCAACCCAATATTTGGGACGGCTGTGTTCACAAGAAGCTCGTCTACAGTATCAGGTAAATATCCCAGAAAGCAAAAATTGGATAAAGAAGTTGTGGCACGTACGTACAATGCAATATCACTCAGCAATGAAATCTGTGTCATCAGGCCCATAGCGGCATAATGAGTGGATGCAGGTACGGTGATTGTACGTGAACTACGTCACACAGAAAAAGAAACATCATAAGATATCACTAATACACGGAATGTAAACTTGACTACACATGAACTGAATTACAAAACAGAACAGGGTCTCAAATTTAGAAAACCAACTAGTGCTTGCTTATGGGGTAAGGTGCGTTGGGGTGCTGCATAAAACCAGAGACTGAAATTAGCACAGATAACTTTCCATAAGCCAAATATGTAATAGACAAGACCTACTCCGTGCTCAACGAAATGGACCCAACACCACATATTCAACGCCTAGGAATATACCTGACTAGGAAGAATCTTAAAACCCATGGATATATATGTCTCCGTAAGAGAATCAAGCGTGTGTACAGCGGCTGAAACGCAGCAGTGAAAATCCGATAAATCCCATTATCAAAATAAATTTCGAAAACAAAACACAAAGACAGTGAAATAGAGAGCAATTCTTAAATAATTCACTCAGGGCATGTGATGCAACCGGGATTTACCACATCTACACCCAGAGCTGGTTGAGACATAAGGCTGGACACTTCAGGCTGATAGCATTGGTGAGGTTCGGTGAGCAAATGCAGACCCTTTGAAGTCATACTGCATGGTACCCATTCCATGGGTCCCAACTCTCCAGGTTCAAGGCATTCTTCCTCCAGCTAAAACATGCATGGGAAACCCAGAGTATCATCCACCGTGTGATTGGGAAACGATTTAAAATGCATCTCAGTTTTCGTATCCTGGTTCTCGTGTTCACCATTGCAGATGCTTTACTAAAACTCTCCCCGCTTGGAGAGTCAGTGCCTTTAACTTCCTGTTTGGCACAGCTTGCAATTTCTGTGCAAGATGAACAGGAATAGGGAGAACCAATGAGAGACTAGCTGTAGGTGTCTGCACGGGCATATGTAACGCTCATTGCCGACAAGGAAGAGGAATTAAACAAAGGCTCAGCGTGCCCTGCTGAAAACAGATTAGGGCCTGAAGCAATCCTGCGGTTTTGTGCCCAGCTCACAGGAAAGCGAGTTGAAGAAAGGAGCTCAGGGGCACTGTAATTCACAAACCTGCAGAGTTATAAATGACAGCTATCCTCCAAAAATATATTGAAGTAATCCTGCGAAGGGGACTTGAAAGCGGGGCAGAATTTCAGGAAAACGATTGCAGGGGGTAGACTGGAATTGCCCTGAAAGCATAGGAAAAGAGGCACAACGTCGACAATGATGCACTTGGCCAAATAGGGCGTATGCGTTTTTTCCTGAATATATTCAGGAAAAAACCCATACGCCCTTTTTGGCCAACAAAGCAAGCCTGTAAAGGAAATCTGCACTACAATGTAGTCTCACTGCCCCCCGGGCAAAAGGGCCATCTGAAAAAAGTGTAAAATCCCGAAAGGTAGGACAGGATATGGAGAACAGGGAGCCTTGTTATGCTGATTGGCAGGATGTAAATTGCCAGCAGCCACCCTGGAGAAGTGTATGGTGTTTCCTGAAACACGTAAGAAACAAAGCAACACAGCCTATGGCACTTCCACTTATGGTCCTATAGTTTACGGAAATTAAAATCAAAAACAGACAGCCACCCCAATATTTGGGACGGCTGTGTTCACAAGAAGCTCGTCTACAGTATCAGGTAAATATCCCAGAAAGCAAAAAATGGATAAAGAAGTTGTGGCACGTATGTACAATGCAATATCACTCAGCAAAGAAATCTGTGTCATCAGGCCCGTAGCGGCATAGTGAGTGGATGCAGGTACGGTGATTCTACGTGAACTACGTCACACAGAAAAGGAAACATCATAAGATATCAGTAATACACGGAAAGTAAACTTGACTACACATGAACTGAATTACAAAACACAACAGGGTCTCAAATTTAGAAAACCAAATAGTGCTTGCTTATGGGGAAAGGTGCCTTGGGATGCTGCATAAAACCAGAGACTGAAATTAGCACAGATAACTTTCCATAAGCCAAATATGTAATAGACAAGACCTACTCCTTGCTCAACGAAATGGATCCAACACCACATATTCAACGCCTAGGAATATACCTGACTAGGAAGAATCTTAAAACCCATGGATATATATGTCTCCGTAAGAGAATCAAGCGTGTGTACAGCGGCCAAAACGCAGCAGTGAAAATCCGATAAATCCCATTATCAAAATAAATTTCGAAAACAAAACACAAAGACAGTGAAATAGAGAGCAATTCTTAAATAATTCACTCAGGGCATGTGATGCAACCGGGATTGACCACATCTACACCCACAGCTGGTTGAGACATAAGGCTGGACACTTCAGGCTGATAGCATTGGTGAGTTTCGGTGAGCAAATGAAGACCCTTTGAAGTCATACTGCATGGTACCCATTCCATGGGTCCCAACTCTCCAGGTTCAAGGGATTCTTCCTCCAGCTAAAACATGCATGGGAAATCCAGAGTATCGTCCACCGTGTGATTGGGAAACGATTTAAAATGCATCTCAGTTTTCGTATCCTGGTCCTCGTGTTCACCATTCCAGATGCTTTACTAACACTCTCCCCGCTTGGAGAGTCAGTGCCTTTAACCTCCTGTTTGGCACAGCTTGCAATTTCTGTGCAAGATGAACAGGAATAGGGAGAACCAATGAGAGACTAGCTGTAGGTGTCTGCACGGGCAAATGTAACGCTCATTGCCGACCAGGAAGAGGAATTAAACAAAGGCTCAGCGTGCCCTGCTGAAAACAGATTAAGCCCTGAAGCAATCCTGCGGTTTTGTGCCCAGCTCACAAGAAAGCAAGTTGAAGAAAGGAGCTCAGGGGCACTGTACTTCACAAACCTGCAGAGTTATAAATGACAGCTATCCTCCAAAAATATATTGAAGTAAGCCTGTGAAGGGGACTTGAAAGCGGGGCAGAATTTCAGGGAAACGATTGCAGGGGGTAGACTGGAATTGCCCTGAAAGCATAGGAAAAGAGGCAGAACGTCGACAATGATGCACTTGGCCAAAAAGGGCGTATGCGTTTTTTCCTGAATATATTCAGGAAAAAACGCATGCGCACTTTTTGGCCAACCAAGAAAGCCTGTAGAGGAAATCTGCACTACAATGAAGTCTCACTGACCCCCGGGCAAAAGGGCCATCTGAAAAAAGTGTAAAATCCAGAAATGTAGGACAGGATATGGAGAACTGGGAGCCTTGTTATGCTGATTGGCAGGATGTAAATTGCCGGCAGCCACCCTGGAGAAGTGTATGGTGTTTCCTGAAACACGTAAGAAACAAAGCAACACAGCCTATGGCACTTCCACTTATGGTCCTATAGCTTACGGAAATTAAAATCAAAAACAGACAGCCACCCCAATATTTGGGACGGCTGTGTTCACAAGAAGCTCGTCTACAGTATCAGGTAAATATCCCAGAAAGCAAAAAATGGATAAAGAAGTTGTGGCACGTACGTACAATGCAATATCACTCAGCAATGAAATCTGTGTCATCAGGCCCGTAGCGGCATAGTGAGTGGATGCAGGTACGGTGATTCTACGTGAACTACGTCACACAGAAAAAGAAACATCATAAGATATCACTAATTCACGGAATGTAAACTTGACTACACATGAACTGTATTACAAAACAGAACAGGGTCTCAAATGTAGAAAACCAACTAGTGCTTGCTTATGGGGAAAGGTGCCTTGGAGTGCTGCATAAAAGCAGAGACTGAAATTAGCACAGATAACATTCCATAAGACAAATATGTAATAGACAAGACCTACTCCTTGCTCAACGAAATGGACTCAACACCACATATTCAACGCCTAGGAATATACCTGACTAGGAAGAATCTTAAAACCCATGGATTTATATGTCTCCGTAAGAGAATCAAGCGTGTGTACAGCGGCCGAAACGCAGCAGTGAAAATCCGATAAATCCCATTATCAAAATAAATTTCGAAAACAAAACACAAAGACAGTGAAATAGAGAGCAATTCTTAAATAATTCACTCAGGGCATGTGATGCAACCGGGATTTACCACATCTACACCCAGAGCTGGTTGAGACATAAGGCTGGACACTTCAGGCTGAAAGCATTGGTGAGTTTCGGTGAGCAAATGCAGACCCTTTGAAGTCATACTGCATGGTACCCATTCCATGGGTCCCAACTCTCCAGGTTCAAGGCATTCTTCATCCAGCTAAAACATGCATGGGAAACCCAGAGTATCGTCCACCGTGTGATTGGGAAACGAGTTAATATGCATCTCAGTTTTCGTATCCTGATCCTCAGGTTCACCATTCCAAATGCTTTACTAACACTCTCCCCGCTTGGAGAGTCAGTGCCTTTAACCTCCTGTTTGGCACAGCTTGCCATTTCTGTGCAAGATGAACAGGAATAGGGAGAAGCAATGAGAGACTAGCTGTAGGTGTCTGCACGGGCAAATGTAACGCTCATTGCCGACCAGGAAGAGGAATTAAACAAAGGCTCAGTGTGCCCTGCTGGAAACAGATTAGGGCCTGAAGCAATCCTGCGGTTTTGTGCCCAGCTCTCAAGAAAGCGAGTTGAAGAAAGGAGCTCAGGGGCAATGTAATTCACAAACCTGCAGAGTTATAAATGACAGCTATCCTCCAAAAATATATTGAAGTAAGCCTGCGAAGGGGACTTGAAAGCGGGGCAGAATTTCAGGAAAACGATTGCAGGGGGTAGACTGGAATTGCCCTGAAAGCATAGGAAAAGAGGCAGAACGTCGACAATGATGCACTTGGCCAAAAAGGGCGTATGCGTGTTTTCCTGAATATATTCAGGAAAACACGCATACGCCCTTTTTGGCCAACCAAGCAAGCCTGTAAAGGAAATCTGCACCACAACGAAGTCTCACTGCCCCCCGGGCAAAAGGGACATCTGAAAAAAGTGTAAAATCCAGAAAGGTAGGACAGGATATGGAGAACAGGGAGCCTTGTTATGCTGATTGGCAGGATGTAAATTGCCAGCAGCCACCCTGGAGAAGTGTATGGTGTTTCCTGAAACACGTAAGAAACAAAGCAACACAGCCTATGGCACTTCCACTTATGGTCCTATAGCTTACGGAAATTAAAATCAAAAACAGACAGCCACCCCAATATTTGGGACGGCTGTGTTAACAAGAAGCTCGTCTACAGTATCAGGTAAATATCCCAGAAAGCAAAAAATGGATAAAGAAGTTGTGGCACGTACGTACAATGCAATATCACTCAGCAATGAAATCTGTGTCATCAGGCCCGTAGCGGCATAGTGAGTGGATGCAGGTACGGTGATTCTACGTGAACTACGTCACACAGAAAAAGAAACATCATAAGATATCACTAATACAAGGAATGTAAACTTGACTACACATGAACTGAATTACAAAAAAGAACAGGGTCTCAAATTTAGAAAACCAACTAGTGCTTGCTTATGGGGAAAGGTGCCTTGGGGTGCTTCATAAAACCAGAGACTGAAATTAGCACAGATAACATTCCATAAGCCAAATATGTAATAGAAAAGACCTACTCCTTGCTCAACGAAATGGACTCAACACCACATATTCAAAGCCTAGGAATATACCTGACTAGGAAGAATCTTAAAACCCATGGATATATATGTCTCCGTAAGAGAATCAAGCATGTGTACAGCGGCCGATACGCATCAGTGAAAATCTGATAAATCCCATTATCAAAATAAATTTCGAAAACAAAACACAAAGACAGTGAAATAGAGAGCAGTTCTTAAATAATTCACCCAGGGCATGTGATGCAACCGGGATTGACCACATCTACACCCAGAGCTGGTTGAGACATAAGGCTGGACACTTCAGGCTGATAGCATTGGTGAGTTTCGGTGAGCAAATGCAGACCCTTTGAAGTCATACTGCATGGTACCTATTCCATGGGTCCCAACACTTCAGGTTCAAGGGATTCTTCCTCCAGCTAAAACATGCATGGGAAACCCAGTGTATCGTCCACCGTGTGATTGGGAAACGATTTAAAATGCATCTCAGTTTTCGTATCCTGGTCCTCGGGTTCACCATTCCAGATGCTTTACTAACACTCTCCCCGCTTGGAGAGTCAGTGCCTTTAACCTGCTCTTTGGCACAGCTTGCAATTTCTGTGCAAGATGAACAGGAATAGGGAGAACCAATGAGAGACTAGCTGTAGGTGTCTGCACGGGCAAATGTAACGCTCATTGCCCACCAGGAAGAGGAATTAAACAAAGGCTCAGTGTGCCCTGCTGGAAACAGATTAGGGCCTGAAGCAATCCTGCGGTTTTGTGCCCAGCTCAGAAGAAAGCGAGTTGAAGAAAGGAGCTCAGGGACACTGTACTTCACAAACCTGCAGAGTTATAAATGACAGCTATCCTCCAAAAATATATTGAAGTAAGCCTGCGAAGGGGACTTGACAGCGGGGCAGAATTTCAGGAAAACGATTGCAGGGGGTAGACTGGAATTGCCCTGAAAGCATAGGAAAAGAGGCACAACGTCGACAATGATGCACTTGGCCAAAAAGTGCGTATGCGTTTTTTCCTGAATATATTCAGGAAAAAACGCATACGCCCTTTTTGGCCAACCAAGCAAGCCTGTAAAGGAAATCTGCACTACAATGAAGTCTCACTGCCCCCCGGGCAGGAGGGCCATCTGAAAAAAGTGTAAAATCCAGAAAGGTAGGACAGGATATGGAGAAGAGGGAGCCTTGTTATGCTGATTGGCAGGATGTAAATTGCCAAGAGCCACCCTGGAGAAGTGTATGGTGTTTCCTGAAACACGTAAGAAATAAAGCAACACAGCCTATGGCAATTGCACTTATGGTCCTATTCCTTAGGGAAATTAAAATCAAAAACAGAGAGCCACCCCATAGTTTGGGACGGCTGTTTTCCCAAGAAGCTCATCTACAGTACCAGGTAAATATCCCAGAAAGCAAAAAATGGATAAAGAAGTTGTGGCACGTACGTGCAATGCAATATCACTCAGCAATGAAATCTGTGTCATCAGGCCCATAGAGGCATAGTGAGTGGATGCAGGTACGGTGATTCTACGTGAACTACGTCACACAGAAATAGAAACATCATAAGATATCACTAATACACGGAATGTAAACTTGACTACACATGAACTGAATTACAAAACAGAACAGGGTCTCAAATTTAGAAAACCAACTAGTGCTGGCTTATGGGGAAAGGTGCCTTGGGGTGCTGCATAAAACCAGAGACTGAAATTAGCACAGATAACATTCCATAAGCCAAATATGTAATAGACAAGACCTACTCCTTGCTCAACAAAATGGACTCAACACCACATATTCAAAGCCTAGGAATATACCTGACTAGGAAGAATCTTAAAACCCATGGATATATATGTCTCCGTAAGAGAATCAAGCGTGTGTACAGCGGCCGATACGCAGCAGTGAAAATCCGATAAATCCCATTATCAAAATAAATTTCGAAAACAAAACACAAAGACAGTGAAATAGAGAGCAATTCTTAAATAATTCACTCAGGGCATGTGATGCAACCGGGATTGACCACATCTACAGCCAGAGCTGATTGAGACATAAGGCTGGACACTTCAGGCTAATAGCATTGGTGAGTTTCGGTGAGCAAATGCAGACCCTTTGAAGTCATACTGCATGGTACCTATTCCATGGGTCCCAACTCTTCAGGTTCAAGGGATTCTTCCTCCAGCTAAAACATGCATGGGAAACCCAGAGTATCGTCCACCGTGTGATTGGGAAACGATTTAAAATGCATCTCAGTTTTCGTATCCTGGTCCTCGGGTTCACCATTCCAGATGCTTTACTAACACTCTCCCTGCTTGGAGAGTCAGTGCCTTTAACCTCCTGTTTGGCACAGCTTGCAATTTCTGTGCAAGATGAACAGGAATAGGGAGAACCAATGAGAGACTAGCTGTAGGTGTCTGCACGGGCAAATGTAACGCTCATTTCCCACCAGGAAGAGGAATTAACCAAAGGCTCAGCATGCCCTGCCGGAAACAGATAAGCGCCTGAAGCAATCCTGCGGTTTTGTGCCCAGCTCACAAGAAAGCGAGTTGAAGAAAGGAGCTCAGGGGCACTGTAATTCACAAACCTGCAGAGTTATAAATGACAGCTGTCCTCCAAAAATATATTGAAGTAAGCATGCGAAGGGGACTTGAAAGCGGGGCAGAATTTCAGGAAAACGATTGCAGGGGGTAGACTGGAATTGCCCTGAAAGCATAGGAAAAGAGGCACAACGTCGACAATGATGCACTTGGCCAAAAAGGGCGTATGCGTTTTTTCCTGAATATATTCAGGAAAAAACGCATACGCCCTTTTTGGCCAACCAAGCAAGCCTGTAAAGGAAATCTGCACTATAATGAAGTCTCACTGCCCCACGGGCAAAAGGGCCATCTGAAAAAAGTGTAAAATCCCGAAAGGTAGGACAGGATTTGGAGAACAGGGAGCCTCGTTATGCTGATTGGCAGGATGTAAATTGCCAACAGCCACCCTGGAGAAGTGTATGGTGTTTCCTGAAACACGTAAGAAATAAAGCAACACAGCCTATGGCAATTGCACTTATGGTCCTATTCCTTAGGGAAATTAAAACCAAAAACAGAGAGCCACCCCAAAGTTTGGGACGGCTGTGTTCCCAAGAAGCTCCTCTACAGTACCAGGTAAATATCCCAGAAAGCAAAAAATGGTTAAAGAAGTTGTGGCACGTAGGTGCAATGCAGTATCACTCAGCAATGAAATCTGTGTCATCAGGCCCGTAGCGGCATAGTGAGTGGATGCAGGTACGGTGATTCTACGTGAACTACGTCACACAGAAAAAGAAACATCATAAGATATCACTAATGCACGGAATGTAAACTTGACTACACATGAACTGAATTACAAAACAGAACAGGGTCTCAAATTTAGAAAACCAACTAGTGCTTGCTTATGGGGAAAGGTGCCTTGGGGTGCTGCATAAAACCAGAGACTGAAATTAGCACAGATAACATTCCATAAGCCAAATATGTAATAGACAAGACCTACTCCTTGCTCAACGAAACGAACTCAACACCACATATTCAACGCCTAGGATTACACCTGACTAGTAAGAATCTTAAAACCCATGGATATATATGTCTCCGTAAGAGAATCAAGCGTGTGTACAGCGGCCGAAACGCAGCAGTGAAAATCCGATAAATCCCATTATCAAAATAAATTTCGAAAACAAAACACAAAGACAGTGAAATAGAGAGCAATTCTTAAATAATTCACTCAGGGCATGTGATGCAACCGGGATTGACCACATCTACACCCAGAGCTGGTTGAGACATAAGGCTGGACACTTCAGGCTGATAGCACTGGTGAGTTTCGGTGAGCAAATGCAGACCCTTTGAAGTCATACTGCATGGTACCCATTCCATGGGTCCCAACTCTCCAGGTTCAAGGCATTCTTCCTCCAGCTAAAACATGCATGGGAAACCAGAGTATCGTCCACCGTGTGATTGGGAAACGATTTAAAATGCATCTCAGTTTTCGTATCCTGGTCCTCAGGTTCACCATTCCAGATGCTTTACTAACACTCTCCCCGCTTGGAGAGTCAGTGCCTTTAACCTCCTGTTTGGCACAGCTTGCCATTTCTGTGCAAGATGAACAGGAATAGGGAGAACCAATGAGAGACTAGCTGTAGGTGTCTGCACCGGCAAATGTAACGCTCATTGCCCACCAGGAAGAGGAATTAAACAAAGGCTCAGTGTGCCCTGCTGGAAACAGATTAGGGCCTGAAGCAATCCTGCGGTTTTCTGCCCAGCTCACAATAAAGCGAGTTGAAGAAAGGAGCTGAGGGGCACTGTACTTCACAAACCTGCAGAGTTATAAATGACAGCTATCCTCCAAAAATATATTGAAGTAAGCCTGCGAAGGGGACTTGAAAGCGGGGCTGAATTTCAGGAAAACGATTGCAGGGGGTAGACTGGAATTGCCCTGAGAGCATAGGAAAAGAGGCACAACGTCGACAATGATGCACTTGGCCAAAAATGGCGTATGCGTTTTTTCCTGAATATATTCAGGAAAAAACGCATACCCCTTTTTGGCCAACCAAGCAAGCCTGTAAAGGAAATCTGCACTACAATGAAATCTCACTGCCCCCCGGGGCAAAAGGGCCATCTGAAAAAAGTGTAAAATCCAGAAAGGTAGGACAGGATATGGAAAACAGGGAGCCTTGTTATGCTGATTGGCAGGATGTAAATTGCCAGCAGCCACCCTGGAGAAGTGTATGGTGTTTCCTGAAACACGTAAGAAACAAAGCAACACAGCCTATGGCACTTCCACTTATGGTCCTATAGCTTACGGAAATTAAAATCAAAAACAGACAGCCACCCCAATATTTGGGACGGCTGTGTTCACAAGAAGCTCGTCTACAGTATCAGGTAAATATCCCAGAAAGCAAAAAATGGATAAAGAAGTTGTGGCACGTACGTACAATGCAATATCACTCAGCAATGAAATCTGTGTCATCAGGCCCGTAGCGGCATAGTGAGTGGATGCAGGTACGGTGATTCTACGTGAACTACGTCACACAGAAAAAGAAACATCATAAGATATCACTAATACACGGAATGTAAACTTGACTACACATGAACTGAATTACAAAAAAGAACAGGGTCTCAAATTTAGAAAACCAACTAGTGCTTGCTTATGGGGAAAGGTGCCTTGGGGTGCTGCATAAAACCAGAGACTGAAATTAGCACAGATAACTTTCCATAAGGAAATATGTAATAGACAAGACCTACGCCTTGCTCAACGAAATGGACCCAACACCACATATTCAACGCCTAGGAATATACCTGACTAGGAAGAATCTTAAAACCCATGGATATATATGTCTCCGTAAGAGAATCAAGCGTGTGTACAGCGGCCGAAACGCAGCAGTGAAAATCTGATAAATCCCATTATCAAAATAAATTTCGAAAACAAATCACAAAGACAGTGAAATAGAGAGCAATTCTTAAATAATTCACTCAGGGCATGTGATGCAACCGGGATTGACCACATCTACACCCAGAGCTGGTTGAGACATAAGGCTGGACACTTCAGGCTGATAGCATTGGTGAGTTTCAGTGAGCAAATGCAGACCCTTTGAAGTCATATTGCATGGTACCCATTCCATGGGTCCCAACTCTCCAGGTTCAAGGGATTCTTCCTCCAGCTAAAACATGCATGGGAAACCCAGAGTATCGTCCACTGTGTGATTGGGAAATGATTTAAAATGCATCTCAGTTTTCGTTTCCTGGTCCTCGGGTTCACCATTCCAGATGCTTTACTAACACTCTCCCCGCTTGGAGAGTCAGTGCTTTTAACCTCCTGTTTCGCACAGCTTGCAATTTCTGTGCAAGATGAACAGGAATAGGGAGAACCAATGAGAGACTAGCTGTAGGTGTCTGCACGGGCAAATGTAACGCTCATTGCCCACCAGGAAGAGGAATTAAACAAAGGCTCAGTGTGCCCTGCTGGAAACAGATTAGGGCCTGAAGCAATCCTGCGGTTTTGTGCCCAGCTCACAAGAAAGCGAGTTGAAGAAAGGAGCTCAGGGGCACTGTACTTCACAAACCTGCAGAGTTATAAATGACAGCTATCCTCCAAAAATATATTGAAGTAAGCCTGCGAAGGGCACTTGAAAGCGGGGCAGAATTTCAGGAAAACGATTGCAGGGGGTAGACTGGAATTGCCCTGAAAGCATAGGAAAAGAGGCAGAACGTCGACAATGATGCACTTGGCCAAAAAGGGCGTATGCGTTTTTTCCTGAATATATTCAGGAAAAAACGCATACGCCCTTTTTGGCCAACCAAGCAAGCCTGTAAAGGAAATCTGCACTACAATGAAATCTCACTGCCCCCCGTGGCAAAAGGGCCATCTGAAAAAAGTGTAAAATCCAGAAAGGTAGGACAGGATATGGAGAACAGGGAGCCTTGTTATGCTGATTGGCAGGATGTAAATTGTGAACAGCCACCCTGGAGAAGTGTATGGTGTTTCCTGAAACACGTAAGAAACAAAGCAACACAGCCTATGGCACTTCCACTTATGGTCCTATAGCTTACGGAAATTAAAATCAAAAACAGACAGCCACCCCAATATTTGGGATGGCTGTGTTCACAAAAAGCTCGTCTACAGTATCAGGTAAATATCCCAGAAAGCAAAAAATGGATAAAGAAGTTGTGGCACGTACGTAAAATGCAATATCACTCAGCAATGAAATCTGTGTCATCAGGCCCGTAGCGGCATAGTGAGTGGATGCAGGTACGGTGATTCTACGTGAACTACGACACACAGAAAAAGAAATATCATAAGATATCACTAATACACGGAATGTAAACTTGACTAAACATGAACTGAATTACAAAAGAGAACAGGGTCTCAAATTTAGGAAACCAACTAGTGCTTGCTTATGGGGAAAGGTGCCTTGGGGTGCTGCATAAAACCAGAGACTGAAATTAGCACAGATAACTTTCGATAAGCCAAATATGTAATAGACAAGACCTACTCCTTGTTCAACCAAATGGACCCAACACCACATATTCAACGCCTAGGAATATACCTGACTAGGAAGAATCTTAAAACCCATGGATATATATGTCTCCGTAAGAGAATCAAGCGTGTGTACAGCGGCATAAACGCAGCAGTGAAAATCCGATAAATCCCATTATCAAAATAAATTTCAAAAACAAAACACAAAGACAGTGAAATAGAGAGCAATTCTTAAATAATTCACTCAGGGCATGTGATGCAACCGGGATTTAACACATCTACACCCAGAGCTGGTTGAGACATAAGGCTGGACACTTCAGGCTGATAGCATTGGTGAGTTTCGGTGAGCAAATGCAGACCCTTTGAAGTCATACTGCATGTTACCCATTCCATGGGTCCCAACTCTCCAGGTTCAAGGGATTCTTCCTCCAGACAAAACATGCATGGGAAACACAGAGTATCGTCCACCGTGTGATTGGGAAACGATTTAAAATGCATCTCAGTTTTCGTATCCTGGTCCTCGGGTTCACCATTCCAGATGCTTTACTAACACTCTCCCCGCTTGGAGAGTCAGTGCCTTTAACCTCCTCTTTGGCACAGCTTGCAATTTCTGTGCAAGATGAACAGGAATAGGGAGAACCAATGAGAGACTAGCTGTAGGTGTCTGCACGGGCAAATGTAATGCTCATTGCCCACCAGGAAGAGGAATTAAACAAAGGCTCAGTGTGCCCTGCTGGAAACAGATTAGGGCCTGAAGCAATCCTGCGGTTTTGTGGCCAGCTCACAAGAAAGCGAGTTGAAGAAAGGAGCTCAGGGTCACTGTACTTCACAAACCTGCAGAGTTATAAATGACAGCTATCCTCCAAAAATATATTGAAGTAAGCCTGCGAAGGGGAGTTGAAAGCGGGGCAGAATTTCAGGAAAACGATTGCAGGGGGTAGACTGGAATTGCCCTGAAAGCATAGGAAAAGAGGCACAACGTCGACAATGATGCACTTGGCCAAAAAGTGCGTATGCGTTTTTTCCTGAATATATTCAGGAAAAAACGCATACGCCCTTTTTGGCCAACCAAGCAAGCCTCTAAAGGAAATCTGTACTACAATGAAATCTCACTGCCCCCCCTGGGCCAAAGGGCCATCTGAAAAAAGTGTAAAATCCAGAAAGGTAGGACAGGATATGGAGAACAGGGAGCCTTGTTATGCTGATTGGCAGGATGTAAATTGTGAACAGCCACCCTGGAGAAGTGTATGGTGATTCCTGAAACACGTAAGAAATAAAGCAACACAGCCTATGGCAATTGCAATTATGGTCCTATCGCTTAGGGAAATTAAAATCAAAAACAGACAGCCACCCCAATATTTGGGACGGCTGTGTTCACAAGAATCTCGTCTACAGTACCAGGTAAATATCCCAGAAAGCAAAAAATGAATAAAGAAGTTGTGGCATGTACGTGCAATGCAATATCACTCAGCAATGAAATCTGTGTCATCAGGCCCGTAGCGGCATAGTGAGTGGATGCAGGTACGGTGATTCTACGTGAACTACGACACACAGAAAAAGAAATATCATAAGATATCACTAATACACGGAATGTAAACTTGACTAAACATGAACTGAATTACAAAAGAGAACAGGGTCTCAAATTTAGGAAACCAACTAGTGCTTGCTTATGGGGAAAGGTGCCTTGGGGTGCTGCATAAAACCAGAGACTGAAATTAGCACAGATAACTTTCGATAAGCCAAATATGTAATAGACAAGACCTACTCCTTGTTCAACCAAATGGACCCAACACCACATATTCAACGCCTAGGAATATACCTGACTAGGAAGAATCTTAAAACCCATGGATATATATGTCTCCGTAAGAGAATCAAGCGTGTGTACAGTGGCATAAACGCAGCAGTGAAAATCCGATAAATCCCATTATCAAAATAAATTTCGAAAACAAAACACAAAGACAGTGAAATAGAGAGCAATTCTTAAATAATTCACTCAGGGCATGTGATGCAACCGGGATTGACCACATCTACACCCAGAGCTGTTTGAGACATAAGGCTGGACACTTCAGGCTGATAGCACTGGTGAGTTTCGGTGAGCAAATGCAGACCCTTTGAAGTCATACTGCATGGTACCCATTCCATGGGTCCCAACTCTCCAGGTTCAAGGCATTCTTCCTCCAGCTAAAACATGCATGGGAAACCCAGAGTATGGTCCACCGTGTGATGGGGAAACGATTTAAAATGCATCTCAGTTTTCGTATCCTGGTCCTCGGGTTCACCATTCCAGATGCTTTACTAACACTCTCCCCCCTTGGAGAGTCAGTGCCTTTAACCTCCTGTTTGGCACAGCTTGCCATTTCTGTGCAAGATGAACAGGAATAGCGAGAACCAATGAGAGACTAGCTGTAGGTGTCTACATGGGCAAATGTAACGCTCATTGCCCACCAGGAAGAGGAATTAAACAAAGGCTCAGTGTGCCCTGCTGGAAACAGATTAGGGCCTGAAGCAATCCTGCGGTTTTGTGCCCAGCTCACAAGAAAGCAAGTTGAAGAAAGGAGCTCAGGGTCACTGTACTTCACAAACCTGCAGAGTTATAAATGACAGCTATCCTCCAAAAATATATTGAAGTAAGCCTGTGAAGGGGACTTGAAAGCGGGGCTGAATTTCAGGAAAACGATTGCAGGGGGTAGATTGGAATTGCCCTGAAAGCATAGGAAAAGAGGCACAACATCGACAATGATGCACTTGGCCAAAAAGGGCGTATGCGTTTTTTCCTGAATATATTCAGGAAAAAACGCATACGCCCTTTTTGGCCAACCAAGCAAGCCTGTAAAGGAAATCTGCACTACAATGAAGTCTCACTGCCCCCCGGGCAAAAGGTCCATCTGAAAAAAGGGTAAAATCCTGAAAGGTAGGACAGGATATGGAGAACAGGGAGCATTGTTATGCTGATTGGCAGGATGTAAATTGCCAGCAGCCACCCTGGAGAAGTGTATGGTGTTTCCTGAAACACGTAAGAAACAAAGCAACACAGCCTATGGCACTTCCACTTATGGTCCTATTGCTTAGGGAAATTAAAATCAAAAACAGAGAGCCACCCCAAAGTTTGGGACGGCTATGTTCCCAAGAAGCTCGTCTACAGTACCAGGTAAATATCCCAGAAAGCAAAAAATGGATAAAGATGTTGTGGCACGTACGTGCAATGCAGTATCACTCAGCAATGAAATCTGTGTCATCAGGCCCGTAGCGGCATAGTGAGTGGATGCAGTTACGGTTATTCTACGTGAACTACGTCACACAGAAAAAGAAACATCATAAGATATCACTAATACACGGAATGTAAACTTGACTACACATGAACTGAATTACAAAACAGAACAGGGTCTCAAATTTAGAAAACCAACTAGTGCTTGCTTATGGGGAAAGGTGCCATGGGGTGCTGCATAAAACCAGAGACTGAAATTAGCACAGATAACATTCCATAAGCCAAATATGTAATAGACAAGACCTACTCCTTGCTCAACGAAATGGACTCAACACCACATATTCAACGCCTAGGAATATACCTGACTAGGAAGAATCTTAAAACCCATGGATATATATGTCTCCGTAAGAGAATCAAGCGTGTGTACAGCGGCCGAAACGCAGCAGTGAAAATCCGATAAATCCCATTATCAAAATAAATTTCGAAAACAAAACACAAAGACAGTGAAATAGAGAGCAATTCTTAAATAATTCACTCAGGGCATGTGATGCAACAGGGATGGACCACATCTACACCCAGAGCTGGTTGACACATAAGGCTGGACACTTCAGGCTGATAGCATTGGTGAGTTTCGGTGAGCAAATGCAGACCCTTTGAAGTCATACTGCATGGTACCTATTCCATGGGTCCCAACACTTCAGGTTCAAGGGATTCTTCCTCCAGCTAAAACATGCATGGGAAACCCAGTGTATCGTCCACCGTGTGATTGGGAAACGATTTAAAATGCATCTCAGTTTTCGTATCCTGGTCCTCGGGTTCACCATTCCAGATGCTTTACTAACACTCTCCCCGCTTGGAGAGTCAGTGCCTTTAACCTGCTCTTTGGCACAGCTTGCAATTTCTGTGCAAGATGAACAGGAATAGGGAGAACCAATGAGAGACTAGCTGTAGGTGTCTGCACGGGCAAATGTAACGCTCATTGCCCACAAGGAAGAGGAATTAAACAAAGGCTCAGTGTGCCCTGCTGGAAACAGATTAGGGCCTGAAGCAATCCTGCGGTTTTGTGCCCAGCTCAGAAGAAAGCGAGTTGAAGAAAGGAGCTCAGGGGCACTGTACTTCACAAACCTGCAGAGTTATAAATGACAGCTATCCTCCAAAAATATATTGAAGTAAGCCTGCGAAGGGGACTTGACAGCGGGGCAGAATTTCAGGAAAACGATTGCAGGGGGTAGACTGGAATTGCCCTGAAAGCATAGGAAAAGAGGCACAACGTCGACAATGATGCACTTGGCCAAAAAGTGCGTATGCGTTTTTTCCTGAATATATTCAGGAAAAAACGCATACGCCCTTTTTGGCCAACCAAGCAAGCCTGTAAAGGAAATCTGCACTACAATGTAATCTCACTGCCCCACCGGGCCAAAGGGCCATCTGAAAAAAGTGTAAAATCCAGAAAGGTAGGAAAGGATATGGAGAACAGGGAGCCTTGTTCTGCTGATTGGCAGGATGTAAATTGCCAGCAGCCACCCTGGAGAAGTGTATGGTGTTTCCTGAAACACGTAAGAAACAAAGCAACACAGCCTATGGCACTTCCACTTATGGTCCTATAGCTTACGGAAATTAAAATCAAAAACAGACAGCCACCCCAATATTTGGGACGGCTGTGTTCACAAGAAGCTCGTCTACAGTATCAGGTAAATATCCCAGAAAGCAAAAAATGGATAAAGAAGTTGTGGCACGTACGTGCAATGCAATATCACTCAGCAATGAAATCTGTGTCATCAGGCCCGTAGCGGCATAGTAAGTGGATGCAGGTACGGTGATTCTACGTGAACTACGTCACACAGAAAAAGAAACATCATAAGATATCACTAATACACGGAATGTAAACTTGACTACACATGAACTGAATTACAAAACAGAACAGGGTCTCAAATTTAGATAACCAACTAGTGCTTGCTTATGGGGAAAGGTGCCTTGGGGTGCTGCATAAAACCAGAGACTGAAATTAGCACAGATAACATTCCATAAGCCAAATATGTAATAGACAAGACCTACTCCTTGCTCAACGAAATGGACTCAACACCACATATTCAACGCCTAGGAATATACCTGACTAGGAAGAATCTTAAAACCCATGGATATATATGTCTCCGTAAGAGAATCAAGCGTGTGTACAGCGGCGGAAATGCAGCAGTGAAAATCCGATAAATCCCATTATCAAAATAAATTTCGAAAACAAAACACAAAGACAGTGAAATAGAGAGCAATTCTTAAATAATTCACTCAGGGCATGTGATGCAACCGGGATTGACCACATCTACACCCAGAGCTGGTTGAGACATAAGGCTGGACACTACAGGCTGATAGCACTGGTGAGTTTCGGTGAGCAAATGCAGACCCTTTGAAGTCATACTGCATGGTACCCATTCCATGGGTCCCAACTCTCCAGGTTCAAGGGATTCTTCCTCCAGCTAAAACATGCATGGGAAACCCAGAGTATCGTCCACCGTGTGATTGGGAAACGATTTAAAATGCATCTCAGTTTTGGTATCCTGGTCCTCGGGTTCACCATTCCAGATGCTTTACTAACACTCTCCCCGCTTGGAGAGTCAGTGCCTTTAACCTCCTGTTTGGCACAGCTTGCCATTTCTGTGCAAGATGAACAGGAATAGGGAGAACCAATGAGAGACTAGCTGTAGGTGTCTGCACGGGCAAATGTAACGCTCATTGCCCACCAGGAAGAGGAATTAAACAAAGGCTCAGTGTGCCCTGCTGGAAACAGATTAGGGCCTGCAGCAATCCTGCGGTTTTGTGCCCAGCTCACAAGAAAGCGAGTTGAAGAAAGGAGCTCAGGTGCACTGTACTTCACAAACCTGCAGAGTTATAAATGACAGCTATCCTCCAAAAATATATAGAAGTAAGCCTGCGAAGGGGAGTTGAAAGCGGGGCTGAATTTCAGGAAAACGATTGCAGGGGGTAGACTGGAATTGCCCTGAAAGCATAGGAAAAGAGGCACAACGTCGACAATGATGCACTTGGCCAAAAAGGGCGTATGCGTTTTTTCCTAAATATATTCAGGAAAAAAAGTATACGCCCTTTTTGGCCAACCAAGCAAGCCTGTAAAGGAAATCTGCACTACAATGAAGTCTCACTGCCCCCCGGGCAAAAGGTCCATCTGAAAAAAGGGTAAAATCCTGAAAGGTAGGACAGGATATGGAGAACAGGGAGCATTGTTATGCTGATTGGCAGGATGTAAATTGCCAGCAGCCACCCTGGAGAAGTGTATGGTGTTTCCTGAAACACGTAAGAAACAAAGCAACACAGCCTATGGCACTTCCACTTATGGTCCTATTGCTTAGGGAAATTAAAATCAAAAACAGAGAGCCACCCCAAAGTTTGGGACGGCTATGTTCCCAAGAAGCTCGTCTACAGTACCAGGTAAATATCCCAGAAAGCAAAAAATGGATAAAGATGTTGTGGCACGTACGTGCAATGCAGTATCACTCAGCAATGAAATCTGTGTCATCAGGCCCGTAGCGGCATAGTGAGTGGATGCAGTTACGGTTATTCTACGTGAACTACGTCACACAGAAAAAGAAACATCATAAGATATCACTAATACACGGAATGTAAACTTGACTACACATGAACTGAATTACAAAACAGAACAGGGTCTCAAATTTAGAAAACCAACTAGTGCTTGCTTATGGGGAAAGGTGCCATGGGGTGCTGCATAAAACCAGAGACTGAAATTAGCACAGATAACATTCCATAAGCCAAATATGTAATAGACAAGACCTACTCCTTGCTCAACGAAATGGACTCAACACCACATATTCAACGCCTAGGAATATACCTGACTAGGAAGAATCTTAAAACCCATGGATATATATGTCTCCATAAGAGAATCAAGCGTGTGTACAGCGGCCGAAACGCAGCAGTGAAAATCCGATAAATCCCATTATCAAAATAAATTTCGAAAACAAAACACAAAGACAGTGAAATAGAGAGCAATTCTTAAATAATTCACTCAGGGCATGTGATGCAACAGGGATGGACCACATCTACACCCAGAGCTGGTTGACACATAAGGCTGGACACTTCAGGCTGATAGCATTGGTGAGTTTCGGTGAGCAAATGCAGACCCTTTGAAGTCATACTGCATGGTACCTATTCCATGGGTCCCAACACTTCAGGTTCAAGGGATTCTTCCTCCAGCTAAAACATGCATGGGAAACCCAGTGTATCGTCCACCGTGTGATTGGGAAACGATTTAAAATGCATCTCAGTTTTCGTATCCTGGTCCTCGGGTTCACCATTCCAGATGCTTTACTAACACTCTCCCCGCTTGGAGAGTCAGTGCCTTTAACCTGCTCTTTGGCACAGCTTGCCATTTCTGTGCAAGATGAACAGGAATAGGGAGAACCAATGAGAGACTAGCTGTAGGTGTCTGCACGGGCAAATGTAACGCTCATTGCCCACAAGGAAGAGGAATTAAACAAAGGCTCAGTGTGCCCTGCTGGAAACAGATTAGGGCCTGAAGCAATCCTGCCGTTTTGTGCCCAGCTCAGAAGAAAGCGAGTTGAAGAAAGGAGCTCAGGGGCACTGTACTTCACAAACCTGCAGAGTTATAAATGACAGCTATCCTCCAAAAATATATTGAAGTAAGCCTGCGAAGGGGACTTGACAGTGGGGCAGAATTTCAGGAAAACGATTGCAGGGGGTAGACTGGAATTGCCCTGAAAGCATAGGAAAAGAGGCACAACGTCGACAATGATGCACTTGGCCAAAAAGTGCGTATGCGTTTTTTCCTGAATATATTCAGGAAAAAACGCATACGCCCTTTTTGGCCAACCAAGCAAGCCTGTAAAGGAAATCTGCACTACAATGTAATCTCACTGCCCCACCGGGCCAAAGGGCCATCTGAAAAAAGTGTAAAATCCAGAAAGGTAGGAAAGGATATGGAGAACAGGGAGCCTTGTTCTGCTGATTGGCAGGATGTAAATTGCCAGCAGCCACCCTGGAGAAGTGTATGGTGTTTCCTGAAACACGTAAGAAACAAAGCAACACAGCCTATGGCACTTCCACTTATGGTCCTATAGCTTACGGAAATTAAAATCAAAAACAGACAGCCACCCCAATATTTGGGACGGCTGTGTTCACAAGAAGCTCGTCTACAGTATCAGGTAAATATCCCAGAAAGCAAAAAATGGATAAAGAAGTTGTGGCACGTACGTGCAATGCAATATCACTCAGCAATGAAATCTGTGTCATCAGGCCCGTAGCGGCATAGTGAGTGGATGCAGGTACGGTGATTCTACGTGAACTACGTCACACAGAAAAAGAAACATCATAAGATATCACTAATACACGGAATGTAAACTTGACTACACATGAACTGAATTACAAAACAGAACAGGGTCTCAAATTTAGATAACCAACTAGTGCTTGCTTATGGGGAAAGGTGCCTTGGGGTGCTGCATAAAACCAGAGACTGAAATTAGCACAGATAACATTCCATAAGCCAAATATGTAATAGACAAGACCTACTCCTTGCTCAACGAAATGGACTCAACACCACATATTCAACGCCTAGGAATATACCTGACTAGGAAGAATCTTAAAACCCATGGATATATATGTCTCCGTAAGAGAATCAAGCGTGTGTACAGCGGCGGAAATGCAGCAGTGAAAATCCGATAAATCCCATTATCAAAATAAATTTCGAAAACAAAACACAAAGACAGTGAAATAGAGAGCAATTCTTAAATAATTCACTCAGGGCATGTGATGCAACCGGGATTGACCACATCTACACCCAGAGCTGGTTGAGACATAAGGCTGGACACTTCAGGCTGATAGCACTGGTGAGTTTCGGTGAGCAAATGCAGACCCTTTGAAGTCATACTGCATGGTACCCATTCCATGGGTCCCAACTCTCCAGGTTCAAGGGATTCTTCCTCCAGCTAAAACATGCATGGGAAACCCAGAGTATCGTCCACCGTGTGATTGGGAAACGATTTAAAATGCATCTCAGTTTTCGTATCCTGGTCCTCGGGTTCACCATTCCAGATGCTTTACTAACACTCTCCCCGCTTGGAGAGTCAGTGCCTTTAACCTCCTGTTTGGCACAGCTTGCCATTTCTGTGCAAGATGAACAGGAATAGGGAGAACCAATGAGAGACTAGCTGTAGGTGTCTGCACGGGCAAATGTAACGCTCATTGCCCACCAGGAAGAGGAATTAAACAAAGGCTCAGTGTGCCCTGCTGGAAACAGATTAGGGCCTGCAGCAATCCTGCGGTTTTGTGCCCAGCTCACAAGAAAGCGAGTTGAAGAAAGGAGCTCAGGTGCACTGTACTTCACAAACCTGCAGAGTTATAAATGACAGCTATCCTCCAAAAATATATAGAAGTAAGCCTGCGAAGGGGAGTTGAAAGCGGGGCTGAATTTCAGGAAAACGATTGCAGGGGGTAGACTGGAATTGCCCTGAAAGCATAGGAAAAGAGGCACAACGTCGACAATGATGCACTTGGCCAAAAAGGGCGTATGCGTTTTTTCCTAAATATATTCAGGAAAAAAAGTATACGCCCTTTTTGGCCAACCAAGCAAGCCTGTAAAGGAAATCTGCACTACAATGAAGTCTCACTGCCCCCCGGGCAAAAGGGCCATCTGAAAAAAGTGTAAAATCCTGAAAGGTAGGACAGGATATGGAGAACAGGGAGCCTTGTTATGCTGATTGGCAGGAAGTAAATTTCCAACAGCCACCCTGGAGAAGTGTATAGTGTTTCCTGAAACACGTAAGAAACAAAGCAACACAGCCTATGGCACTTCCACTTATGGTCCTATTGCTTAGGGAAATTAAAATCAAAAACAGAGAGCCACCCCAAAGTTTGGGACGGCTGTGTTCCCAAGAAGCTCGTCTACAGTACCAGGTAAATATCCCAGAAAGCAAAAAATGGATAAAGATGTTGTGGCACGTACGTGCAATGCAGTATCACTCAGCAATGAAATCTGTGTCATCAGGCCCGTAGCGGCATAGTGAGTGGATGCAGTTATGGTGATTCTACGTGAACTACGTCACACAGAAAAAGAAACATCATAAGATATCACTAATACACGGAATGTAAACTTGACTACACATGAACTGAATTACAAAACAGAACAGGGTCTCAAATTTAGAAAACCAACTAGTGCTTGCTTATGGGGAAAGGTGCCATGGGGTGCTGCATAAAACCAGAGACTGAAATTAGCACAGATAACATTCCATAAGCCAAATATGTAATAGACAAGACCTACTCCTTGCTCAACGAAATGGACTCAACACCACATATTCAACGCCTAGGAATATACCTGACTAGGAAGAATCTTAAAACCCATGGATATATATGTCTCCGTAAGAGAATCAAGCGTGTGTACAGCGGCCGAAACGCAGCAGTGAAAATCCGATAAATCCCATTATCAAAATAAATTTCGAAAACAAAACACAAAGACAGTGAAATAGAGAGCAATTCTTAAATAATTCACTCAGGGCATGTGATGCAACAGGGATGGACCACATCTACACCCACAGCTGGTTGACACATAAGGCTGGACACTTCAGGCTGATAGCATTGGTGAGTTTCGGTGAGCAAATGCAGACCCTTTGAAGTCATACTGCATGGTACCTATTCCATGGGTCCCAACACTTCAGGTTCAAGGGATTCTTCCTCCAGCTAAAACATGCATGGGAAACCCAGTGTATCGTCCACCGTGTGATTGGGAAACGATTTAAAATGCATCTCAGTTTTCGTATCCTGGTCCTCGGGTTCACCATTCCAGATGCTTTACTAACACTCTCCCCGCTTGGAGAGTCAGTGCCTTTAACCTGCTCTTTGGCACAGCTTGCAATTTCTGTGCAAGATGAACAGGAATAGGGAGAACCAATGAGAGACTAGCTGTAGGTGTCTGCACGGGCAAATGTAACGCTCATTGCCCACAAGGAAGAGGAATTAAACAAAGGCTCAGTGTGCCCTGCTGGAAACAGATTAGGGCCTGAAGCAATCCTGCGGTTTTGTGCCCAGCTCAGAAGAAAGCGATTTGAAGAAAGGAGCTCAGGGACACTGTACTTCACAAACCTGCAGAGTTATAAATGACAGCTATCCTCCAAAAATATACTGAAGTAAGCCTGCGAAGGGGACTTGAGAGCGGGGCAGAATTTCAGGAAAACGATTGCAGGGGGTAGACTGGAATTGCCCTGAAAGCATAGGAAAAGAGGCACAACGTCGACAATGATGCACTTGGCCAAAAAGTGCGTATGCGTTTTTTCCTGAATATATTCAGGAAAAAACGCATACGCCCTTTTTGGCCAACCAAGCAAGCCTGTAAATGAAATCTGCACTACAATGTAATCTCACTGCCCCACCGGGCCAAAGGGCCATCTGAAAAAAGTGTAAAATCCAGAAAGGTAGGACAGGATATGGAGAACAGGGAGCCTTGTTATGCTGATTGGCAGGATGTAAATTGCCAGCAGCCACCCTGGAGAAGTGTATCGTGTTTCATGAAACACGTAAGAAACAAAGCAACACAGCCTATGGCACTTCCACTTATGGTCCTATAGCTTACAGAAATTAAAATCAAAAACAGACAGCCACCCCAATATTTGGGACGGCTGTGTTCACAAGAAGCTCGTCTACAGTATCAGGTAAATATCCCAGAAAGCAAAAAATGGATAAAGAAGTTGTGGCACTTACGTGCAATGCAATATCACTCAGCAATGAAATCTGTGTCATCAGGCCCGTAGCGGCATAGTAAGTGGATGCAGGTACGGTGATTCTACGTGAACTACGTCACACAGAAAAAGAAACATCATAAGATATCACTAATACACGGAATGTAAACTTGACTACACATGAACTGAATTACAAAACAGAACAGGGTCTCAAATTTAGAAAACCAACTAGTGCTTGCTTATGGGGAAATGTGCGTTGGGGTGCTGCATAAAACCAGAGACTGAAATTAGCACAGATAACATTCCATAAGCCAAATATGTAATAGACAAGACCTACTCCTTGCTCAACGAAATGGACTCAACACCACATATTCAACGCCTAGGAATATACCTGACTAGGAAGAATCTTAAAACCCATGGATATATATGTCTCCGTAAGAGAATCAAGCGTGTGTACAGTGGCGGAAATGCAGCAGTGAAAATCCGATAAATCCCATTATCAAAATAAATTTCGAAAACAAAACACAAAGACAGTGAAATAGAGAGCAATTCTTAAATAATTCACTCAGGGCATGTGATGCAACCGGGATTGACCACATCTACACCCAGAGCTGTTTGAGACATAAGGCTGGACACTTCAGGCTGATAGCACTGGTGAGTTTCGGTGAGCAAATGCAGACCCTTTGAAGTCATACTGCATGGTACCCATTCCATGGGTCCCAACTCTCCAGGTTCAAGGCATTCTTCCTCCAGCTAAAACATGCATGGGAAACCCAGAGTATGGTCCACCGTGTGATGGGGAAACGATTTAAAATGCATCTCAGTTTTCGTATCCTGGTCCTCGGGTTCACCATTCCAGATGCTTTACTAACACTCTCCCCCCTTGGAGAGTCAGTGCCTTTAACCTCCTGTTTGGCACAGCTTGCCATTTCTGTGCAAGATGAACAGGAATAGCGAGAACCAATGAGAGACTAGCTGTAGGTGTCTACATGGGCAAATGTAACGCTCATTGCCCACCAGGAAGAGGAATTAAACAAAGGCTCAGTGTGCCCTGCTGGAAACAGATTAGGGCCTGAAGCAATCCTGCGGTTTTGTGCCCAGCTCACAAGAAAGCGAGTTGAAGAAAGGAGCTGAGGGGCACTGTACTTCACAAACCTGCAGAGTTATAAATGACAGCTATCCTCCAAAAATATATTGAAGTAAGCTTGTGAAGGGGACTTGAAAGCGGGGCTGAATTTCAGGAAAACGATTGCAGGGGGTAGATTGGAATTGCCCTGAAAGCATAGGAAAAGAGGCACAACGTCGACAATGATGCACTTGGCCAAAAAGGGCGTATGCGTTTTTTCCTGAATATATTCAGGAAAAAACGCATACGCCCTTTTTGGCCAACCAAGCAAGCCTGTAAAGGAAATCTGCACTACAATGAAGTCTCACTGCCCCCCGGGCAAAAGGTCCATCTGAAAAAAGGGTAAAATCCTGAAAGGTAGGACAGGATATGGAGAACAGGGAGCATTGTTATGCTGATTGGCAGGATATAAATTGCCAGCAGCCACCCTGGAGAAGTGTATGGTGTTTCCTGAAACACGTAAGAAACAAAGCAACACAGCCTATGGCACTTCCACTTATGGTCCTATTGCTTAGGGAAATTAAAATCAAAAACAGAGAGCCACCCCAAAGTTTGGGACGGCTATGTTCCCAAGAAGCTCGTCTACAGTACCAGGTAAATATCCCAGAAAGCAAAAAATGGATAAAGATGTTGTGGCACGTACGTGCAATGCAGTATCACTCAGCAATGAAATCTGTGTCATCAGGCCCGTAGCGGCATAGTGAGTGGATGCAGTTACGGTTATTCTACGTGAACTACGTCACACAGAAAAAGAAACATCATAAGATATCACTAATACACGGAATGTAAACTTGACTACACATGAACTGAATTACAAAACAGAACAGGGTCTCAAATTTAGAAAACCAACTAGTGCTTGCTTATGGGGAAAGGTGCCATGGGGTGCTGCATAAAACCAGAGACTGAAATTAGCACAGATAACATTCCATAAGCCAAATATGTAATAGACAAGACCTACTCCTTGCTCAACGAAATGGACTCAACACCACATATTCAACGCCTAGGAATATACCTGACTAGGAAGAATCTTAAAACCCATGGATATATATGTCTCCGTAAGAGAATCAAGCGTGTGTACAGCGGCCGAAACGCAGCAGTGAAAATCCGATAAATCCCATTATCAAAATAAATTTCGAAAACAAAACACAAAGACAGTGAAATAGAGAGCAATTCTTAAATAATTCACTCAGGGCATGTGATGCAACAGGGATGGACCACATCTACACCCAGAGCTGGTTGACACATAAGGCTGGACACTTCAGGCTGATAGCATTGGTGAGTTTCGGTGAGCAAATGCAGACCCTTTGAAGTCATACTGCATGGTACCTATTCCATGGGTCCCAACACTTCAGGTTCAAGGGATTCTTCCTCCAGCTAAAACATGCATGGGAAACCCAGTGTATCGTCCACCGTGTGATTGGGAAACGATTTAAAATGCATCTCAGTTTTCGTATCCTGGTCCTCGGGTTCACCATTCCAGATGCTTTACTAACACTCTCCCCGCTTGGAGAGTCAGTGCCTTTAACCTCCTGTTTGGCACAGCTGGCCATTTCTGTGCAAGATGAACAGGAATAGGGAGAACCAATGAGAGACTAGCTGTAGGTGTCTGCACGGGCAAATGTAACGCTCATTGCCCACAAGGAAGAGGAATTAAACAAAGGCTCAGTGTGCCCTGCTGGAAACAGATTAGGGCCTGAAGCAATCCTGCGGTTTTGTGCCCAGCTCAGAAGAAAGCGAGTTGAAGAAAGGAGCTCAGGGGCACTGTACTTCACAAACCTGCAGAGTTATAAATGACAGCTATCCTCCAAAAATATATTGAAGTAAGCCTGCGAAGGGGACTTGACAGCGGGGCAGAATTTCAGGAAAACGATTGCAGGGGGTAGACTGGAATTGCCCTGAAAGCATAGGAAAAGAGGCACAACGTCGACAATGAGGCACTTGGCCAAAAAGTGCGTATGCGTTTTTTCCTGAATATATTCATGAAAAAATGCATACGCCCTTTTTGGCCAACCAAGCAAGCCTGTAAAGGAAATCTGCACTACAATGAAATCTCACTGCCCCACCGGGCCAAAGGGCCATCTGAAAAAAGTGTAAAATCCAGAAAGGTAGGACAGGATATGGAGAACAGGGAGCCTTGTTATGCTGATTGGCAGGATGTAAATTGCCAGCAGCCACCCTGGAGAAGTGTATGGTGTTTCCTGAAACACGTAAGAAACAAAGCAACACAGCCTATGGCACTTCCACTTATGGTCCTATAGCTTACGGAAATTAAAATCAAAAACAGACAGCCACCCCAATATTTGGGACGGCTGTGTTCACAAGAAGCTCGTCTACAGTATCAGGTAAATATCCCAGAAAGCAAAAAATGGATAAAGAAGTTGTGGCACGTACGTGCAATGCAATATCACTCAGCAATGAAATCTGTGTCATCAGGCCCGTAGCGGCATAGTAAGTGGATGCAGGTACGGTGATTCTACGTGAACTACGTCACACAGAAAAAGAAACATCATAAGATATCACTAATACACGGAATGTAAACTTGACTACACATGAACTGAATTACAAAACAGAACAGGGTCTCAAATTTAGAAAACCAACTAGTGCTTGCTTATGGGGAAAGGTGCGTTGGGGTGCTGCATAAAACCAGAGACTGAAATTAGCACAGATAACATTCCATAAGCCAAATATGTAATAGACAAGACCTACTCCTTGCTCAACGAAATGGACTCAACACCACATATTCAACGCCTAGGAATATACCTGACTAGGAAGAATCTTAAAACCCATGGATATATATGTCTCCGTAAGAGAATCAAGCGTGTGTACAGCGGCGGAAATGCAGCAGTGAAAATCCGATAAATCCCATTATCAAAATAAATTTCGAAAACAAAACACAAAGACAGTGAAATAGAGAGCAATTCTTAAATAATTCACTCAGGGCATGTGATGCAACCAGGATTGACCACATCTACACCCAGAGCTGGTTGAGACATAAGGCTGGACACTTCAGGCTGATAGCACTGGTGAGTTTCGGTGAGCAAATGTAGACCCTTTGAAGTCATACTGCATGGTACCCATTCCATGGGTCCCAACTCTCCAGGTTCAAGGGATTCTTCCTCCAGCTAAAACATGCATGGGAAACCCAGAGTATCGTCCACCGTGTGATTGGGAAACGATTTAAAATGCATCTCAGTTTTCGTATCCTGGTCCTCGGGTTCACCATTCCAGATGCTTTACTAACACTCTCCCCGCTTGGAGAGTCAGTGCCTTTAACCTCCTGTTTGGAACAGCTTGCCATTTCTGTGCAAGATGAACAGGAATAGGGAGAACCAATGAGAGACTAGCTGTAGGTGTCTGCACGGGCAAATGTAACGCTCATTGCCCACCAGGAAGAGGAATTAAACAAAGGCTCAGTGTGCCCTGCTGGAAACAGATTAGGGCCTGCAGCAATCCTGCGGTTTTGTGCCCAGCTCACAAGAAAGCGAGTTGAAGAAAGGAGCTCAGGTGCACTGTACTTCACAAACCTGCAGAGTTATAAATGACAGCTATCCTCCAAAAATATATAGAAGTAAGCCTGCGAAGGGGAGTTGAAAGCGGGGCTGAATTTCAGGAAAACGATTGCAGGGGGTAGACTGGAATTGCCCTGAAAGCATAGGAAAAGAGGCACAACGTCGACAATGATGCACTTGGCCAAAAAGGGCGTATGCGTTTTTTCCTGAATATATTCAGGAAAAAAAGTATACGCCCTTTTTGGCCAACCAGGCAAGCCTGTAAAGGAAATCTGCACTACAATGAAGTCTCACTGCCCCCCGGGCAAAAGGGCCATCTGAAAAAAGTGTAAAATCCTGAAAGGTAGGACAGGATATGGAGAACAGGGAGCCTTGTTATGCTGATTGGCAGGATGTAAATTTCCAGCAGCCACCCTGGAGAAGTGTATAGTGTTTCCTGAAACACGTAAGAAACAAAGCAACACAGCCTATGGCACTTCCACTTATGGTCCTATTGCTTAGGGAAATTAAAATCAAAAACACAGAGCCACCCCAAAGTTTGGGACGGCTGTGTTCCCAAGAAGCTCGTCTACAGTACCAGGTAAATATCCCAGAAAGCAAAAAATGGATAAAGATGTTGTGGCACGTACGTGCAATGCAGTATCACTCAGCAATGAAATCTGTGTCATCAGGCCCGTAGCGGCATAGTGAGTGGATGCAGTTATGGTGATTCTACGTGAACTACGTCACACAGAAAAAGAAACATCATAAGATATCACTAATACACGGAATGTAAACTTGACTACACATGAACTGAATTACAAAACAGAACAGGGTCTCAAATTTAGAAAACCAACTAGTGCTTGCTTATGGGGAAAGGTGCCATGGGGTGCTGCATAAAACCAGAGACTGAAATTAGCACAGATAACATTCCATAAGCCAAATATGTAATAGACAAGACCTACTCCTTGCTCAACGAAATGGACTCAACACCACATATTCAACGCCTAGGAATATACCTGACTAGGAAGAATCTTAAAACCCATGGATATATATGTCTCCGTAAGAGAATCAAGCGTGTGTACAGCGGCCGAAACGCAGCAGTGAAAATCCGATAAATCCCATTATCAAAATAAATTTCGAAAACAAAACACAAAGACAGTGAAATAGAGAGCAATTCTTAAATAATTCACTCAGGGCATGTGATGCAACAGGGATGGACCACATCTACACCCAGAGCTGGTTGACACATAAGGCTGGACACTTCAGGCTGATAGCATTGGTGAGTTTCGGTGAGCAAATGCAGACCCTTTGAAGTCATACTGCATGGTACCTATTCCATGGGTCCCAACACTTCAGGTTCAAGGGATTCTTCCTCCAGCTAAAACATGCATGGGAAACCCAGTGTATCGTCCACCGTGTGATTGGGAAACGATTTAAAATGCATCTCAGTTTTCGTATCCTGGTCCTCGGGTTCACCATTCCAGATGCTTTACTAACACTCTCCCCGCTTGGAGAGTCAGTGCCTTTAACCTGCTCTTTGGCACAGCTTGCAATTTCTGTGCAAGATGAACAGGAATAGGGAGAACCAATGAGAGACTAGCTGTAGGTGTCTGCACGGGCAAATGTAACGCTCATTGCCCACCAGGAAGAGGAATTAAACAAAGGCTCAGTGTGCGCTGCTGGAAACAGATTAGGGCCTGAAGCAATCCTGCGGTTTTGTGCCCAGCTCAGAAGAAAGCGAGTTGAAGAAAGGAGCTCAGGGACACTGTACTTCACAAACCTGCAGAGTTATAAATGACAGCTATCCTCCAAAAATATATTGAAGTAAGCCTGCGAAGGGGACTTGACAGCGGGGCAGAATTTCAGGAAAACGATTGCAGGGGGTAGACTGGAATTGCCCTGAAAGCATAGGAAAAGAGGCACAACGTCGACAATGATGCACTTGGCCAAAAAGGGCGTATGCGTTTTTTCCTGAATATATTCAGGAAAAAACGCATACGCCCTTTTTGGCCAACCAAGCAAGCCTGTAAATGAAATCTGCACTACAATGAAATCTCACTGCCCCACCGGGCCAAAGGGCCATCTGAAAAAAGTGTAAAATCCAGAAAGGTAGTACAGGATATGGAGAACAGGGAGCCTTGTTATGCTGATTGGCAGAATGTAAATTGCCAGCAGCCACCCTGGAGAAGTGTATGGTGTTTCCTGAAACACGTAAGAAACAAAGCAACACAGCCTATGGCACTTCCACTTATGGTCCTATAGCTTACGGAAATTAAAATCAAAAACAGACAGCCACCCCAATATTTGGGACGGCTGTGTTCACAAGAAGCTCGTCTACAGTATCAGGTAAATATCCCAGAAAGCAAAAAATGGATAAAGAAGTTGTGGCACGTACGTGCAATGCAATATCACTCAGCAATGAAATCTGTGTCATCAGGCCCGTAGCGGCATAGTAAGTGGATGCAGGTACGGTGATTCTACGTGAACTACGTCACACAGAAAAAGAAACATCATAAGATATCACTAATACACGGAATGTAAACTTGACTACACATGAACTGAATTACAAAACAGAACAGGGTCTCAAATTTAGAAAACCAACTAGTGCTTGCTTATGGGGAAATGTGCGTTGGGGTGCTGCATAAAACCAGAGACTGAAATTAGCACAGATAACATTCCATAAGCCAAATATGTAATAGACAAGACCTACTCCTTGCTCAACGAAATGGACTCAACACCACATATTCAACGCCTAGGAATATACCTGACTAGGAAGAATCTTAAAACCCATGGATATATATGTCTCCGTAAGAGAATCAAGCGTGTGTACAGCGGCGGAAATGCAGCAGTGAAAATCCGATAAATCCCATTATCAAAATAAATTTCGAAAACAAAACACAAAGACAGTGAAATAGAGAGCAATTCTTAAATAATTCACTCAGGGCATGTGATGCAACCGGGATTGACCACATCTACACCCAGAGCTGGTTGAGACATAAGGCTGGACACTTCAGGCTGATAGCACTGGTGAGTTTCGGTGAGCAAATGCAGACCCTTTGAAGTCATACTGCATGGTACCCATTCCATGGGTCCCAACTCTCCAGGTTCAAGGGATTCTTCCTCCAGCTAAAACATGCATGGGAAACCCAGAGTATCGTCCACCGTGTGATTGGGAAACGATTTAAAATGCATCTCAGTTTTCGTATCCTGGTCCTCGGGTTCACCATTCCAGATGCTTTACTAACACTCTCCCCGCTTGGAGAGTCAGTGCCTTTAACCTCCTGTTTGGCACAGCTTGCCATTTCTGTGCAAGATGAACAGGAATAGGGAGAACCAATGAGAGACTAGCTGTAGGTGTCTGCACGGGCAAATGTAACGCTCATTGCCCACCAGGAAGAGGAATTAAACAAAGGCTCAGTGTGCCCTGCTGGAAACAGATTAGGGCCTGCAGCAATCCTGCGGTTTTGTGCCCAGCTCACAAGAAAGCGAGTTGAAGAAAGGAGCTCAGGTGCACTGTACTTCACAAACCTGCAGAGTTATAAATGACAGCTATCCTCCAAAAATATATAGAAGTAAGCCTGCGAAGGGGAGTTGAAAGCGGGGCTGAATTTCAGGAAAACGATTGCAGGGGGTAGACTGGAATTGCCCTGAAAGCATAGGAAAAGAGGCACAACGTCGACAATGATGCACTTGGCCAAAAAGGGCGTATGCGTTTTTTCCTGAATATATTCAGGAAAAAAAGTATACGCCCTTTTTGGCCAACCAAGCAAGCCTGTAAAGGAAATCTGCACTACAATGAAGTCTCACTGCCCCCCGGGCAAAAGGGCCATCTGAAAAAAGTGTAAAATCCTGAAAGGTAGGACAGGATATGGAGAACAGGGAGCCTTGTTATGCTGATTGGCAGGATGTAAATTTCCAACAGCCACCCTGGAGAAGTGTATAGTGTTTCCTGAAACACGTAAGAAACAAAGCAACACAGCCTATGGCACTTCCACTTATGGTCCTATTGCTTAGGGAAATTAAAATCAAAAACAGAGAGCCACCCCAAAGTTTGGGACGGCTGTGTTCCCAAGAAGCTCGTCTACAGTACCAGGTAAATATCCCAGAAAGCAAAAAATGGATAAAGATGTTGTGGCACGTACGTGCAATGCAGTATCACTCAGCAATGAAATCTGTGTCATCAGGCCCGTAGCGGCATAGTGAGTGGATGCAGTTATGGTGATTCTACGTGAACTACGTCACACAGAAAAAGAAACATCATAAGATATCACTAATACACGGAATGTAAACTTGACTACACATGAACTGAATTACAAAACAGAACAGGGTCTCAAATTTAGAAAACCAACTAGTGCTTGCTTATGGGGAAAGGTGCCATGGGGTGCTGCATAAAACCAGAGACTGAAATTAGCACAGATAACATTCCATAAGCCAAATATGTAATAGACAAGACCTACTCCTTGCTCAACGAAATGGACTCAACACCACATATTCAACGCCTAGGAATATACCTGACTAGGAAGAATCTTAAAACCCATGGATATATATGTCTCCATAAGAGAATCAAGCGTGTGTACAGCGGCCGAAACGCAGCAGTGAAAATCCGATAAATCCCATTATCAAAATAAATTTCGAAAACAAAACACAAAGACAGTGAAATAGAGAGCAATTCTTAAATAATTCACTCAGGGCATGTGATGCAACCGGGATGGACCACATCTACACCCAGAGCTGGTTGACACATAAGGCTGGACACTTCAGGCTGATAGCATTGGTGAGTTTCGGTGAGCAACTGCAGACCCTTTGAAGTCATACTGCATGGTACCTATTCCATGGGTCCCAACTCTTCAGGTTCAAGGGATTCTTCCTCCAGCTAAAACATGCATGGGAAACCCACAGTATGGTCCACCGTGTGATTGGGAAACGATTTAAAATGCATCTCAGTTTTCGTATCCTGGTCCTCGGGTTCACCATTCCAGATGCTTTACTAACACTCTCCCTGCTTGGAGAGTCAGTGCCTCTAACCTCCTGTTTGGCACAGCTTGCAATTTCTGTGCAAGATGAACAGGAATAGGGAGAACCAATGAGAGACTAGCTGTAGGTGTCTGCACGGGCAAATGTAACGCTCATTGCCGACCAGGAAGAGGAATTAAACAAAGGCCTAGCGTGCCCTGCTGAAAACAGGTTAGGGCCTGAAGCAATCCTGTGGTTTTGTGTCCAGCTTACAAGAAAGCGAGTTGAAGAAAGGAGCTCAGGGGCACTGTAATTCACAAACCTGCAGAGTTATAAATGACAGCTATCCTCCAAAAATATATTGAAGTAAGCCTGCGAAGGGGACTTGAAAGCGGGGCAGAATTTCAGGAAAACGATTGCAGGGGGTAGACTGGAATTGCCCTGAAAGCATAGGAAAAGAGGCAGAACGTCGACAATGATGCACTTGTCCAAAAAGGGCGTATGCGTTATTTCCTGAATATATTCAGGAAAAAATGCATACGCCCTTTTTGGCCAACCAAGCAAGCCTGTAAAGGAAATCTGCACTACAATGAAGTCTCACTGCCCCCCGGGCAAAAGGGCCATCTGAAAAAAGTGTAAAATCCAGAAATGTAGGACAGGATATGGAGAACAGGGAGCCTTGTTATGCTGATTGGCAGGATGTAAATTGCCAGCAGCCACCCTGGAGAAGTGTATGGTGTTTCCTGAAACACGTAAGAAACAAAGCAACACAGCCTATGGCACATCCACTTATGGTCCTATAGCTTACGGAAATTAAAATCAAAAACATACAGCCACCCCAATTTTTGAGACGGCTGTGTTCACAAGAAGCTCGTCTACAGTATCAGGTAAATAGCCCAGAAAGCAAAAAATGGATATAGAAGTTGTGGCACGTACGTACAATTCAATATCACTCAGCAATGAAATCTGTGTCATCAGGCCCGTAGCGGCATAGTGAGTGGATGCAGGTACGGTGATTCTACGTGAACTACGTCACACAGAAAAAGAAACATCATAAGATATCACTAATACACGGAATGTAAACTTGACTACACATGAACTGAATTACAAAACAGAACAGGGTGTCAAATTTAGAAAACCAACTAGTGCTTGCTTATGGGGAAAGGTGCCTTGGGGTGCTGCATAAAACCAGAGACTGAAATTAGCACAGATAACTTTCCATAAGCCAAATATGTAATAGACAAGACCTACTCCTTGGTCAACGAAATGGACCCAACACCACATATTCAACGCCTAGGAATATACCTGACTAGGAAGAATCTTAAAACCCATGGATATATATGTCTCCATAAGAGAATCAAGCGTGTGTACAGCGGCCGAAACGCAGCAGTGAAAATCCGATAAATCCCATTATCAAAATAAATTTCGAAAACAAAACACAAAGACAGTGAAATAGAGAGCAATTCTTAAATAATTCACTCAGGGCATGTGATGCAACCGGGATTTACCACATCTACACCCAGAGCTGGTTGAGACATAAGGCTGGACACTTCAGGCTGATAGCATTGGTGAGTTTCGGTGAGCAAATGCAGACCCTTTGAAGTCATACTGCATGGTACCCATTCCATGGGTCCCAACTCTCCAGGTTCAAGGCATTCTTCCTCCAGCTAAAACATGCATGGGAAACCCAGAGTATCGTCCACCGTGTGATTGGGAAACGATTTAAAATGCATCTCAGTTTTCGTATCCTGGTCCTCAGGTTCACCATTCCAAATGCTTTACTAACACTCTCCCCGCTTGGAGAGTCAGTGCCTTTAACCTCCTGTTTGGCACAGCTTGCAATTTCTGTGCAAGATGAACAGGAATAGGGAGAAGCAATGAGAGACTAGCTGTAGGTGTCTGCACGGGCAAATGTAACGCTCATTGCCGACCAGGAAGAGGAATTAAACAAAGGCTCAGTGTGCCCTGCTGGAAACAGATTAGGGCCTGAAGCAATCCTGCGGTTTTGTGCCCAGCTCACAAGAAAGCGAGTTGAAGAAAGGAGCTCAGGGGCACTGTAATTCACAAACCTGCAGAGTTATAAATGACAGCTATCTTCCAAAAGTATATTGAAGTAAGCCTGCGAAGGGGACTTGAAACCGGGGCAGAATTTCAGGAAAACGACTGCAGGGGGTAGACTGGAATTGCCCTGAAAGCATAGGAAAAGAGGCAGAACGTCGACAATGATGCACTTGGCCAAAAAGTGCGTATGCGTTTTTTCCTGAATATATTAAGGAAAAAACGCATACGCCCTTTTTGGCCAACCAAGCAAGCCTGTAAAGGAAATGTGCACTACAATGAAGTCTCACTGCCCCCCGGGCAAGAGGGCCATCTGAAAAAAGTGTAAAATCCAGAAAGGTAGGACAGGATATGGAGAACAGGGAGCCTTGATATGATGATTGGCAGGATGTAAATTGCCAACAGCGACCCTGGAGAAGTGTATGGTGTTTTCTGAAACACGTAAGAAATAAAGCAACACAGCCTATGGCAATTGCACTTATGGTCCTATTCCTTAGGGAAATTAAAATCAAAAACAGAGAGCCACCCCAAAGTTTGGGACGGCTGTGTTCCCAAGAAGCTCGTCTACAGTACCAGGTAAATATCCCAGATAGCAAAAAATGGATAAAGAAGTTGTGGCACGTACGTGCAATGCAATATCACTCAGCAATGAAATCTGTGTCATCAGGCCCGTAGCGGCATAGTGAGTGGATGCAGGTACGGTGATTCTACGTGAACTACGTCACACAGAAAAAGAAACATCATAACATATCACTAATACACGTAATGTAAACTTGACTACACATGAACTGAATTACAAAACAGAACAGGGTCTCAAATTTAGAAAACCAACTAGTGCTTGCTTATCGGGAAAGGTGCCTTGGGGTGCTGCATAAAACCAGAGACTGAAATTAGCACAGATAACATTCCATAAGCCAAATATGTAATAGACAAGACCTACTCCTTGCTCAACGAAATGGACCCAACACCACATATTCAACGCCTAGGAATATACCTGACTAGGAAGAATCTTAAAACCCATGGATATATATGTCTCCGTAAGCGAATCAAGCGTGTGTACAGCGGCCGAAACGCAGTAGTGAAAATCCGATAAATCCCATTATCAAAATAAATTTCGAAAACAAAACACAAAGATAGTGAAATAGAGAGCAATTCTTAAATAATTCACTCAGGGCATGTGATGCAACCGGGATTGACCACATCTACACCCAGAGCTGGTTGAGACATAAGGCTGGACACTTCAGGCTGATACCATTGGTGAGTTTCGGTGAGCAAATTCAGACCCTTTGAAGTCATACTGCATGGTACCCATTCCATGGGTCCCAACTCTCCAGGTTCAAGGGATTCTCCCTCCAGCTAAAACATGCATGGGAAACCCAGAGTATCGTCCACTGTGTGATTGGGAAATGATTTAAAATGCATCTCAGTTTTCTTTTCCTGGTCCTCGGGTTCACCATTCCAGATGCTTTACTAACACTCTCCCCGCTTGGAGAGTCAGTGCCTTTAACCTCCTGTTTCACACAGCTTGCAATTTCTGTGCAGGATGAACAGGAATAGGGAGAACCAATGAGAGACTAGCTGTAGGTGTCTGCACGGGCAAATGTAACGCTCATTGCCGACCAGGAAGAGGAATTAAACAAAGGCTCAGTGTGCCCTGCTGGAAACAGATTAGGGCCTGAAGCAATCCTGCGGTTTTGTGCCCGTCTCACAAGAAAGCGAGTTGAAGAAAGGAGCTCAGGGGCACTGTACTTCACAAACCTGCAGAGTTATAAATGACAGCTATCCTCCAAAAATATATTGAAGTAAGTCTGCGAAGGGGACTTGAAAGCGGGGCTGAATTTCAGGAAAACGATTGCAGGGGGTAGACAGGAATTGCCCTGAAAGCATAGGAAAAGAGGCACAACGTCGACAATGATGCACTTGGCCAAAAAGGGCGTATGCGTTTTTTCCTGAATATATTCAGGAAAAAATGCATACGCCCTTTTTGGCCAACCAAGCAAGCCTGTAAAGGAAATCCTCACTACAATGAAATCTCACTGCCCCCCCGGGCAAAAGGGCCATCTGAAAAAAGTGTAAAATCCAGAAATGTAGGACAGGATATGGAGAACAGGGAGCCTTGTTATGCTGATTGGCAGGATGTAAATTGCCAGCAGCCACCCTGGAGAAGTGTATGGTGTTTCCTGAAACACGTAAGAAACAAAGCAACACAGCCTATGGCACTTCCACTTATGGTCCTATAGCTTACGGAAATTAAAATCAAAAACAGACAGCCACCCCAATATTTGGGACGGCTGTGTTCACAAGAAGCTCGTCTACAGTATCAGGTAAATATCCCAGAAAGCAAAAAATGGATAAAGAAGTTGTGGCACGTACGTACAATGCAATATCACTCAGCAATGAAATCTGTGTCATCAGGCCCGTAGCGGCATAGTGAGTGGATGCAGGTACGGTGATTCTACGTGAACTACGTCACACAGAAAAAGAAACATCATAAGATATCACTAATACACGGAATGTAAACTTGACTACACATAAACTGAATTACAAACAGAACAGGGTCTCAAATTTAGAAAACCAACTAGTGCTTGCTTATGGGGAAAGGTGCCTTGGGGTGCTGCATAAAACCAGAGACTGAAATTAGCACAGATAACTTTCCATAAGCCAAATATGTAATAGACAAGACCTACTCCTTGCTCAACGAAATGGACCCAACACCACATATTCAACGCCTAGGAATATACCTGACTAGGAAGAATCTTAAAACCCATGGATATATATGTCTCCGTAAGAGAAACAAGCGTGTGTTCAGTGGCCGAAACGCAGCAGTGAAAATCCGATAAATCCCATTATTAAAATAAATTTGGAAAACAAAACACAAAGAAAGTGAAATAGAGAGCAATTCTTAAATAATTCACTCAGGGCATGTGATGCAACCGGGATTGACCACATCTACACCCAGAGCTGGTTGAGACATAAGGCTGGACACTTCAGGCTGATAGCACTGGTGAGTTTCGGTGAGCAAATGCAGACCCTTTGAAGTCATACTGCATGGTACCCATTCCATGGGTCCCAACTCTCCAGGTTCAAGGGATTCTTCCTCCAGCTAAAACATGCATGGGAAACCAAGAGTATCGTCCACCGTGTGATTGGGAAATGATTTAAAATGCATCTCAGTTTTCGTATCCTGGTCCTCGGGTTCACCATTCCAGATGCTTTACTAACACTCTCCCCGCTTGGAGAGTCACTGTCTTTAACCTCCTGTTTGGCACAGCTTGCAATTTCTGTGCAAGATGAACAGGAATAGGGAGAACCAATGAGAGACTAGCTGTAAGTGTCTGCACGGGCAAATGTAACGCTCATTGCCGACCAGGAAGAGGAATTAACCAAAGGCTCAGCGTGCCCTGCTGGAAACAGATTAGGGCCTGAAGCAATCCTGCGGTTTTGTGCCCAGCTCACAAGAAAGCGAGTTGAAGAAAGGAGCTCAGGGGCACTGTAATTCACAAACCTGCAGAGTTATAAATGACAGCTATCCTCCAAAAATATATTGAAGTAAGCCTGTGAAGGGGACTTGAAAGCGGGGCAGAATTTCAGGAAAACGATTGCAGGGGGTAGACAGGAATTGCCCTGAAAGCATAGGAAAAGAGGCAGAACGTCGACAATGATGCACTTGGCCAAAAAGGGCGTATGCGTTTTTTCCTGAATATATTCAGGAAAAAACGCATACGCACTTTTTGGCCAACCAAGCAAGCCTGTAAAGGAAATCTGCACTACAATGAAGTCTCACTGCCCCCCGGGCAAAAGGGCCATCTGAAAAAAGTGTAAAATCCAGAAATGTAGGACAGAATATGGAGAACAGGGAGCCTTGTTATGCTGATTGGCAGGATGTAAATTGCCAGCAGCCACCCTGGAGAAGTGTATGGTGTTTCCTGAAACACGTAAGAAACAAAGCAACACAGCCTATGGCACTTCCACTTATGCTCCTATAGCTTACGGAATTTAAAATCAAAAACAGACAGCCACCCCAATATTTGGGACGGCTGTGTTCACAAGAAGCTCGTCTACAGTATCAGGTAAATATCCCAGAAAGCAAAAAATGGATAAAGAAGTTGTGGCACGTACGTACAATGCAATATCACTCAGCAATGAAATCTGTGTCATCAGGCCCGTAGCGGCATAGTGAGTGGATGCAGGTACGGTGAATCTACGTGAACTATGTCACACAGAAAAAGAAACATCATAAGATATCACTAATACACGGAATGTAAACTGGACTACACATGAACTGAATTACAAAACAGAACAGGGTCTCAAATTTAGAAAACCAACTAGTGCTTGCTTATGGGGAAAGGTGCCTTGGGGTGCTGCATAAAACCAGAGACTGACATTAGTACAGATATCATTCCATAAGACAAATATGTAATAGACAAGACCTACTCCTTGCTCAACGAAATGGACTCAACACCACATATTCAACGCCTAGGAATATACCTGACTAGGAAGAATCTTTATACCCATGGTTATATATGTCTCTGTAAGAGAATCAAGCGTGTGTACAGCGGCCGATACGCAGCAGTGAAAATCCGATAAATCGCATTATCAAAATAAATTTCGAAAACAAAACACAAAGACAGTGAAATAGAGAGCGATTCTTAAATAATTCACTCAGGGCATGTGATGCAACCGGGATTTACATCTACACCCAGAGCTGGTTGAGACATAAGGCTGGACACTTCAGGCTGATAGCATTGGTGAGTTTCGGTGAGCAAATGCAGACCCTTTGAAGTCATACTGCATGGTACCCATTCCATGGGTCCCAACTCTCCAGGTTCAAGGGATTCGTCCTCCAGCTAAAACATGCATGGGAAACCCAGGGTATCGTCCACCGTGTGATTATGAAACGATTTAAAATGCATCTCAGTTTTCGTATCCTGGTCCTCGGGTTCAACATTCCAGATGCTTTACTAACACTCTCCCCGCTTGGAGAGTCAGTGCCTTTAACCTCCTGTTTGGCACAGCTTGCAATTTCTGTGCAAGATGAACAGGAATAGGGAGAACCAATGAGAGACGAGCCGTAGTTTTCTGCACGGGCAAATGTAATGCTCATTGCCCACCAGGAAGAGGAATTAAACAAAGGCTCAGCGTGCCCTGCTGAAAACAGATTAGGGCCTGAAGCAATCCTGCGGTTTTGTGCCCAGCTCACAATAAAGCGAGTTGAAGAAAGGAGCTCAGGTGCACTGTAATTCACAAACCTGCAGAGTTATAAATGACAGCTATCCTCCAAAAATATATTGAAGTAAGCCTGCGAAGGAGACTTGAAAGCGGGGCTGAATTTCAGGAAAACGATTGCAGGGGGTAGACTGGAATTGCCCTGAAAGCATAGGAAAAGAGGCACAACGTCGACAATGATGCACTTGGCCAAAAAGGGCGTATGCGTTTTTCCTGAATATATTCAGGAAAAAACGCATACGCCCTTTTTGGCCAACCAAGCAAGCCTGTAAAGGAAATCTGCACCACAACGAAGTCTCACTGCCCCCCGGGCAAAAGGGCCATCGGAAAAAAGTGTAAAATCCAGAAAGGTAGGACAGGATATGGAGAACAGGGAGCCTTGTTATGCTGATTGGCAGGATGTAAATTGCCAGCAGCCACCCTGGAGAAGTGTATGGTGTTTCCTGAAACACGTAAGAAACAAAGCAACACAGCATATGGCACTTCCACTTATGGTCCTATAGCTTACGGAAATTAAAATCAAAAACAGACAGCCACCCCAATATTTGGGACGGCTGTGTTCACAAGAAGCTCGTCTACAGTATCAGGTAAATATCCCAGAAAGCAAAAAATGGATAAAGAAGTTGTGGCACGTACGTACAATGCAATATCACTCAGCAATGAAATCTGTGTCATCAGGCCCGTAGCGGCATAGTGAGTGGATGCAGGTACGGTGATTCTACGTGAACTACGTCACACAGAAAAAGAAACATCATAAGATATCACTAATACACGGAATGTAAACTTGACTACACATGAACTGAATTACAAAACAGAACAGGGTATCAAATTTAGAAAACCAACTAGTGCTTGCTTATGGGGAAAGGTGCGTTGGGGTGCTGCATAAAACCAGAGACTGAAATTAGCACAGATAACTTTCCATAAGCCAAATATGTAATAGACAAGACCTACTCCTTGCTCAACGAAATGGACCCAACACCACATATTCAACGCCTAGGAATATACCTGACTAGGAAGAATCTTAAAACCCATGGATATATATGTCTCCGTAAGAGAAGCGTGTGTACAGCGGCCGAAACGCAGCAGTGAAAAACCGATAAATCCCATTATCAAAATAAATTTCGAAAACAAAACACAAAGACAGTGAAATAGAGAGCATTCTTAAATAATTCACTCAGGGCATGTGATGCAACCGGGATTTACCACATCTACACCCAGAGCTGGTTGAGACATAAGGCTGGACACTTCAGGCTGATAGCATTGGTGTGTTTTGGTGAGCAAATGCAGACCCTTTGAAGTCATACTGCATGGTACCCATTCCATGGGTCCCAACTCTCCAGGTTCAAGGGATTCTTCCTCCAGCTAAAACATGCATGGGAAACACAGAGTATCGTCCACCGTGTGATTGGGAGACGATTTAAAATGCATCTCAGTTTTTGATTCCTGGTCCTCGGGTTCACCATTCCAGACGGTTTACTAACACTCTCCCCGCTTGGAGAGTCAGTGCCTTTAACCTCCTGTTTGGCACAGCTTGCAATTTCTGCGCAAGATGAACAGGAATAGGGAGAACCAATGAGAGACTAGCTATAGGTGTCTGCACGGACAAATGTAAGGCTCATTTCCCACCAGGAAGAGGAATTAACCAAAGGCTCAGCGTGCCCTGCCAGAAACAGATTAGGGCCTGAAGCAATCCTGCGGTTTTGTGCCCAGTTCACAAGAAAGCGAGTTGAAGAAAGGAGCTCAGGGGCACTGTAATTCACAAACCTGCAGAGTTATAAATGACAGCTATCCTCCAAAAATATATTGAAGTAAGCCTGCGAAGGGGACTTGAAAGCGGGACAGAATTTCAGGAAAACGATTGCAGGGGGTAGACTGGAATTGCCCAGAAAGCATAGGAAAAGAGGCAGAACGTCGACAATGGTGCACTCGGCCAAAAAGTGCGTATGCATTTTTTCCTGAATATATTCAGGAAAAAACGCATACACCCTTTTTCGCAAACCAAGCAAGCCTGTAAAGGAAATCTGCACTACAATGAAGTCTAACTGCCCCCTGGGCAAAAGGGCCATCTGAAAAAAGTGTAAAATCCAGAAAGGTAGGACAGGATATGGAGAACAGGGAGCCTTGTTATGCTGATTGTCAGGATGTAAATTGTGAACCGCCACCCTGGAGAAGTGTATGGTGTTTCCTGAAACACGTAAGAAATAAAGCAACACAGCCTACGGCAATTGCACTTATGGTCCTATAGCTTACGGAAATTAAAATCAAAAACAGACAGCCACCCCAATATTTGGGACGGCTGTGTTCACAAGAAGCTCGTCTACAGTATCAGGTAAATATCCCAGAAAGCAAAAAATGGATAAAGAAGTTGTGGCACGTACGTACAATGCAATATCACTCAGCAATGAAATCTGTGTCATCAGGCCCGTAGCGGCATAGTGAGTGGATGCAGGAACGGTGATTCTACGTGAACTACGTCACACAGAAAAAGAAACATCATAAGATATCACTAATACACGGAATGTAAACTTGACTACACATGAACTGAATTACAAAACAGAACAGGGTCTCAAATTTAGAAAACCAACTAGTGCTTGCTTATGGGGAAAGGTGCGTTGGGGTGTTGCATAAAACCAGAGACTGAAATTAGCACAGATAACTTTCCATAAGCCAAATATGTAATAGAAAAGACCTACTCCTTGCTCAACGAAATGGACCCAACACCACATATTCAACGCCAAGGAATATACCTGACTAGGAAGAATCTTAAAACCCATGGATATATATGTCTCCGTAAGAGAATCAAGCGTGTGTACAGCGGCCGAAACACAGCAGTGAAAATCCGATAAATCCCATTATCAAAATAAATTTCGAAAACAAAACACAAAGACAGTGAAATAGAGAGCAATTCTTAAATAATTCACTCAGGGCATGTGATGCAACCGGGATTTAACACATCTACACCCAGAGCTGTTTGAGACATAAGGCTGGACACTTCAGGCTGATAGCATTGGTGAGTTTCGGTGAGCAAATGCAGACCCTTTGAAGTCATACTGCATGGTACCCATTCCATGGGTCCCAACTCTCCATGTTCAAGGGATTCTTCCTCCAGCTAAAACATGCATGGGAAACCCAGAGTATCATCCACCGTGTGATTGAGAAACGATTTAAAATGCATCTCAGTTTTCGTATCCTGGTTCTCGGGTTCACCATTCCAGATGCTTTACTAACACTCTCCCCGTTTGGAGAGTCAGTGCCTTTAACCTCCTGTTAGGCACAGCTTGCAATTTCTGTGCAAGATGAACAGGAATAGGGAGAACCAGTGAGAGACTAGCTGTAGGTGTCTGCACGGGCAAATGTAATGCTCATTGCCGACCAGGAAGTGGAATTAAACAAAGGCTCAGCGTGCCCTGCTGAAAACAGATTAGGGCCTGAAGCAATCATGGGGTTTTTTGCCCAGCTCACAAGAAAGCGAGTTGAAGAAAGGAGCTCAGGGGCACTGTAATTCACAAACCTGCAGAGTTATAAATGACAGCTATCCTCCAAAAATATATTGAAGTAAGCCTGCGAAGGGCACTTGAAAGCAGGGAAGAATTTCAGGAAAACGATTGCAGGGGGTAGACTGGAATTGCCCTGAAAGCATAGGAAAAGAGGCACAATGTCGACAATGATGCACTTGGCCAAAAAGGGCGTATGCGTTTTTTCCTGAATATATTCAGGAAAAAACGCATACGCCCTTTTTGGCCATCCAAGCAAGCCTGTAAAGGAAATCTGCACTACAATGAAGTCTCACTGCCCCCCGGGCAAAAGGGCCATCTGAAAAAAGTGTAAAATCCAGAAAGGTAGGACAGGATATGGAGAACAGGGAGCCTTGTTATGCTGATTGGCAGGATGTAAATTGCCAGCAGCCACCCTGGAGAAGTGTATGGTGTTTCCTGAAACACGTAAGAAACAAAGCAACACAGCCTATGGCACTTCCACTTATGGTCCTATAGCTTACGGAATTTAAAATCAAAAACAGACAGCCACCCCAATATTTGGGACGGCTGTGTTCACAAGAAGCTCGTCTACAGTATCAGGTAAATATCCCAGAAAGCAAAAAATGGATAAAGAAGTTGTGGCACGTACGTACAATGCAATATCACTCAGCAATGAAATCTGTGTCATTCAGGCCCGTAGCAGCATAGTGAGTGGATGCAGGTACGGTGAATCTACGTGAACTACGTCACACAGAAAAAGAAACATCATAAGATATCACTAATACACGGAATGTAAACTGGACTACACATGAACTGAATTACAAAAAAGAACAGGGTCTCAAATTTAGAAAACCAACTAATGCTTGCTTATGGGGAAAGGTGCCTTGGGGTGCTGCATAAAACCAGAGACTGAAATTAGCACAGATAACTTTCCATAAGCCAAATATGTAATAGACAAGACCTACTCCTTGCTCAACGAAATGGACCCAACACCACATATTCAACGCCTAGGAATATACCTGACTAGGAAGAATCTTAAAACCCATGGATATATATGTCTCCGTAAGAGAATCAAGCGTGTGTACAGCGGCCGAAACGCAGCAGTGAAAATCCGATAAATCCCATTATCAAAATAAATTTCGAAAACAAAACACAAAGACAGTGAAATAGAGAGCAATTCTTAAATAATTAACTCAGGGCATGTGATGCAACCGGGATTGACCACATCTACACCCACAGCTGGTTGAGACATAAGGCTCGACACTTCAGGCTGATAGCATTGGTGAGTTTCGATGAGCAAATGCAGACCCTTTGAAGTCATACTGCATGGTACCCATTCCATGGGTCCCAACTCTCCAGGTTCAAGGGATTCTTCCTCCAGCTAAAACATGCATGGGAAACCCAGAGTATCGTCCACCGTGTGATTGGGAATTGATTTAAAATGCATCTCAATTTTCGTATCCTGGTCCTCGGGTTCACCATTCCAGATGCTTTACTAACACTCTCCCCGCTTGGAGAGTCACTGTCTTTAACCTCCTGTTTGGCACAGCTTGCAATTTCTGTGCAAGATGAACAGGAATAGGGAGAACCAATGAGAGACTAGCTGTAAGTGTCTGCACGGGCAAATGTAACGCTCATTGCCGACCAGGAAGAGGAATTAAACAAAGGCTCAGCGTGCCCTGCTGGAAACAGATTAGGGCCTGAAGCAATCCTGCGGTTTTGTGCCCAGCTCACAAGAAAGCGAGTTGAAGAAAGGAGCTCAGGGGCACTGTAATTCACAAACCTGCAGAGTTATAAATGACAGCTATCCTCCAAAAATATATTGAAGTAAGCCTGCGAAGGGGACTTGAAAGCGGGGCAGAATTTCAGGAAAACGATTGCAGGGGGTAGACTGGAATTGCCCTGAAAGCATAGGAAAAGAGCCACAACGTCGACAATGATGCACTTGGCCAAAAAGGGCGTATGCGTTTTTTCCTGAATATATTCAGGAAAAAACGCATAGGCACTTTTTGGCCAACCAAGCAAGCCTGTAAAGGAAATCTGCACTACAATGAAGTCTCACTGCCCCCCGGGCAAAAGGGCAATCTGAAAAAAGTGTAAAATCCAGAAATGTAGGACAGGATATGGAGAACAGGGAGCCTTGTTATGCTGATTGGCAGGATGTAAATTGCCAGCAGCCACCCTGGAGAAGTGTATGGTGTTTCCTGAAACACGTAAGAAACAAAGCAACACAGCCTATGGCACTTCCACTTATGGTCCTATAGCTTACGGAATTTAAAATCAAAAACAGACAGCCACCCCAATATTTGGGACGGCTGTGTTCACAAGAAGCTCGTCTACAGTATCAGGTAAATATCCCAGAAAGCAAAAAATGGATAAAGAAGTTGTGGCACATACGTACAATGCAATATCACTCAGCAATGAAATCTGTGTCATCAGGCCCGTAGCGGCATAGTGAGTGGATGCAGGTACGGTGAATCTACGTGAACTATGTCACACAGAAAAAGAAACATCATAAGATATCACTAATACACGGAATGTAAACTGGACTACACATGAACTGAATTACAAAACAGAACAGGGTCTCAAATTTAGAAAACCAACTAGTGCTTGCTTATGGGGAAAGGTGCCTTGGGGTGCTGCATAAAACCAGAGACTGACATTAGTACAGATATCATTCCATAAGACAAATATGTAATAGACAAGACCTACTCCTTGCTCAACGAAATGGACTCAACACCACATATTCAACGCCTAAGAATATACCTGACTAGGAAGAATCTTTATACCCATGGTTATATATGTCTCCGTAAGAGAATCAAGCGTGTGTACAGCGGCCGATACGCAGCAGTGAAAATCCGATAAATCGCATTATCAAAATAAATTTCGAAAACAAAACACAAAGACAGTGAAATAGAGAGCGATTCTTAAATAATTCACTCAGGGCACGTGATGCAACCGGGATTGACCACATCTACACCCAGAGCTGGTTGAGACATAAGGCTGGACACTACAGGCTGATAGCATTTGTGAGTTTCGGTGAGCAAATGCAGACCCTTTGAAGTCATACTGCATGGTACCTATTCCATGGGTCCCAACTCTTCAGGTTCAAGGGATTCTTCCTCCAGCTAAAACATGCATGGGAAACCCACAGTATGGTCCACCGTGTGATTGGGAAATGATTTAAAATGCATCTCTGTTTTCGTATCCTGGTCCTCGGGTTCACCATTCCAGATGCTTTACTAACACTCTCCCTGCTTGGAGAGAAAGTGCCTTTAACCTCCTGTTTGGCACAGCTTGCAATTTCTGTGCAAGATGAACAGGAATAGGGAGAAACAATGAGAGACTAGCTATAGGTGTCTGCACGGGCAAATGTAACGCTCATTTCCCACCAGGAAGAGGAATTAAACAAAGGCTCAGTGTGCCCTGCTGGAAACAGATTAGGGCCTGAAGCAATCCTGCGGTTTTGTGCCCAGCTCACAAGAAAGCGAGTTGAAGAAAGGAGCTCAGGGTCACTGTAATTCACAAACCTGCAGAGTTATAAATGACAGCTATCCTCCAAAAATATATTGAAGTAAGACTGCGAAGGGGACTTGAAAGCGGGGCAGAATTTCAGGAAAACGATTGCAGGGGGTAGACTGGAATTGCCCTGAAAGCATAGGAAAAGAGGCAGAACGTCGACAATGATGCACTTGGCCAAAAAGGGCGTATGCGTTTTTTCCTGAATATATTCAGGAAAAAACGCATACGCCCTTTTTCGCAAACCAAGCAAGCCTGTAAAGGAAATCTGCACTACAATGAAGTCTCACTGCCCCCACCCCCAGGGCAAAAGGGCCATCTGAAAAAAGGGTAAAATCCAGAAATGTAGGACAGGATATGGAGAACAGGGAGCCTTGTTATGCTGATTGGCAGGATGTAAATTGCCGGCAGCCACCCTGGAGAAGTGTATGGTGTTTCCTGAAACACGTAAGAAACAAAGCAACACAGCCTATGGCACTTCCACTTATGGTCCTATAGCTTTCGTAATTTAAAATCAAAAACAGACAGCCACCCCAATATTTGGGACGGCTGTGTTCACAAGAAGCTCGTCTACAGTATCAGGTAAATATCCCAGAAAGCAAAAAATGGATAAAGAAGTTGTGGCACGTACGTACAATGCAATATCACTCAGCAATGAAATCTGTGTCATCAGGCCCGTAGCGGCATAGTGAGTGGATGCAGGTACGGTGATTCTACGTGAACTACGTCACACAGAAAAAGAAACATCATAAGATATCACTAATACACGGAATGTAAACTTGACTACACATGAACTGAATTACAAAACAGAACAGGGTCTCAAATTTAGAAAACCAACTACTGCTTGCTTATGGGGAAAGGAGCCTTGGGGTGCTGCATAAAACCAGAGACTGAAATTAGCACAGATAACTTTCCATAAGCCAAATATGTAATAGACAAGACCTACTCATTGCTCAACGAAATGGACCCAACACCACATATTCAATGCCTAGGAATATACCTGACTAGGAAGAATCTTAAAACCCATGTATATATATGTCTCCGTAAGAGAATCAAGCGTGTGTACAGCGGCCGAAACGCAGCACTGAAAATCCGATAAATCCCATTATCAAAATAAATTTCGAAAACAAAACACAAAGACAGTGAAATAGAGAGCAATTCTTAAATAATTCACTCAGGGCATGTGATGCAACCGGGATTTACATCTACACCCAGAGCTGGTTGAGACATAAGGCTGGACACTTCAGGCTGATAGCATTGGTGAGTTTCGGTGAGCAAATGCAGACCCTTTGAAGTCATACTGCATGGTACCCATTCCATGGGTCCCAACTCGCCAGGTTCAAGGGATTCGTCCTCCAGCTAAAACATGCATGGGAAACCCAGAGTATCGTCCACCGTGTGATTGGGAAACGATTTAAAATGCATCTCAGTTTTCGTATCCTGGTCCTCGGGTTCAACATTCCAGATGCTTTACTAACACTCTCCCCGCTTGGAGAGTCAGTGCCTTTAACCTCCTCTTTGGCACAGCTTGCAATTTCTGTGCAAGATGAACAGGAATAGGGAGAACCAATGAGAGACTAGCCGTAGGTTTCTGCACGGGCAAATGTAATGCTCATTGCCCACCAGGAAGAGGAATTAAACAAAGGCTCAGCGTGCCCTGCTGAAAACAGATTAGGGCCTGAAGCAATCCTGCGGTTTTGTGCCCAGCTCACAAGAAAGCGAGTTGAAGAAAGGAGCTCAGGTGCACTGTAATTCACAAACCTGCAGAGTTATAAATGACAGCTATCCTCCAAAAATATATTGAAGTAAGCCTGCGAAGGGGACTTGAAAGCGGGGCAGAATTTCAGGAAAACGATTGCAGGGTTAGACTGGAATTGCCCTGAAAGCATAGGAAAAGAGGCAGAACGTCGACAATGATGCACTTGGCCAAAAAGGGCGTATGCGTTTTTTCCTGAATATATTCAGGAAAAAACGCATACGCCCTTTTTGGCCAACCAAGCAAGCCTGTAAAGGAAATCTGCAGTACAATGAAGTCTCACTGCCCCCCGGGCAAAAGGGCCACCGGAAAAAAGTGTAAAATCCAGAAAGGTAGGACAGGATATGGAGAACAGGGAGCCTTGTTATGCTGATTGGCAGGATGTAAATTGCCAGCAGCCACCCTGGAGAAGTGTATGGTGTTTCCTGAAACCCATAAGAAACAAAGCAACACAGCCTATGGCACTTCCACATATGATCCCAAAGATTACGGAAATTAAAATCAAAAACAGACAGCCACCCCAATGTTTGGGACGGCTGTGTTCACAAGAAGCTCGTCTACAGTACCAGGTAAATATCCCAGAAAGCAAAAAATGGAAAAAGAAGTTGTGGCACGTAGGTGCAATGCAATATCACTCAGCAAGGAAATCTGTGTCATCAGGCCCGTAGCGGCATAGTGAGTGGATGCAGGTACGGTGATTCTACGTGAATTACGTCACACAGAAAAAGAAACATCATAAGATATCACTAATACACGGAATGTAAACTTGACTACACATGAACTGAATTACAAAACAGAACAGGGTCTCAAATTTAGAAAACCAACTAGTGCTTGCTTATGGGGAAAGGTGCCTTGGGGTGCTGCATAAAACCAGAGACTGAAATTAGCACAGATAACATTCCATAAGCCAAATATGTAATAGACAAGACCTACTCCTTGCTCAACGAAATGGACTCAACACCACATATTCAACGCCTAGGAATATACCTGACTAGGAAGAATCTTAAAACCCATGGATTTATATGTCTCCGTAAGAGAATCAAGCGTGTGTACAGCGGCATAAAGGTAGCAGTGAAAATCCGATAAATCCCATTATCAAAATAAATTTCAAAAACAAAACACAAAGACAGTGAAATAGAGAGCAATTCTTAACTAATTCACTCAGGGCATGTGATGCAACCGGGATTGACCACATCTACACCCAGAGCTGGTTGAGACATAAGGCTGGACACTTCAGGCTGATAGCATTGGTGAGTTTCGGTGAGCAAATGCAGACCCTTTGAAGTCATACTGCATGGTACCCATTCCATGGGTCCCAACTCTCCAGGTTCAAGGGATTCTTCCTCCAGCTAAAACATGCATGGGAAACCCAGAGTATCATCCACCATGTGATTGGGAAATGATTTAAAATGTATCTCAGTTTTCGTATCCTGGTCCTCGGGTTCACCATTCCAGATGCTTTACTAACACTCTCCCCACTTGGAGAGTCAGTGCCTTTAACCTCCTCTTTGGCACAGCTTGCCATTTCTGTGCAAGATGAACAGGAATAGGGAGAACCAATGAGAGACTAGCTGTAGGTGTCTGCACGGGCAAATGTAATGCTCATTTCCCACCAGGAAGAGGAATTAACCAAAGGCTCAGTGTGCCCTGCCGGAAACAGATTAGGGCCTGAAGCAATCCTGCGGTTTTGTGCCCAGCTCACAAGAAAGCGAGTTGAAGAAAGGAGCTCAGGGGCACTGTAATTCACAAACCTGCAGAGTTATAAATGACAGCTATCCTGCAAAAATATATTGAAGTAAGCCTGCGAAGGGGACTTGAAATCGGGGTAGAATTTCAGGAAAACGATTGCAGGGGGTAGACTGGAATTGCCCTGAAAGCATAGGAAAAGAGGCACAACGTCGACAATGATGCACTTGGCCAAAAAGGGCGTACGCGTTTTTTCCTGAATATATTCAGGAAAAAACGCGTACGCCCTTTTTGGCCAACCAAGCAAGCCTGTAAAGGAAATCTGCACTACAATAAAGTCTCACTGCCCCCCGGGCAAAAGGGCCATCTGAAAAAAGTGTAAAATCCAGAAAGGTAGGACAGGATATGGAGAACAGGGAGCCTTGTTATGCTGATTGGCAGGATGTAAATTGCCAGCAGCCACCCTGGAGAAGTGTATGGTGTTTCCTGAAACACGTAAGAAACAAAGCAACACAGCCTATGGCACTTCCACTTATGGTCCTATAGCTTACGGAAATTAAAATCAAAAACAGACAGCCACCCCAATATTTGGGACGGCTGTGTTCACAAGAAGCTCGTCTACAGTATCAGGTAAATATCCCAGAAAGCAAAAAATGGATAAAGAAATTGTGGCACGTACGTACAATGCAATATCACTTAGCAATGAAATCTGTGTCATCAGACCCGTAGCGGCATAGTGAGTGGATGCAGGAACGGTGATTCTACGTGAACTACGTCACACAGAAAAAGAAACATCATAAGATATCACTAATACACGGAATGTAAACTTGACTACACATGAACTGAATTACAAAACAGAACAGGGTCTCAAATTTAGAAAACCAACTAGTGCTTGCTTATGGGGAAAGGTGCGTTGGGGTGCTGCATAAAACCAGAGACTGAAATTAGCACAGATAACTTTCCATAAGCCAAATATGTAATAGACAAGACCTACTCCTTGCTCAATGAAATGGACCCAACACCACATATTCAACGCCTAGGAATATACCTGACTAGGAAGAATCTTAAAACCCATGGATATATATGTCTCCGTAAGAGAATCAAGCGTGTGTACAGCGGCCGAAACGCAGCAGTGAAAATCCGATAAATCCCATTATCAAAATAAATTTCGAAAACAAAACACAAAGACATTGAAATAGAGAGCAATTCTTAAATAATTCACTCAGGGCATGTGATGCAACCGGGATTGACCACATCTACACCCAGAGCTGGTTGAGACATAAGGCTGGACACTACAGGCTGATAGCATTGGTGAGTTTCGATGAGCAAATGCAGACCCTTTGAAGTCATACTGCATGGTACCCATTCCATGGGTCCCAAATCTCCAGGTTCAAGGGATTCTTCCTCCAGCTAAAACATACATGGGAAACCCAGAGTATCGTCCACCGTGTGATTGGGAAACGATTTAAAATGCATCTCAGTTTTCGTATCCTGGTCCTCGGGTTCACCATTCCAGATGCTTTACTAACACTCTCCCCACTTGGAGAGTCAGTGCCTTTAACCTCCTGTTTCGCACAGCTTGCAATTTCTGTGCAAGATGAACAGGAATAGGGAGAACCAATGAGAGACTAGCTGTAGGTGTCTGCACGGGCAAATGTAACGCTCATTGCCCACCAGGAAGAGGAATTAAACAAAGGCTCAGTGTGCCCTGCTGGAAACAGATTAGGGCCTGAAGCAATCCTGCGGTTTTGTGCCCAGCTCACAAGAAAGCGAGTTGAAGAAAGGAGCTCAGGGGCACTGTAATTCACAAACCTGCAGAGTTATAAATGACAGCTATCCTCCAAAAATATATTGAAGTAAGCCTGCGAAGGGGACTTGAAAGCGGGGCAGAATTTCAGGAAAACGATTGCAGGGGGTAGACTGGAAATGCCCTGAAAGCATAGGAAAAGAGGCAGAACGTCGACAATGATGCACTTGGCCAAAAAGGGCGTATGCGTTTTTTCCTGAATATATTCAGGAAAAAACGCATATGCACTTTTTGGCCAACCAAGCAAGCCTGTAAAGGAAATCTGCACTACAATGAAGTCTCACTGCCCCCCGGGCAAAAGGGCCATCTGAAAAAAGTGTAAAATCCAGAAAGGTAGGACAGGATATGGAGAACAGGGAGCCTTGTTATGCTGATTGGCAGGATGTAAATTGCCAGCAGCCACCCTGGAGAAGTGTATGGTGTTTCCTGAAACACGTAAGAAACAAAGCAAGACAGCCTATGGCAATTGCACTTATGGTCCTATAGCTTACGGAAATTAAAATCAAAAACAGACAGCCACCCCAATATTTGGGACGGCTGTGTTCACAAGAAGCTCGTCTACAGTACCAGGTAAATATCCCAGAAAGCAAAAAATGGATAAAGAAGTTGTGGCACGTACGTACAATGCAATATCACTCAGCAATGAAATCTGTGTCATCAGGCCGGTAGCGGCATAGTGAGTGGATGCAGGAACGGTGATTCTACGTGAACTACGTCACACAGAAAAAGAAACATCATAAGATATCACTAATACACGGAATGTAAACTTGACTACACATGAACTGAATTACAAAACAGAACAGGGTCTCAAATTTAGAAAACCAACTAGTGCTTGCTTATGGGGAAAGGTGCCTTGGGGTGTTGCATAAAACCAGAGACTGAAATTAGCACAGATAACTTTCCATAAGCCAAATATGTAATAGACAAGACCTACGCCTTGCTCAACGATATGGACCCAACACCACATATTCAACGCCTAGGAATATACCTGACTAGGAAGAATCTTAAAACCCATGGATATATATGTCTCCGTAAGAGAATCAAGCGTGTGTACAACGGCCGAAACACAGCAGTGAAAATCCGATAAATCCCATTATCAAAATAAATTTCGAAAACAAAACACAAAGACAGTGAAATAGAGAGCAATTCTTAAATAATTCACTCAGGGCATGTGATGCAACCGGGATTGACCACATCTACACCCAGAGCTGGTTGAGACATAAGGCTGGACACTTCAGGCTGATAGCATTGGTGAGTTTTGGTGAGCAAATGCAGACCCTTTGAAGTCATACTGCATGGTACCCATTCCATGGGTCCCAACTCTCCAGGTTCAAGGGATTCTTCCTCCAGCTAAAACATGCATGGTAAACCCAGAGTATCGTCCACCGTGTGATTGGGAAACGATTTAAAATGCATCTCAGTTTTCGTATCCTGGTTCTCGGGTTCACCATTCCAGATGCTTTACTAACTCTCTCCCCGCTTGGAGAGTCAGTGCCTTTAACCTCCTGTTGGGCACAGCTTGCAATTTCTGTGCAAGATGAACAGTAATAGGGAGAACCAGTGAGAGACTAGCTGTAGGTGTCTGCACGGGCAAATGTAATGCTCATTGCCGACCAGGAAGAGGAATTAAACAAAGGCTCAGCGTGCCCTGCTGAAAACAGATTAGGGCCTGAAGCAATCATGGGGTTTTGTGCCCAGCTCACAAGAAAGCGAGTTGAAGAAAGGAGCTCAGGGGCACTGTAATTCACAAACCTGCAGAGTTATAAATGACAGCTATCCTCCAAAAATATATTGAAGTAAGCCTGCGAAGGGGACTTGTAAGCGGGGCAGAATTTCAGGAAAACGATTGCAGGGGGTAGACTGGAATTGCCCTGAAAGCATAGGAAAAGAGGCACAACGTCGACAATGATGCAGTTGGCCAAAAAGTGCGTATGCGTTTTTTCGTGAATGTATTCAGGAAAAAACGCATACGCACTTTTTGGCCAACCAAGCAAGCCTGTAAAGGAAATCTGCACTACAATGAAGTCTCACTGCCCCCCGGGCAAAAGGGCCATCTGAAAAAAGTGTAAAATCCAGAAAGGTAGGACAGGATATGGAGAACAGGGAGCCTTGTTATGCTGATTGGCAGGATGTAAATTGCTGGCAACCACCCTGGAGAAGTTTATGGTGTTTCCTGAAACACGTAAGAAACAAAGCAACACAGCCTATGGCACTTCCACTTATGGTCCTATAGCTTACGGAAATTAAAATCAAAAACAGACAGCCACCCCAATATTTGGGACGGCTGTGTTCACAAGAAGCTCGTCTACAGTATCAGGTAAATATCCCAGAAAGCAAAAAATGGATAAAGAAGTTGTGGCACGTACGTACAATGCAATATCACTCAGCAATGAAATCTGTGTCATCAGGCCCGTAGCGGCATAGTGAGTGGATGCAGGTACGGTGATTCTACGTGAACTACGTCACACAGAAAAAGAAACATCATAAGATATCACTAATACACGGAATGTAAACTTGACTACACATGAAATGAATTACAAAACAGAACAGGGTCTCAAATTTAGAAAACCAACTAGTGCTTGCTTATGGGGAAAGGTGCCTTGGGGTGCTGCATAAAACCAGAGACTGAAATTAGTACAGATATCATTCCATAAGACAAATATGTAATAGACAAGACCTACTCCTTCCTCCACGAAATGGACTCAACACCACATATTCAACGCCTAGGAATATACCTGACTAGGAAGAATCTTAATACCCATGGTTATATATGTCTCCGTAAGAGAAACAAGCGTGTGTACAGCGGCAGATACGCAGCAGTGAAAATCCGATAAATCCCATTATCAAAATAAATTTCGAAAACAAAACACAAAGACAGTGAAATAGAGAGCGATTCTTAAATAATTCACTCAGGGCATGTGATGCAACCGGGATTGACCACATCTACACCCAGAGCTGGTTGAGACATAAGGCTGGACACTACAGGCTGACAGCATTTGTGAGTTTCGGTGAGCAAATGCAGACCCTTTGAAGTCATACTGCATGGAACCTATTCCATGGGTCCCAACTCTTCAGGTTCAAGGGATTCTTCCTCCAGCTAAAACATGCATGGGAAACCCACAGTATGGTGCACCGTGTGATTGGGAAACGATTTAAAATGCATCTCAGTTTTCGTATCCTGGTCCTCGGGTTCACCATTCCAGATGCTTTACTAACACTCTCCCCGCTTGGAGAGTCAGTGCCTTTAACCTCCTGTTTGGCACAGCTTGCAATTTCTGTGCAAGATGAACAGGAATAGGGAGAAACAATGAGAGACTAGCTATAGGTGTCTGCACGGGCAAATGTAACGCTCATTTCCCACCAGGAAGAGGAATTAACCAAAGGCTCAGTGTGCCCTGCTGGAAACAGATTAGGGCCTGAAGCAATCCTGCGGTTTTGTGCCCAGCTCACAAGAAAGCGAGTTGAAGAAAGGAGCTCAGGGGACTGTAGTTCACAAACCTGCAGAGTTATAAATGACAGCTATCCTCCAAAAATATATTGAAGTAAGCCTGCGAAGGGGACTTGAAAGCGGGGCTGAATTTCAGGAAAACGATTGCAGGGGGTAGACTGGAATTGCCCTGAAAGCATAGGAAAAGAGGCACAACGTCGACAATGATGCACTTGGCCAAAAAGGGCGTATGCGTTTTTTCCTGAATATATTCAGGAAAAAACGCATACGCCCTTTTTGGCCAACCAAGCAAGCCTGTAAAGGAAATCTGCACTACAATGAAATCTCACTGCCCCCCGGGCAAAAGGGCCATCTGAAAAAAGTGTAAAATCCAGAAAGGTAGGACAGGATATGGAGAACAGGGAGCCTTGTTATGCTGATTGTCAGGATGTAAATTGTGAACCGCCACCCTGGAGAAGTGTATGGTGTTTCCTGAAACACGTAAGAAATAAAGCAACACAGCCTACTGCAATTGCACTTATGGTCCTATAGCTTACGGAAATTAAAATCAAAAACAGACAGCCACCCCAATATTTGGGACGGCTGTGTTCACAAGAAGCTCGTCTACAGTATCAGGTAAATATCCCAGAAAGCAAAAAATGGATAAAGAAGTTGTGGCACGTACGTACAATGCAATATCACTCAGCAATGAAATCTGTGTCATCAGGCCCGTAGCGGCATAGTGAGTGGATGCAGGAACGGTGATTCTACGTGAACTACGTCACACAGAAAAAGAAACATCATAAGATATCACTAATACACGGAATGTAAACTTGACTACACATGAACTGAATTACAAAACAGAACAGGGTCTCAAATTTAGAAAACCAACTAGTGCTTGCTTATGGGGAAAGGTGCCTTGGGGTGTTGCATAAAACCAGAGACTGAAATTAGCACAGAAAACTTTCCATAAGCCAAATATGTAATAGACAAGACCTACTCCTTGCTCAACGAAATGGACCCAACACCACATATTCAACGCCTAGGAATATACCTGACTAGGAAGAATCTTAAAACCCATGGATATATATGTCTCCGTAAGAGAATCAAGCGTGTGTACAGCGGCCGAAACACAGCAGTGAAAATCCGATAAATCCCATTATCAAAATAAATTTCGAAAACAAAACACAAAGACAGTGAAATAGAGAGCAATTCTTAAATAATTCACTCAGGGCATGTGATGCAACCGGGATTTACCACATCTACACCCAGAGCTGTTTGAGACATAAGGCTGGACACTTCAGGCTGATAGCATTGGTGAGTTTCGGTGAGCAAATGCAGACCCTTTGAAGTCATACTGCATGGTACCCATTCCATGGGTCCCAACTCTCCAGGTTCAAGGGATTCTTCCTCCAGCTAAAACATGCATGGGAAACCCAGAGTATCGTCCACCGTGTGATTGGGAAACGATTTAAAATGCATCTCAGTTTTCGTATCCTGGTCCTCGGGTTCACCATTCCAGATGCTTTACTAACACTCTCCCCGCTTGGAGAGTCAGTGCCTTTAACCTCCTGTTGGGCACAGCTTGCAATTTCTGTGCAAGATGAACAGGAATAGGGAGAACCAATGAGAGACTAGCTGTAGGTGTCTGCACGGGCAAATGTAACGCTCATTGCCCACCAGGAAGAGGAATTAAACAAAGGCTCAGCGTGCCCTGCTGGAAACAGATTAGGGCCTGAAGCAATCCTGCGGTTTTGTGCCCAGCTCACAAGAAAGCGAGTTGAAGAAAGGAGCTCAGGGGCACTGTAATTCACAAACCTGCAGAGTTATAAATGACAGCTATCCTTCAAAAATATATTGAAGTAAGCCTGCGAAGGGGACTTGAAAGCGGGGCAGAATTTCAGGAAAACGATTGCAGGGGGTAGACTGGAATTGCCCTGAAAGCATAGGAAAAGAGGCACAACGTCGACAATGATGCACTTGGCCAAAAAGGGCGTATGCGTTTTTTCCTGAATATATTCAGGAAAAAACGCATACGCACTTTTTGGCCAACCAAGCAAGCCTGTAAAGGAAATCTGCACTACAATGAAGTCTCACTGCCCCCCGGGCAAAAGGGCCATCTGAAAAAAGTGTAAAATCCAGAAATGTAGGACAGGATATGGAGAACAGGGAGCCTTGTTATGCTGATTGGCAGGATGTAAATTGCCAGCAGCCACCCTGGAGAAGTGTATGGTGTTTCCTGAAACACGTAAGAAACAAAGCAACACAGCCTATGGCACTTCCACTTATGGTCCTATAGCTTACGGAATTTAAAATCAAAAACAGACAGCCACCCCAATATTTGGGACGGCTGTGTTCACAAGAAGCTCGTCTACAGTATCAGGTAAATATCCCAGAAAGCAAAAAATGGATAAAGAAGTTGTGGCACGTACGTACAATGCAATATCACTCAGCAATGAAATCTGTGTCATCAGGCCCGTAGCGGCATAGTGAGTGGATGCAGGTACGGTGAATCTACGTGAACTATGTCACACAGAAAAAGAAACATCATAAGATATCACTAATACACGGAATGTAAACTGGACTACACATGAACTGAATTACAAAACAGAACAGGGTCTCAAATTTAGAAAACCAACTAGTGCTTGCTTATGGGGAAAGGTGCCTTGGGGTGCTGCATAAAACCAGAGACTGAAATTAGTACAGATATCATTCCATAAGACAAATATGTAATAGACAAGACCTACTCCTTGCTCAACGAAATGGACTCAACACCACATATTCAACGCCTAGGAATATACCTGACTAGGAAGAATCTTTATACCCATGGTTATATATGTCTCCGTAAGAGAATCAAGCGTGTGTACAGCGGCCGATACGCAGCAGTGAAAATCCGATAAATCGCATTATCAAAATAAATTTCGAAAACAAAACACAAAGACAGTGAAATAGAGAGTGATTCTTAAATAATTCACTCAGGGCACGTGATGCAACCGGGATTGACCACATCTACACCCAGAGCTGGTTGAGACATAAGGCTGGACACTACAGGCTGATAGCATTTGTGAGTTTCGGTGAGCAAATGCAGACCCTTTGAAGTCATACTGCATGGTACCTGTTCCATGGGTCCCAACTCTTCAGGTTCAAGGGATTCTTCCTCCAGCTAAAACATGCATGGGAAACCCACAGTATGGTCCACTGTGTGATTGGGAAATGATTTAAAATGCATCTCTGTTTTCGTATCCTGGTCCTCGGGATCACCATTCCAGATGCTTTACTAACACTCTCCCTGCTTGGAGAGTCAGTGCCTTTAACCTCCTGTTTGGCACAGCTTGCAATTTCTGTGCAAGATGAACAGGAATAGGGAGAAACAATGAGAGACTAGCTATAGGTGTCTGCACGGGCAAATGTAACGCTCATTTCCCACCAGGAAGAGGAATTAACCAAAGGCTCAATGTGCCCTGCTGGAAACAGATTAGGGCCTGAAGCAATCCTGCGGTTTTGTGCCCAGCTCACAAGAAAGCGAGTTGAAGAAAGGAGCTCAGGGTCACTGTAATTCACAAACCTGCAGAGTTATAAATGACAGCTATCCTCCAAAAATATATTGAAGTAAGCCTGCGAAGGGGACTTGAAAGCGGGGCAGAATTTCAGGAAAACGATTGCAGGGGGTAGACTGGAATTGCCCTGAAAGCATAGGAAAAGAGGCACAACGTCGACAATGATGCACTTGGCCAAAAAGTGCGTATGCGTTTTTTCCTGAATATATTCAGGAAAAAACGCATACGCCCTTTTTGGCCAACCAAGCAAGCCTGTAAAGGAAATCTGCACTACAATGAAGTCTCACTGCCCCCCCCCCCAGGGCAAAAGGGCCATCTGAAAAAAGTGTAAAATCCAGAAATGTAGGACAGGATATGGAGAACAGGGAGCCTTGTTATGCTGATTGGCAGGATGTAAATTGCCGGCAGCCACCGTGGAGAAGTGTATGGTGTTTCCTGAAACACGTAAGAAACAAAGCAACACAGCCTATGTCACTTCCACTTATGGTCCTATAGCTTTCGTAATTTAAAATCAAAAACAGACAGCCACCCCAATATTTGGGACGGCTGTGTTCACAAGAAGCTCGTCTACAGTATCAGGTAAATATCCCAGAAAGCAAAAAATGGATAAAGAAGTTGTGGCACGTACGTACAATGCAATATCACTCAGCAATGAAATCTGTGTCATCAGGCCCGTAGCGGCATAGTTAGTGGATGCAGGTATGGTGATTCTACGTGAACTACGTCACACAGAAAAAGAAACATCATAAGATATCACTAATACACGGAATGTAAACTTGACTACACATGAACTGAATTACAAAACAGAACAGGGTCTCAAATTTAGAAAACCAACTACTGCTTGCTTATGGGGAAAGGAGCCTTGGGGTGCTGCATAAAACCAGAGACTGAAATTAGCACAGATAACTTTCCATAAGCCAAATATGTAATAGACAAGACCTACTCCTTGCTCAACGAAATGGACCCAACACCACATATTCAATGCCTAGGAATATACCTGACTAGGAAGAACCTTAAAACCCATGGATATATATGTCTCCGTAAGAGAATCAAGCGTGTGTACAGCGGCCGAAACGCAGCACTGAAAATCTGATAAATCCCATTATCAAAATAAATTTCGAAAACAAAACACAAAGACAGTGAAATAGAGAGCAATTCTTAAATAATTCACTCAGGGCATGTGATGCAACAGGGATTTACATCTACACCCAGAGCTGTTTGAGACATAAGGCTGGACACTTCAGGCTGATAGCATTGGTGAGTTTCGGTGAGCAAATGCAGACCCTTTGAAGTCATACTGCATGGTACCCATTCCATGGGTCCCAACTCTCCAGGTTCAAGGGATTCGTCCTCCAGCTAAAACATGCATGGGAAACCCAGAGTATCGTCCACCGTGTGATTGGGAAACGATTTAAAATGCATCTCAGTTTTCGTATCCTGGTCCTCGGGTTCAACATTCCAGATGCTTTACTAACACTCTCCCCGCTTGGAGAGTCAGTGCCTTTAACCTCCTCTTTGGCACAGCTTGCAATTTCTGTGCAAGATGAACAGGAATAGAGAGAACCAATGAGAGACTAGCCGTAGGTTTCTGCACGGGCAAATGTAATGCTCATTGCCCACCAGGAAGAGGAATTAAACAAAGGCTCAGCGTGCCCTGCTGAAAACAGATTAGGGCCTGAAGCAATCCTGCGGTTTTGTGCCCAGCTCACAAGAAAGCGAGTTGAAGAAAGGAGCTCAGGTGCACTGTAATTCACAAACCTGCAGAGTTATAAATGACAGCTATCCTCCAAAAATATATTGAAGTAAGCCTGCGAAGGGGACTTGAAAGCGGGGCAGAATTTCAGGAAAACGATTGCAGGGGTAGACTGGAATTGCCCTGAAAGCATAGGAAAAGAGGCAGAACGTCGACAATGATGCACTTGGCCAAAAAGGGTGTATGCGTTTTTTCCTGAATATATTCAGGAAAAAACGCATACGCCCTTTTTGGCCAACCAAGCAAGCCTGTAAAGGAAATCTGCACTACAATGAAGTCTCACTGCCCCCCGGGCAAAAGGGCCATCTGAAAAAAGTGAAAAATCCAGAAAGGTAGGACAGGATATGGAGAACAGGGAGCCTTGTTATGCTGATTGGCAGGATGTAAATTGCCAGCAGCCACCCTGGAGAAGTGTATGGTGTTTCCTGAAACACGTAAGAAACAAAGCAACACAGCCTATGGCACTTCCACTTATGGTCCTATAGCTTACGGAATTTAAAATCAAAAACAGACAGCCACCCCAATATTTGGGACGGCTGTGTTCACAAGAAGCTCGTCTACAGTATCAGGTAAATATCCCAGAAAGCAAAAAATGGATAAAGAAGTTGTGGCACGTACGTACAATGCAATATCACTCAGCAATGAAATCTGTGTCATCAGGCCCGTAGCGGCATAGTGAGTGGATGCAGGTACGGTGAATCTACGTGAACTATGTCACACAGAAAAAGAAACATCATAAGATATCACTAATACACGGAATGTAAACTGGACTACACATGAACTGAATTACAAAACAGAACAGGGTCTCAAATTTAGAAAACCAACTAGTGCTTGCTTATGGGGAAAGGTGCCTTGGGGTGCTGCATAAAACCAGAGACTGAAATTAGTACAGATATCATTCCATAAGACAAATATGTAATAGACAAGACCTACTCCTTGCTCAACGAAATGGACTCAACACCACATATTCAACGCCTAGGAATATACCTGACTAGGAAGAATCTTTATACCCATGGTTATATATGTCTCCGTAAGAGAATCAAGCGTGTGTACAGCGGCCGATACGCAGCAGTGAAAATCCGATAAATCGCATTATCAAAATAAATTTCGAAAACAAAACACAAAGACAGTGAAATAGAGACCGATTCTTAAATAATTCACTCAGGGCACGTGATGCAACCGGGATTGACCACATCTACACCCAGAGCTGGTTGAGACATAAGGCTGGACACTACAGGCTGATAGCATTTGTGAGTTTCGGTGAGCAAATGCAGACCCTTTGAAGTCATACTGCATGGTACCTATTCCATGGGTCCCAACTCTTCAGGTTCAAGGGATTCTTCCTCCAGCTAAAACATGCATGGGAAACCCACAGTATGGTCCACCGTGTGATTGGGAAATGATTTAAAATGCATCTCTGTTTTCGTATCCTGGTCCTCGGGTTCACCATTCCAGATGCTTTACTAACACTCTCCCCGCTTGGAGAGTCAGTGCCTTTAACCTCCTGTTTGGCACAGCTTGCAATTTCTGTGCAAGATGAACAGGAATAGGGAGAAACAATGAGAGACTAGCTATAGGTGTCTGCACGGGCAAATGTAACGCTCATTTCCCACCAGGAAGAGGAATTAACCAAAGGCTCAGTGTGCCCTGCTGGAAACAGATTAGGGCCTGAAGCAATCCTGCGGTTTTGTGCCCAGCTCACAAGAAAGCGAGTTGAAGAAAGGAGCTCAGGGTCACTGTAATTCACAAACCTGCAGAGTTATAAATGACAGCTATCCTCCAAAAATATATTGAAGTAAGCCTGCGAAGGGGACTTGAAAGCGTGGCAGAATTTCAGGAAAACGATTGCAGGGGGTAGACTGGAATTGCCCTGAAAGCATAGGAAAAGAGGCAGAATGTCGACAATGATGCACTTGGCCAAAAAGGGCGTATGCGTTTTTTCCTGAATATATTCAGGAAAAAACGCATACGCCCTTTTTGGCCAACCAAGCAAGCCTGTAAAGGAAATCTGCACTACAATGAAGTCTCACTGCCCCCCCCCAGGGCAAAAGGGCCATCTGAAAAAAGTGTAAAATCCAGAAATGTAGGACAGGATATGGAGAACAGGGAGCCTTGTTTTGCTGATTGGCAGGATGTAAATTGCCGGCAGCCACCGTGGAGAAGTGTATGGTGTTTCCTGAAACACGTAAGAAACAAAGCAACACAGCCTATGGCACTTCCACTTATGGTCCTATAGCTTTCGTAATTTAAAATCAAAAACAGACAGCCACCCCAATATTTGGGACGGCTGTGTTCACAAGAAGCTCGTCTACAGTATCAGGTAAATATCCCAGAAAGCAAAAAATGGATAAAGAAGTTGTGGCACGTACGTACAATGCAATATCACTCAGCAATGAAATCTGTGTCATCAGGCCCGTAGCGGCATAGTTAGTGGATGCAGGTACGGTGATTCTACGTGAACTACGTCACACAGAAAAAGAAACATCATAAGATATCACTAATACACGGAATGTAAACTTGACTACACATGAACTGAATTACAAAACAGAACAGGGTCTCAAATTTAGAAAACCAACTACTGCTTCCTTATGGGGAAAGGAGCCTTGGGGTGCTGCATAAAACCAGAGACTGAAATTAGCACAGATAACTTTCCATAAGCCAAATATGTAATAGACAAGACCTACTCCTTGCTCAACGAAATGGACTCAACACCACCTATTCAACGCCTAGGAATATACCTGACTAGGAAGAATCTTAAAACCCATGGATATATATGTCTCCGTAAGAGAATCAAGCGTGTGTACAGCGGCGGAAATGCAGCAGTGAAAATCCGATAAATCCCATTATCAAAATAAATTTCGAAAACAAAACACAAAGACAGTGAAATAGAGAGCAATTCTTAAATAATTCACTCAGGGCATGTGATGCAACCGGGATTGACCACATCTACACCCAGAGCTGGTTGAGACATAAGGCTGGACACTTCTGGCTGATAGCACTGGTGAGTTTCGGTGAGCAAGTGCAGACCCTTTGAAGTCATACTGCATGGTACCCATTCCATAGGTCCCAACTCTCCAGGTTCAAGGGATTCTTCCTCCAGCTAAAACATGCATGGGAAACCCAGAGTATCGTCCACCGTGTGATTGGGAAACGATTTAAAATGCATCTCAGTTTTCATATCCTGGTCCTCGGTTTCACCATTCCAGATGCTTTACTAACACTCTCCCCGCTTGGAGAGTCAGTGCCTTTAACCTCCTGTTTGGCACAGCTTGCAATTTCTGTGCATGATGGACAGGAATAGGGAGAACCAATGAGAGACTAGCTGTAGGTGTCTGCACGGGCAAATGTAACGCTCATTGCTGACCAGGAAGAGGAGTTAAACAAAGGCTCAGCGTGCCCTGTGGAAAACAGATTAGGGCCTGAAGCAATCCTGCGGTTTTGTGCCCAGCTCACAAGAAAGCGAGTTGAAGAAAGGAGCTCAGGGGCACTGTAATTCACAAACCTGCAGAGTTATAAATGACAGCTATCCTCCAAAAATATATTGAAGTAAGCCTGCGAAGGGGACTTGAAAGCGGGGCAGAATTTCAGGAAAACGATTGCAGGGAGTAGACTGGAATTGCCCTGAAAGCATAGGAAAAGAGGCAGAACGTCGACAATGATGCAGTTGGCCAAAAAGGGCGTAAGCGTTTTTTCCTGAATATATTCAGGAAAAAACGCATACGCCATTTTTGGCCAACCAAGCAAGCCTCTAAAGGAAATCTGCACTACAATGAAGTCTCACTGCCCCCCTGGCAAAAGGGCCATCTGAAAAAAGTGTAAAATCCAGAAATGTAGGACAGGATATGGAGAACAGGGAGCCTTGTTATGCTGATTGGCAGGATGTAAATTGCCAGCAGCCACCCTGGAGAAGTGTATGGTGTTTCCTGAAACACGTAAGAAACAAAGCAACACAGCCTATGGCACTTCCACTTATGGTCCTATAGCTTACGGAAATTAAAATCAAAAACAGACAGCCACCCCAATATTTGGGACGGCTGTGTTCACAAGAAACTCGTCTACAGTATCAGGTAAATATCCCAGAAAGCAAAAAATGGATAAAGAAGTTGTGGCACGTACGTACAATGCAATATCACTCAGCAATGAAATCTGTGTCATCAGGCCCGTAGCGGCATAGTGAGTGGATGCAGGTACGGTGAATCTACGTGAACTACCTCACACAGAAAAAGAAACATCATAAGATATCACTAATACACGGAATGTAAACTGGACTACACATGAACTGAATTACAAAACAGAACAGGGTCTAAAATTCAGAAAACCAACTAGTGCTTGCTTATGGGGAAAGGTGCCTTGGGGTGCTGCATAAAACCAGAGACTGAAATTAGCACAGATAACTTTCCATAAGCCAAATATGTAATAGACAAGACCTACTCCTTGCTCAACGAAATGGACCCAACACCACATATTCAACGCCTAGGAATATACCTGACTAGGAAGAATCTTAAAACCCATGGATATATATGTCTCCGTAAGAGAATCAAGCGTGTGTACAGCGGCCGAAACGCAGCAGTGAAAATCCGATAAATCCCATTATCAAAATAAATTTCGAAAACAAAACACAAAGACAGTGAAATAGAGAGCAGTTCTTAAATAATTCACTCAGGGCATGTGATGCAACCGGGATTGACCACATCTACACCCACAGCTGGTTGAGACATAAGGCTGGACACTTCAGGCTGATAGCATTGGTGAGTTTCGGTGAGCAAATGCAGACCCTTTGAAGTCATACTGCATGGTACCCATTCCATGGGTCCCAACTCTCCAGGTTCAAGGGATTCTTCCTCCAGCTAAAACATGCATGGGAAACCCAGAGTATCGTCCACCGTGTGATTGGGAAACGATTTAAAATGCATCTCAGTTTTCATATCCTGGTCCTCGGGTTCACCATTCCAGATGCTTTACTAACACTCTCCCCGCTTGGAGAGTCAGTGCCTTTAACCTCCTGTTTGGCACAGCTTGCAATTTCTGTGCATGATGGACAGGAATAGGGAGAACCAATGAGAGACTAGCTGTAGGTGTCTGCACGGGCAAATGTAACGCTCATTGCCCACCAGGAAGAGGAATTAAACAAAGGCTCAGCGTGCCCTGCTGAAAACAGAATAGGGCCTGAAGCAATCCTGCGGTTTTGTGCCCAGCTCACAAGAAAGCGAGTTGAAGAAAGGTGCTCAGGGGCACTGTAATTCACAAACCTGCAGAGTTATAAATGACAGCTATCCTCCAAAAATATATTGAAGTAAGCCTGCGAAGGGGACTTGAAAGCGGGGCAGAATTTCAGGAAAACGATTGCAGGGGGTAGACTGGAATTGCCCTGAAAGCATAGGAAAAGAGGCACAACGTCGAAAATGATGCAGTTGGCCAAAAAGTGCGTATGCGTTTTTTCCTGAATATATTCAGGAAAAAACGCATACGCACTTTTTGGCCAACCAAGCAAGCCTCTAAAGGAAATCTGCACTACAATGAAGTCTCACTGCCCCCCGGGCAAAAGGGCCATCTGAAAAAACTGTAAAATCCAGAAAGGTAGGACAGGATATGGAGAACAGGGAGCCTTGTTATGCTGATTGGCAGGATGTACATTGCCAACAGCCACCCTGGAGAAGTGTATGGCGTTTCCTGAAACACGTAAGAAATAAAGCAACACAGCCTATGGCACTTCCACTTATGGTCCTATAGCTTACGGAATTTAAAATCAAAAACAGACAGCCACCCCAATATTTGGGACGGCTGTGTTCACAAGAAGCTCGTCTACAGTATCAGGTAAATATCCCAGAAAGCAAAAAATGGATAAAGAAGTTGTGGCACGTACGTACAATGCAATATCACTCAGCAATGAAATCTGTGTCATCAGGCCCGTAGCGGCATAGTGAGTGGATGGAGGTACGGTGAATCTACGTGAACTATGTCAAACAGAAAAAGAAACATCATAAGATATCACTAATACACGGAATGTAAACTGGACTACACATGAACTGAATTACAAAACAGAACAGGGTCTCAAATTTAGAAAACCAACTAGTGCTTGCTTATGGGGAAAGGTGCCTTGGGGTGCTGCATAAAACCAGAGACTGAAATTAGTACAGATATCATTCCATAAGACAAATATGTAATAGACAAGACCTACTCCTTGCTCAACGAAATGGACTCAACACCACATATTCAACGCCTAGGAATATACCTGACTAGGAAGAATCTTTATACCCATGGTTATATATGTCTCCGTAAGAGAATCAAGCGTGTGTACAGCGGCCGATACGCAGCAGTGAAAATCCGATAAATCGCATTATCAAAATAAATTTCGAAAACAAAACACAAAGACAGTGAAATAGAGACCGATTCTTAAATAATTCACTCAGGGCACGTGATGCAACCGGGATTGACCACATCTACACCCAGAGCTGGTTGAGACATAAGGCTGGACACTACAGGCTGATAGCATTTGTGAGTTTCGGTGAGCAAATGCAGACCCTTTGAAGTCATACTGCATGGTACCTATTCCATGGGTCCCAACTCTTCAGGTTCAAGGGATTCTTCCTCCAGCTAAAACATGCATGGGAAACCCACAGTATGGTCCACCGTGTGATTGGGAAATGATTTAAAATGCATCTCTGTTTTCGTATCCTGGTCCTCGGGTTCACCATTCCAGATGCTTTACTAACACTCTCCCCGCTTGGAGAGTCAGTGCCTTTAACCTCCTGTTTGGCACAGCTTGCAATTTCTGTGCAAGATGAACAGGAATAGGGAGAAACAATGAGAGACTAGCTATAGGTGTCTGCACGGGCAAATGTAACGCTCATTTCCCACCAGGAAGAGGAATTAACCAAAGGCTCAGTGTGCCCTGCTGGAAACAGATTAGGGCCTGAAGCAATCCTGCGGTTTTGTGCCCAGCTCACAAGAAAGCGAGTTGAAGAAAGGAGCTCAGGGTCACTGTAATTCACAAACCTGCAGAGTTATAAATGACAGCTATCCTCCAAAAATATATTGAAGTAAGCCTGCGAAGGGGACTTGAAAGCGTGGCAGAATTTCAGGAAAACGATTGCAGGGGGTAGACTGGAATTGCCCTGAAAGCATAGGAAAAGAGGCAGAATGTCGACAATGATGCACTTGGCCAAAAAGGGCGTATGCGTTTTTTCCTGAATATATTCAGGAAAAAACGCATACGCCCTTTTTGGCCAACCAAGCAAGCCTGTAAAGGAAATCTGCACTACAATGAAGTCTCACTGCCCCCCCCCAGGGCAAAAGGGCCATCTGAAAAAAGTGTAAAATCCAGAAATGTAGGACAGGATATGGAGAACAGGGAGCCTTGTTATGCTGATTGGCAGGATGTAAATTGCCGGCAGCCACCGTGGAGAAGTGTATGGTGTTTCCTGAAACACGTAAGAAACAAAGCAACACAGCCTATGGCACTTCCACTTATGGTCCTATAGCTTTCGTAATTTAAAATCAAAAACAGACAGCCACCCCAATATTTGGGACGGCTGTGTTCACAAGAAGCTCGTCTACAGTATCAGGTAAATATCCCAGAAAGCAAAAAATGGATAAAGAAGTTGTGGCACGTACGTACAATGCAATATCACTCAGCAATGAAATCTGTGTCATCAGGCCCGTAGCGGCATAGTTAGTGGATGCAGGTACGGTGATTCTACGTGAACTACGTCACACAGAAAAAGAAACATCATAAGATATCACTAATACACGGAATGTAAACTTGACTACACATGAACTGAATTACAAAACAGAACAGGGTCTCAAATTTAGAAAACAAACTACTGCTTGCTTATGGGGAAAGGAGCCTTGGGGTGCTGCATAAAACCAGAGACTGAAATTAGCACAGATAACTTTCCATAAGCCAAATATGTAATAGACAAGACCTACTCCTTGCTCAACGAAATGGACTCAACACCACATATTCAACGCCTAGGAATATACCTAACTAGGAAGAATCTTAAAACCCATGGATATATATGTCTCCGTAAGAGAATCAAGCGTGTGTACAGCGGCGGAAATGCAGCAGTGAAAATCCGATAAATCCCATTATCAAAATAAATTTCGAAAACAAAACACAAAGACAGTGAAATAGAGAGCAATTCTTAAATAATTCACTCAGGGCATGTGATGCAACCGGGATTGACCACATCTACACCCAGAGCTGGTTGAGACATAAGGCTGGACACTTCTGGCTGATAGCACTGGTGAGTTTCGGTGAGCAAGTGCAGACCCTTTGAAGTCATACTGCATGGTACCCATTCCATAGGTCCCAACTCTCCAGGTTCAAGGGATTCTTCCTCCAGCTAAAACATGCATGGGAAACCCAGAGTATCGTCCACCGTGTGATTGGGAAACGATTTAAAATGCATCTCAGTTTTCATATCCTGGTCCTCGGTTTCACCATTCCAGATGCTTTACTAACACTCTCCCCGCTTGGAGAGTCAGTGCCTTTAACCTCCTGTTTGGCACAGCTTGCAATTTCTGTGCATGATGGACAGGAATAGGGAGAACCAATGAGAGACTAGCTGTAGGTGTCTGCACGGGCAAATGTAACGCTCATTGCCGACCAGGAAGAGGAATTAAACAAAGGCTCAGCGTGCCCTGTGGAAAACAGATTAGGGCCTGAAGCAATCCTGCGGTTTTGTGCCCAGCTCACAAGAAAGCGAGTTGAAGAAAGGAGCTCAGGGGCACTGTAATTCACAAACCTGCAGAGTTATAAATGACAGCTATCCTCCAAAAATATATTGAAGTAAGCCTGCGAAGGGGACTTGAAAGCGGGGCAGAATTTCAGGAAAACGATTGCAGGGAGTAGACTGGAATTGCCCTGAAAGCATAGGAAAAGAGGCAGAACGTCGACAGTGATGCAGTTGCCCAAAAAGGGCGTAAGCGTTTTTTCCTGAATATATTCAGGAAAAAACGCATACGCCATTTTTGGCCAACCAAGCAAGCCTCTAAAGGAAATCTGCACTACAATGAAGTCTCACTGCCCCCCGGGCAAAAGGGCCATCTGAAAAAAGTGTAAAATCCAGAAATGTAGGACAGGATATGGAGAACAGGGAGCCTTGTTATGCTGATTGGCAGGATGTAAATTGCCAGCAGCCACCCTGGAGAAGTGTATGGTGTTTCCTGAAACACGTAAGAAACAAAGCAACACAGCCTATGGCACTTCCACTTATGGTCCTATAGCTTACGGAAATTAAAATCAAAAACAGACAGCCACCCCAATATTTGGGACGGCTGTGTTCACAAGAAACTCGTCTACAGTATCAGGTAAATATCCCAGAAAGCAAAAAATGGATAAAGAAGTTGTGGCACGTACGTACAATGCAATATCACTCAGCAATGAAATCTGTGTCATCAGGCCCGTAGCGGCATAGTGAGTGGATGCAGGTACGGTGAATCTACGTGAACTACCTCACACAGAAAAAGAAACATCATAAGATATCACTAATACACGGAATGTAAACTGGACTACACATGAACTGAATTACAAAACAGAACAGGGTCTAAAATTCAGAAAACCAACTAGTGCTTGCTTATGGGGAAAGGTGCCTTGGGGTGCTGCATAAAACCAGAGACTGAAATTAGCACAGATAACTTTCCATAAGCCAAATATGTAATAGACAAGACCTACTCCTTGCTCAACGAAATGGACCCAACACCACATATTCAACGCCTAGGAATATACCTGACTAGGAAGAATCTTAAAACCCATGGATATATATGTCTCCGTAAGAGAATCAAGCGTGTGTACAGCGGCCGAAACGCAGCAGTGAAAATCCGATAAATCCCATTATCAAAATAAATTTCGAAAACAAAACACAAAGACAGTGAAATAGAGAGCAATTCTTAAATAATTCACTCAGGGCATGTGATGCAACCGGGATTGACCACATCTACACCCACAGCTGGTTGAGACATAAGGCTGGACACTTCAGGCTGATAGCATTGGTGAGTTTCGGTGAGCAAATGCAGACCCTTTGAAGTCATACTGCATGGTACCCATTCCATGGGTCCCAACTCTCCAGGTTCAAGGGATTCTTCCTCCAGCTAAAACATGCATGGGAAACCCAGAGTATCGTCCACCGTGTGATTGGGAAACGATTTAAAATGCATCTCAGTTTTCATATCCTGGTCCTCGGGTTCACCATTCCAGATGCTTTACTAACACTCTCCCCGCTTGGAGAGTCAGTGCCTTTAACCTCCTGTTTGGCACAGCTTGCAATTTCTGTGCATGATGGACAGGAATAGGGAGAACCAATGAGAGACTAGCTGTAGGTGTTTGCACGGGCAAATGTAACGCTCATTGCCCACCAGGAAGAGGAATTAAACAAAGGCTCAGCGTGCCCTGCTGAAAACAGAATAGGGCCTGAAGCAATCCTGCGGTTTTGTGCCCAGCTCACAAGAAAGCGAGTTGAAGAAAGGTGCTCAGGGGCACTGTAATTCACAAACCTGCAGAATTATAAATGACAGCTATCCTCCAAAAATATATAGAAGTAAGCCTGCGAAGGGGAGTTGAAAGCGGGGCAGAATTTCAGGAAAACGATTGCAGGGGGTAGACTGGAATTGCCCTGAAAGCATAGGAAAAGAGGCACAACGTCGAAAATGATGCAGTTGGCCAAAAAGTGCGTATGCGTTTTTTCCTGAATATATTCAGGAAAAAACGCATACGCACTTTTTGGCCAACCAAGCAAGCCTCTAAAGGAAATCTGCACTACAATGAAGTCTCACTGCCCCCCGGGCAAAAGGGCCATCTGAAAAAACTGTAAAATCCAGAAAGGTAGGACAGGATATGGAGAACAGGGAGCCTTGTTATGCTGATTGGCAGGATGTACATTGCCAACAGCCACCCTGGAGAAGTGTATGGCGTTTCCTGAAACACGTAAGAAATAAAGCAACACAGCCTATGGCAATTGCACTTATGGTCCTATTCCTTAGGGAAATTAAAATCAAAAACAGAGAGCCACCCCAAAGTTTGGGATGGCTGTGTTCCCAAGAAGCTCGTCTACAGTACCAGGTAAATATCGCAGAAAGCAAAAAATGGATAAAGAAGTTGTGGCACGTACGTGCAATGCAGTGTCACTCAGCAATGAATTCTGTGTCATCAGGCCCGTAGCGGCATAGTGAGTGGATGCAGGTACGGTGATTCTACGTGAACTACGTCACACAGAAAAAGAAACATCATAAGATATCACTAATACACAGAATGTAAACTTGACTACACATGAACTGAATTACAAAACAGAACAGGGTCTCAAATTTAGAAAACCAACTAGTGCTTGCTTATGGGGAAAGGTGCCTTGGGGTGCTGCATAAAACCAGAGACTGAAATTAGCACAGATAACTTTCCATAAGCCAAATATGTAATAGACAAGACCTACTCCTTGCTCAACGAAATGGACCCAACACCACATATTCAACGCCTAGGAATATACCTGACTAGGAAGAATCTTAAAACCCATGGATATATATGTCTCCGTAAGAGAGTCAAGCGTGTGTACAGCGGCCGAAACGCAGCAGTGAAAATCCGATAAATCCCATTATCAAAATAAATTTCAAAAACAAAACACAAAGACAGTGAAATAGAGAGCAATTCTTAAATAATTCACTCAGGGCATGTGATGCAACCGGGATTTACCACATCTACACCCAGAGCTGGTTGAGACATAAGGCTGGATACTTCAGGCTGATAGCTTTGGTGAGTTTCGGTGAGCAAATGCAGACCCTTTGAAGTCATACTGCATGGTACCCATTCCATGGGTCCCAACTCTCCAGGTTCAAGGGATTCTTCCTCCAGCTAAAACATGCATGGGAAACCCAGAGTATCGTCCACCGTGTGATTGGGAAACGATTTAAAATGCATCTCAGTTTTCGTATCCTGGTTCTCGGGTTCACCATTCCAGATGCTTTACTAAAACTCTCCCCGCTTGGAGAGTCAGTGCCTTTAACCTCCTGTTTGGCACAGCTTGCAATTTCTGTGCAAGATGAACAGGAATAGGGAGAACCAATGAGAGACTAGCTGTAGGTGTATGCACGGGCAAATGTAACACTCATTGCCCACCAGGAAGAGGAATTAAACAAAGGCTCAGCATGCCCTGCCGGAAACAGATTAGGGCCTGAAGCAATCCTGCGGTTTTGTGCCCAGCTCACAAGAAAGCGAGTTGAAGAAAGGAGCTCAGGGGCACTGTAATTCACAAACCTGCAGAGTTATAAATGATAGCTATCCTCCAAAAATATATTGAAGTAAGCCTGCGAAGGGGACTTGAAAACGGGGCAGAATTTCAGGAAAACGATTGCAGGGGGTAGACTGGAATTGCTCTGAAAGCATAGGAAAAGAGGCAGAACGTCGACAATGATGCACTTGGCCAAAAAGGGCGTATGCGTTTTTTCCTGAATATATTCAGGAAAAAACGCATACGCCCTTTTTGGCCAACCAAGCACGCCTGTAAAGGAAATCTGCACCACAATGAAGTCTCACTGCCCCCCGGGCAAAAGGGCCATCTGAAAAAAGTGTAAAATCCAGAAAGGTAGGACAGGATATGGAGAACAGGGAGCCTTGTTATGCTGATTGGCAGGATGTAAATTGCCAGCAGCCACCCTGGAGAAGTGTATGGTGTTTCCTGAAACACGTTAAGAAACAAAGCAACACAGCCTATGGCACTTCCACTTATGGTCCTATAGCTTACGGAAATTAAAATCAAAAACAGACAGCCACCCCAATATTTGAGACGGCTGTGTTCACAAGAAGCTCGTCTACAGTATCAGGTAAATATCCCAGAAAGCAAAAAATGGATAAAGAAGTTGTGGCACGTACGTACAATGCAATATCACTTAGCAATGAAATCTGTGTCATCAGGCCCGTAGCGGCACAGTGAGTGGATGCAGGTACGGTGATTCTACGTGAACTACCTCACACAGAAAAAGAAACATCATAAGATATCACTAGTACACGGAATGTAAACTTGACTACACATGAACTGAATTACAAAACAGAACAGGGTGTCAAATTTAGAAAACCAACTAGTGCTTGCTTATGGGGAAAGGTGCCTTGGGGTGCTGCATAAAACCAGAGACTGAAATTAGCACAGATAACTTTCCATAAGCCAAATATGTAATAGACAAGACCTACTCCTTGCTCAACGAAATGGACTCAACACCACATATTCAACGCCTAGGAATATACCTGTCTAGGAAGAATCTTAAAACCCATGGATATATATGTCTCCGTAAGAGAATCAAGCGTGTGTACAGCGGCCGACACGCAGCAGTGAAAATCCGATAAATCCCATTATCAAAATAAATTCGAAAACAAAACACAAAGACAGTGAAATAGAGAGCAATTCTTAACTAATTCACTCAGGGCATGTGATGCAACCGGGATTGACCACATCTACACCCAGAGCTGGTTGAGACATAAGGCTGGACACTTCAGGCTGATAGCATTGGTGAGTTTCGGTGAGCAAATGCAGACCCTTTGAAGTCATACTGCATGGTACCTATTCAATGGGTCCCAACTCTTCAGGTTCAAGGGATTCTTCCTCCAGCTAAAACATGCATGGGAACCCCACAGTATAGTCCACCGTGTGATTGGGAAACGATTTAAAATGCATCTCAGTTTTCGTATCCTGGTCCTCGTGTTCACCATTCCAGATGCTTTACTAACACTCTCCCCGCTTGGAGAGTCACTGCCTTTAACCTCCTGTTTGGCACAGCTTGCAATTTCTGTGCAAGATGAACAGGAATAGGGAGAACCAATGAGAGACTAGCTGTAGGTGTCTGCACGGGCAAATGTAACGCTCATTGCCCACCAGGAAGAGGAATTAAACAAAGGCTCAGCGTGCCCTGCTGGAAACAGATTAGGGCCTGAAGCAATCCTGCGGTTTTGTGCCCAGCTCACAATAAAGCGAGTTGAAGAAAGGAGCTTAGGGGCACTGTAATTCACAAACCTGCAGAGTTATAAATGACAGCTATCCTCCAAAAATATATTGAAGTAAGCCTGCGAAGGGGACATGAAAGCGGGGCAGAATTTCAGGAAAACGATTGCAGGGGGTAGACTGGAATTGCCCTGAAAGCATAGGAAAAGAGGCACAACGTCGACAATGATGCACTTGGCCAAAAAGGGCGTATGCGTTTTTTCCTGAATATATTCAGGAAAAAACGCATACGCCCTTTTTGGCCAACCAAGCAAGCCTGTAAAGTAAATCTGCACTACAATGAAGTCTCACTGCCCCCCGGCAATAGGGCCATCTGAAAAAAGTGTAAAATCCAGAAAGGTAGGACAGGATATGGAGAACAGGGAGCCTTGTTATGCTGATTGGCAGGATGTAAATTGCCAGCAGCCACCCTGGAGAAGTGTATGGTGTTTCCTGAAACACGTAAGAAACAAACCAACACAGCCTATGGCACTTCCACTTATGGTCCTATAGCTTACGGAAATTAAAATCAAAAACAGACAGCCACCCCAATATTTGGGACGGCTGTGTTCACAAGAAGCTCGTCTACAGTATCAGGTAAATATCCCAGAAAGCAAAAAATGGATAAAGCAGTTGTGGCACGTAAGTACAATGCACTATCACTCAGCAATGAAATCTGTGTCATCAGGCCCGTAGCGGCATAGTGAGTGGATGCAGGTAAGGTGATTCTACGTGAACTACGTCACACAGAAAAAGAAACATCATAAGATATCACTAATACACGGAATGTAAACTTGACTACACATGAACTGATTTACAAAACAGAACAGAGTCTCAAATTTAGAAAACCAACTAGTGCTTGCTTATGGGGAAAGGTGCGTTGGGGTGCTGCATAAAACCAGAGACTGAAATTAGCACAGATAACTTTCCATAAGCCAAATATGTAATAGACAAGACCTACTCCTTGCTCAACGAAATGGACCCAAAACCACATATTCAACGCCTAGGAATATACCTGACTAGGAAGAAACTTAAAACCCATGGATATATATGTCTCCATAAGAGAATCTAGCGTGTATACAGCGGCCGAAACGCAGCAGTGAAAATCCGATAAATCCCATTATCAAAATAAATTTCGAAAACAAAACACAAAGACAGTGAAATAGAGAGCAATTCTTAAATAATTCACTCAGGGCATGTGATGCAACCGGGATTGACCACATCTACACCCAGAGCTGGTTGAGACATAAGGCTGGACACTTCAGGCTGATAGCATTGGTGAGTTTTGGTGAGCAAATGCAGACCCTTTGAAGTCATACTGCATGGTACCCATTCCATGGGTCCCAACTCTCCAGGTTCAAGGGATTCTTCCTCCAGCTAAAACATGCATGGGAAACCCAGAGTATCGTCCACCGTGTGATTGGGAAACGATTTAAAATGCATCTCAGTTTTCGTATCCTGGTCCTCGGGTTCACCATTCCAGATGCTTTACTAACACTCTCCCCGCTTAGAGAGTCAGTGCCTTTAACCTCCTCTTTGGCACAGCTTGCAATTTCTCTGCCAGATGAACAGGAATAGGGAGAACCAATGAGAGACTAGCTGTAGGTGTCTGCACGGGCAAATGTAACGCTCATTGCCCACCAGGAAGAGGAATTAAACAAAGGCTCACTGTGCCCTGCTGGAAACAGATTAGGGCCTGAAGCAATCCTGCGGTTCTGTGCCCAGCTCACAAGAAAGCGATTTGAAGAAAGGAGCTCAGGGGCACTGTAATTCACAAACCTGCAGAGTTATAAATGACAGCTATCTTCCAAAAGTATATTGAATTAAGCCTGCGTAGGGGACTTGAAAGCGGGGCAGAATTTCAGGAAAACGATTGCAGGGGGTAGACTGGAATTGCCCTGAAAGCATAGGAAAAGAGGCACAACGTCGACAATGATGCACTTGGCCAAAAAGGGCGTATGCGTTTTTTCCTGAATATATTCAGGAAAAAACGCATACGCCCTTTTTGGCCAACCAAGCAAGCCTGTAAAGGAAATCTGCACTACAATGAAATCTCACTGCCCCCCCAGGCAAAAGGGCCATCTGAAAAAAGTGTAAAATCCAGAAAGGTAGGACAGGATATGGAGAACAGGGAGCCTTGTTATGCTGATTGGCAGGATGTAAATTGCCAGCAGCCACCCTGGAGAAGTGTATGGTGTTTCCTGAAACACGTAAGAAACAAAGCAACACAGCCTATGGCACTTCCACTTATGGTCCTATAGCTTACGGAAATTAAAATCAAAAACAGACAGCCACCCCAATATTTGGGACGGCTGTGTTCACAAGAAGCTCGTCTACAGTATCAGGTAAATATCCCAGAAAGCAAAAAATGGATAAAGAAGTTGTGGCACATACGTACAATGCAATATCACTCAGCAATGAAATCTGTGTCATCAGGCCCGTAGCGGCATAGTGAGTGGATGCAGGTACGGTGATTCTACGTGAACTACGTCACACAGAAAAAGAAACATCATAAGATATCACTAATACACGGAATGTAAACTTGACTACACATGAACTGAATTACAAAAAAGAACAGGGTCTCAAATTTAGAAAACCAACTAGTGCTTGCTTATGGGGAAAGGTGCCTTGGGGTGCTGCATAAAACCAGAGACTGAAATTAGCACAGATAACTTTCCATAAGCCAAATATGTAATAGACAAGACCTACTCCTTGCTCAACGAAATGGACCCAACACCACATATTCAACGCCTAGGAATATACCTGACTAGGAAGAATCTTAAAACCCATGGATATATATGTCTCCGTAAGAGAATCAAGCGTGTGTACAGCGGCCGAAACGCAGCAGTGAAAATCCGATAAATCCCATTATCAAAATAAATTTCGAAAACAAATCACAAAGACAGTGAAATAGAGCGCAATTCTTAAATAATTCACTCAGGGCATGTGATGCAACCGGGATTGACCACATCTACACCCACAGCTGGTTGAGACATAAGGCTGGACACTTCAGGCTGATAGCATTGGTGAGTTTCGGTGAGCAAATGCAGACCCTTTGAAGTCATACTGCATGGTACCCATTCCATGGGTCCCAACTCTCCAGGTTCAAGGGATTCGTCCTCCAGCTAAAACATGCATGGGAAACCCAGAGTATCGTCCACCGTTTGATTGGGAAATGATTTAAAATGCATCTCAGTTTTCGCTGGAGCTCCCAGCATGCTCCAGTGGCCAACAGAGGGCCCACGTCGCCAAGGCGATGTGAGCTAGCCAGGCAGGAGTGACCTGACATCAGAGGGCCCACCTCACAGAATGGTAGGGAACCCAGCCAGGATCAGACTCTCCCCAGAGGGCCCACATCACCAAGGTGATGGGAACCAGGCAGGAGTGTCCTCACACCCGTGGGGCCACATCATCAAAAGTTGAGGTACCCAGCACATGTGGCCTCAAACCAGAGGACCCACATCACCATGGGTTTCGGAGTGAGGCAGGCAGGATTAACCTCACAACACATGTCCCATTGTATACAAAAGGTGTGGAAACCAGCAGTTGGATCTTCCTAGCAGGCGGCCCAGAGCACTGAGGCTATGAGATCCAGGCCGGCATGAACTCACAACAGAGGGCCCTCATTGTGATTCTGTAAGCAACCCAGCCGTTGTGACCTCAGAGCAGAAGGCCCACATCCCCATGGGGAAGGGAAACAAGCAGGAGTGTCATCGCAAGAGTGGGCACAAATGAAAAAAAGGGGGGAGCCCAGCAATTAGTGCCTGATGCCAGAGGGCCCTCATCACCGAGGGGCGGTGGCTCCCAGCCAGCTCCGACTGCTACCAGAGGGGCGACGTCGCCAATGCGGAGTGCGACAACCAGGCAGGAGTGACCTCAGAGCAGAGGGTCAACCTCACAGAAGTGTGAAGAACCAAAGAGGATCAGATTCTCACCAGAGGGCCCACATCACCAAGGGAATGGGAACCAGGCAGGAGTGTCCTCACACTAGTGGGGCCACATCACCAAAAAGTGAGGGACCCAGCACACGTGGCCTCAAACCAGAGGACACACATCACAAGGGAGCTGGGATTGAGGCAGGCAGGAGGAGCCTCAAAACAGAGGGACCATAGAATTAAAGAGGTGAAGAATCCCGCAGTTGGAACCTCCCAGCAGGCGGCCAGGAGCAGCGAGACTATGGGATCCAGGCCGGAGTGATCTCACACCAGAGGGCCGTCATCATGAAACTGTGAGCAACCTAGGCGTTGGGATCTCAGAGCAGAAGGCCCACATTCCCATGGGGTTGGGAACCTGTCAGAAGTGTACTCGCACCACAGGGCACACATCAGAGAATTTAGGGAACCCAGGAGTTAGGGCCTGACGCCAGAGGGTTCTCATTACCAAGGGGAGGAGACTCCAATCAGGCACCAACACCCAACTGAGGTCCCACGTCGCCAAGGTGACGTGTGACAGCCAGGTAGGAGTGACCTCACCGCAGAGGGCCTACCTCACAGAAGGGTGAGGAACACAGCCAGGATAAGACTCTCACCAGAGGGCCCACATCACCAAGGTGATCAGAACCAGGCAGGAGAGTCTTCACACCAGTGTGGCCACATCATAGAAAGGTGAGGAACCCAGCACATGTGGCCTAAACCAGAAGACCCACATCTCCAAGGGGCTCGGAATGAGGCAGGCAGGAGTAGCCTCACAACACAGGGCCCATAGAATAAAAAAGCTGAGGAATCCAGCAATGGGAACCTCCCAGCAGGCGGCCAAGAGCACCAAGTCTATGCAATTCAGGCCACAGTAAACTCACAGCAGAGGGTCCACATCATGAAACTGCGAGCAACCCAGCCATTTGGACCTCAGAGCAGAAGGTCCACATCCCCAAGGTGTTGGGAGCATGGCAGGAGTGTCCTCGCACCACTTAGCACATATCAGAAAATGTGGGTACCCAGCAGTTAGGGCCTGACGCCAGAGGGCCCTCATCACTGAGGGGAGGAGGCTCCCAGCATGTTCCAACTACCACAAGAGGGCCCACGTCGCCAAGGCGGGGTGTGCCAGCCAGGCAGGAGTGACCTCACAGCAGACGGCCCACCTCAAAGAAGTGTGAGGAACCCAACCAGGATCAGACTCTCACCAGAGGGCCCATATCACCAAGGGGACGGGAACCAGGCACGAGTGTCCTCACACCAGTGGGGCCACATCACTAAAAGATGAGGAAACTGGCACATGTGGCCACAAACCAGAGGACCTACATCACCAAGGGGCTGGGAGTGACACAGGCAGGAGGAGCCTCCCAACACAGGGCCCAAAGAATAAAAAAGGTGAGGAACCCAGCAGTTGGAACTTCCCAGCAGGCGGCCCAGAGTACAGAGGCTATGGGATCTAGGAATGAGTGAACTAACACCAGAGAGCTAACATCAGGAAACTGTGAGCAACCCAGTCGTTGGAACCTCAGAGCAGAAGGCCCATATCGCCATGGGGATGGGAACATTTCACGAGTGTCCTGGCATCACTGGGCTCACATCAGAAAACCTGGGGAGCCCAGCAGTTAGAGCCTGACGCCAGAGGGACCTCATCACCGAGGACAGGAGTCTCCAAAAGGATCCAACTGCCACCAGAGGGCCGACGACACCAAGGCAATGGGAGCAAGCCAGGCAGGAGTTACCTCAGAGCACAGGGCCCACCTCACAGAACGGTAAGGAACCCAGCCAGGATCAGACTCTCACCAGAGGGGCCACATCACCAAGGGGCTCGGAAACAGGCACGAGTGTCCTCACACCATTGGGGCCACATCATCGAAAGTTGAGGGACCCAGCACACGTGGCCTCACACCAGAGGACACACATCACAACGGGGCTGGGATTGAGGCAGGCAGGAGGAGCCTCAAAACAGAGGGCCCATAGAATAAAAAAGGTGAGGAATCCCGCAGTTGGAACCTCCCAGCAGGCGCCCAGGAGCAGCAAGCCTATGGGATCTAGGCCGGAATGAACGCACATCAGAGGGCCCTCATCATGAAACTGTGAGCACCCCAGCCGTTGGGACCTCAGAGCAGAAGGCCCAAATTCCCATGGGGTTGGGAACCTGACAGGAGTGTACTCGCACCACAGGTCGCACATCTGCAAATTTTGGGAGCCCAGGAGTTAGGGTCTGACGCAAGAGGGCCCTCATTACCGAGGGACGGAGACTCGCAGCAGACACCAACTCCCAACTGAGGGCCCACGTCACCAAGGTGATGTGTGCCAGCCAGGCAGGAGTGACCTCACCGCAGAGGGCCTACCTCACAGAAGGGTGAGGAAACCAGCCAGGATAAGACTCTCACCAGAGGGCCCACATCACCAAGGGGATCGGAACCAGGCAGGAGGGTCCTCACACCAGTGTGGCCACATTATAGAATGGTGAGGAACCCAGAACATGTGGCCTAAAACAGGGGACCCACATCTCCAAGGGGCTAGGAGTGAGGCAAGCAGGAGTATCCTCACAAAACAGAGCCCACAGAATAAAAGTTGTGAGGAATCCAGCAGTTGGAACCGGCCAGTAGGCCGCCCAGAGCACAGAGTCTATGGGATCCAGGCCACAGCAAACTCACAGCAGAGGTCCCACATCATGAAACTGTGAGCAACCCAGCGGATGGGACCTCAGAGCAGAAGGCCCACATCCCTATGGGGATGGGAACCTGACAGGAGTGTCCTCGGCCCACTTCCACGAATCAGAAAATGTGGGAACCCAGCAGTTAGGACCTGAGGCCAGAGGACCCTCATCACCGAGGGGAGGAGGCTCCCAGCAGGCTCCAACTGCCACCATAAGGCCGATGTCACCAAGGCGGGGTGTGCCAACCAGGCAGGAGTGACCTCAGAGCAGAAAGCCCACCTCACAGAAGTGTGAGGAACCCAACAAGGATCAGACTGTCACCAGAGGGCCAACATCACCAAGGGAATGGGAACCAGGCAGGAGTGTCCTCACACCAGTGGGGCTACATCACCATAATTTGAGGGACCCAGCACACGTGGCCTCAAACCTGAGGACACACATCACCAAGGGGCCTGGAGTGAGGCAGGCCAGAGGATCCTCAAAACAGAGGTACCATAGAATAAAAAAGGTGAGGAATCCCACAGTTGGAACCTCCGGCAGGCAGCCAGGAGCAGCGAGGCTATGGGATCTAGGCAGGAGTGAACTCACACCAGAGGGCCCTCATCATGAAACTGTGAGCAACACAGCCGTTGGGACCTCAGAGCAGAAGGCTCACATCCCCATGGGGATGGGAACCTGGCAGGAGTGTCCTTGCACCACTTAGCATGAATCAGAAAATGTGGGAACCCAGCAGTTAGGGCCTGAGGCCAGAGGGCCCTCATCACTGAGGGGAGGAGGCTCCCAGCAGGCTCCAACTGCCACCATATGGCCGACGTTGCCAAGGCGGGGTGTGCCAGCCAGGCAGGAGTGAGCTCAGAGCAGAGGGCCCACCTCACAGAAGGGTGAGGAACCTAACCAGGATCAGACTCTCACCAGAGGGCCAACATCACCAAGGTGATGGGAACCAGGCAAGACTGTCCTAACAGCAGTGGGGCCAACATCACCAAGGGAATGGGAACCAGGCAAGAGTGTCCTCACACCAGTGTGGCCACATTATAGAAAGGTGAGGAACACAGCACATGTGGCCTCAAACAAGGGGACACACATCACGAAGGGGCTGGGAGTGAGGCATGCAGGAGGAGACGCACAACCGAGGGCCCATAGAATAAAAAAGGTGAGGAATCGAGAAGTTGGAAACTCCAAGCTGGAGGCCCAGAGCACTGACACTATGGGATACAGGCCAGAGTGAACACACAGCAAAGGGCCCACATCATGAAACTGTGAGCAACCCAGCAGTTGGGACCACAGAACAGAAGTCCCACATGCCCATGGGGATGGGAACCTGGCAGGAGTGACTCGCACCACTGGGCACACATCAGAAAATGTGTGGAGCCCAGCACTTAGGGCCTGACACCAGAAGGCCCTCATCACTGAGGGGAGGAGGCCCCAGCACACTCCAACTGCCACCAGAGGGTCCACATCGCCAAGGCGACGTGCGCCAGCCAGGCAGGATTGACCTCACAGCAGAGGGCCCACATCATGAAAGTGTGAGCAACCCAGCCGTTAGGACCTCAGAACAGAAGGCCCACACGCTCATGAGGATGGGAACCTGGCAGGAGTGCCCTCGTACCACTTAGCACGTATCAGAAAATGTGGGAACCCCGCCATTAGGGTCTGACGCCAGAGGGCCTCCTCACCGTGGGAAGGAGGCTCCCAGCAGGCTCCAACTGCCACCAGGGTGCCGAAGTCAACAAGGCGGGTTGTGCCAGCCAGGCAGGAGTGACCTCAGAGAAGAGGGCTCACCTCACGGATGTGTGAGGAACCCAACCAGGATCAGAGTCTCACCAGAGGGCCCACATCACCAAGGGGATGGGAACCAGGCAGGAGTGTCCACACACCAGTGTGGCCACATCATCAAAAGATGAGGAACCCATCACATATGGCCTCAAACCTGAGGACATACATCACCATGTGGCTGGGAGTGAGGCAGGTATCTGGAGGGGCACATTTAACTCTAATTTCCCACCAGGAAGAGGAATTAACCAAAGGCTCAGAGTGCCGTGCCGGACCCTGATTATGGCCTGCAGCAAACCTGCAGTTTTGTGGCCAGCTTACAAGGAAGCGAGTTAAGAAAGGAGCTCAGGGGCACTGTAATTCACAAACCTGCAGAGATAAATGACAGCTATTGGCAAAAATATATCGAAGTAAGTCTGCAAAGAGGACTTGAAAACGAGGCAGAATTGCAGGAATCATATTTCAAGAGGTAGATTGGAATTGCATTTAAAGCATATGAAAAGCGGCAGATCTTTGACAGTGATGCACATGGACAAAAAGTGCGTATACATTTTTCCTGAATATATTCAGGAAAAAACGCATATGAACATTTTGGCCAACCAAGCACTCCAGCAATGGAAATCCACACTACAATGAAGTCACATTTCCCATTCGTCAAAAAGGCCATCTGAATAAAGTGTAAAAACCAGAAACACAGGACAGGCCATGGAGAACAGGGAGCCGTGTTATGCTGATGGGCGGGATGTAAATTGCCAACAGACACTCTGGAGATGTTCATGGTGTATCCTGAAACATCTAAAAAACAAAGCTACAGAGCCTAGGGCACTTCCACTTTTGACCCTATAGCTTAGGAAAATTAAAATCAACAAGACACAGCCAACACAAAATTTAGGGCTGCTGTGTTTACAAGAACCTTGAGTCCAGTACAAATTAAATATCCCAGAAAGAAAAAAATGGATAAAGAAGTGCTACTTACGTACAACGGAATATCACTCAGCAGTGAAATCAATGTCATCAGGCCTGTAGCAGCAAATTGAGTGGATTTGATTATGATGATTCTAAGAGAAATATGTCACACAAAGAAAGATAATTATCATAAGATATCACTAATAGAGGGAGTGTAAACTTGGCTACACATAAACTGAATTACAAAACCGAACAGAGTCTCACATTTAGATAAAAACCTTATGCTTGCTTAAGGGGAAAGTTGAGTTGGGCTGCTGTATAAAAACAGATTGAAATTAGCACACATACCATTCCATAAGCCAAATACGTAATAAACAAGACCTACTCTTTGCTCAACGAAATAGACTCATCCATGGTGTATCACCTCACACCTATTAGAATGGGCATCATCAGAAAATCTACAAACAACAAATGCTGGAAACGGTGTGGAGATAAGGAATCCTCTTCCACTATTGTTGGGAACGTAAATTGATACAGTCACTGTGGAGAACATTATGGAGTTTCTTATAAAACTAAGAATAGAATTACCATATGATACAGCAATCCCTCTACTGGGCATATACCCAGACAAAACCATAAATCAAAAAGAGACATTCACCACAATGTTCATTGCATCACTATTTACACTATCCAGGAAATGGAAGCAACCTAAATGCCCACAGACAGACGAATGCATAAAGATGTGGTACATATATAAAATGGAATATTACTAAGCCATAAAAAGGAATGAAATTGGGACATTTGTAGAGACGTTGATGGATCTAGAGACTGTCATACAGAGTGAAGTAAGTCAGAAAGAGAAAAACAAATCTTGTATATTAATGCATATATGTGGAACCTAGAAAAATTGTACAGATGAACCGTTTTGCAAGGCAGAAATAGAGCAATACATGTATACAACAAACGTATGGACAACAAGGGGGGAAAGCTGTTGGGGATGGTGGTGGGAGGAGTTGAGATATTGGGATTGGTATGTATACATTTATATGTATAAAGTAGGTAACCAAAAACAACCTACTGTATAAAAATATAAAATTAAATTCAAAATAAAAAAATAAAATTAAAAAAAGTAAAACAGAAAAAATATTCTTCCCTTCACATACATGTATTTATATGAATAAATTATTTCCATGCTTATATCTGTAAATACACAAAAGAGGAATAAAATCTACCTTGAACCAAAAACGAAAAAAAGATAAAAAAGAACAGAACCCACCAGTTACACAGAGGAAAACCGTTTCAGGGCACTTGCTCCAATTGCAAACAATTCTGAAGTTGGTCAGTGGTGGGGAATCATCTCCCATTCAGCCAGCATGCTCCTCGCAACAAGCGTCCTCACTGCAAAGCTGGGGGACCGTGCCGAGGTATCTGTGAGTAAACGTGGGCCGAGCCCCAGGCCAGCTGCTGCTGAAATGTTCCCACCCTTCCAAGGCTAAACACCTGAATATGTACAAGGACTTGAAAACCTAGAGGAAGGGCCATGGAGCCACATGAGGGACAGCATGCCAGCCGACTTGGTGCCTGCAGGCCAGTCAGGATGGTCCTGGCCCTGGGTGCTCTTCTGGAAGCTCTCCATTTCCCTGCCTGAGATACCCCTGCTGTCCCGGCCCCCACTGCTTTCTTCCTTCCTCACCTGTGCCCAGGGAGAAATTCCAGCAGCAGGTGTGGGTGACACATCCTCTTCTTTAGCAGGTAGCATCTTGGCAACTGCTGCAGAAAGTCCAGCAGAGCCCCACTCACACTGGGACACCCACAAAGCCATGACCTCTCACTCCCTCCCACCAGCCCAGCCCCGAGACTGCTGACAGGGCAGAGAAAATGGCGTCAGGCACAGCTGCAGGGGCTCTTGCTGCCTGGAGCGGTGTTTATATTGATCTCAACCCAGGCACACCTGGGGAGGGCTGGCCGGCACGGTCAGGCTTCCCAAGCCAGCCAATAATCACCCCTCAGGGGCTCACAGTTGCTGAAAATGGAACTTGCTGAATTGGCCAGGTCCAAGGAACAGGTGTGGGCTCCTGAGAGTCAGGATAGACAAGGGGCTGCAGCTCTGGCTTGTTTTCTAATTATATTATCTGGCCCATGAGTGGGAGACAACTTCAAGAAAACCCTCTCCTAATGAGAGGAACCCAGGAGTCAGGGAGAGGAGGGGTGGGTGGTGGTTGGAGACAGAGGCCTGGTGCCCCGGGTGCAGTGGAAGTCTCTGGAAGACCAGGTGGAGGAGGCCGCACAGAGTGATGCCCAGGGTCACAGACCTGTCAGAGCTGCTGTTTGTTAGTTCAAGTCCTGCTCTGAGGTGCTCTGTGTCAGATCTGAGCGACAGGTGAGCTGGGAGTGCTCTGCAATGAGGGCTATGTGCACGGTTCCTGTGTGCCCAGCCCTGCCAAGGTACCTGCAAGGGTAGCTCTGTATCCTGGGAGGGGCCTGACCACGGGAGCCCCATGGACTGCAGAGGACCTGCCCAGGGAATCCCATATCCTGGGAGGGGCCTGAACACGAGAGCCCCGTGGGCTGGGGTGGGGGTAGGGTACCTGCCCAGGTGAGCTCCATATCCTGGGATTGGCCTGACCTCGAGAGCCCCATGGGCTGCTGGAGTCCTGGTAAAGGATGTCAGGACAGTCAGTGAAGCCACTGAGGATATACCTCCAGTAGTTCCTAAATCCTACACCCTGCTGGTCATTCTACCAACCACCAGGACTTGGTATTCTGTATTAGTCTTCACTGATGCCTTCTTTTGTATTCCACTAGTCCCAGAGTCACAAGAAATTTTGGCTTGTGAGTGACAGGACTCAACATACAACTAAAACAATACTTCCAGGCTGTCTTGCCCCAAGGGTTCAAAAATTCCCACACCATCTTTGGGGAAAGCTCAGCTAAAGACCTAAAAGTTCTACCTCTGGAAAAGGAAACACTCCTTCAATATTCAGACGACATTCTGATCGCCAGCCCTACTAAGGAGGCCTCAGAACTACCAAGCCAATAAAGGATAGAAGTTGTCCACGAAAAAGCTCAAGTATCACAGACTACGGTGACCTGCCTGGGCTTCATTCTCACAGAAGGTCGGAGAAGCCCATCCCAGGAAAGGGAAGAAACAATTTACAGCCTTACCCCTTTCTGAAACTAGAAGACAGCTTAGGGGTTCCTGGGGAAGCCAGGGTTTCCTGCCTCTGGATCCCTAACTACAGTCTACTAGCTGGGCCTCTATATGAAACACTGAAAGGAAAAGATGATGATCCTTTTGAATAGAATCCAGAAGTGGCCTTTCAAGAATGGAAAGAGCAGTCAATTCAGACCCTTGCCCTGGAACTCCCTAATTTAGCTAAACCCTTTGACCTTTACATTCCTGGTGAAAGGTGAATCGCCATTGGAGTATTAGTGCAAAAACTGGGACCACTTGAAATGGAACAATGCAAGAATGCCATCCAGGTAGGATAAACTATGGTCACCAAGGGGCTTGGCCCACCGCCACATCTGGCCAAGATACTGGTGGTATCTGAAAACCTGGAAATCAGCAGCCCAAAAGGCCACCTCCCTTCTAAGGGAAACGGACCCCACGTGGTGATCCTAACCCCCAACCATGCCCTGAAGTTGCAGGGTTTGCTCCGTGGGCACACTGACCTCGATTGAGGAGGCCCTCCAACTCCAACCTCCAGAGAGATAACCGGGGGCAACGGGGCACCATGACGACCCGTGTGACCATCACTTGACCTGGAGTTTCTCTCATAAAACAACAAGAGTGTGTCCCAAAAGAGTAGACTACTGCTTGCAGTACTTACTGTACCCAGAGGGGAGCTAATAATCTTGGCGGGGGAACCGTATATCATGCTGTCACCATAGAAAAGCCTACAGGCACCCTGATGATGGTGGCCAATAAGACCGGCTGGACTCCTGTTTACTTCCAAAGGCTCTTGACTCAGTGACCATCATGATCCTTCATCACCACTGACCCTGGACTGTCTGGGAGCTGAGCGGGCAGGATCCTGACACCTGGTGCTGTTTTTACGTTAATTCAGGGACCTAATTGAAGAAAGCGCAGACTGTTGGTCAGAGCATCTAGGCTGGCAGAAACGGTCAGCCTAAGGTGGCCGAACAAATGTGGGGCGGAGTGAAACTGGACCTCACAGCGCCACTGCACATCTCCTTTCTGGACACTTAAAGTTCATTAAAATCTATAACACTTCCAATACTGGTGCTCAGGTGGACGAGCAGGGAGGCAGGAGGCCTGAGGACAATCAACGTCACCTGGAGGCTGCTGGGGAGAAGTTCTGACCCTCGCCCACGGGTATGAAGCCTCCTAACTCAGCACTCAGCAGTTACAGAAGAAGGGTCTGCACCCGCAGCACTCCAAGAATGAGGAAAGGGACAAAAGGCAGAAGAGAAGTTTGTCCCAGGCAAAGCCCCTTAAAAATGCCTGGGAGATAAAAATAGAATCTGGGCAATAAAATAAAGTCTAACCATTTTTATCCTTTGTGCTTTGTCTAATTTCAGGTGCTCCTAGTGTCCCGCATACAGAGGTTCCACACCCGGCACTTCAGACCAGATTTCCTAGAGCAGAATGGCTCGACGACACTTCAGCTCCTGGGGCCCAGTTCAGACTCCGTGACATAGAGCCTGAGCTGCAGCCAACCAGGTCCTCGAGAGCTCAGCCCCCTCCCTCCCAGTGACTCTGACAGGATCTCTACACAGCAGCCCAGCCCACAGCCCACAGGGTAGCACCTCTCCATTCTCTGATCAAAATATAAAGTTTCCTTTGCTTTTGAACCAAACTCAGTCTCGATCTATTGGCTCCAATGACACTGGGCAGGGGGACACTTGTTGGCGTCCACTCTGGAGGATCAGTAACAGAAATTGAGAACATTGTAACTTCAATGAACAGATGTGTGAGCCAAACTGTAATTAACATAGAACAGTGTATAAGGCTCGGGTAAAATAAGATGTTTCTAACACTTCCATTTGATATTTCCATCACTTTCTTATAAGCAAGTTCAGTGAAAAGGTTTGTCTTCTTTGTCAGGTCAATATTAGAGAAACAAAGTGATTTCTTTCCAAGGATGTACATCTAATAATCTTGGTTAAAGCTTCAATCTTGTTTTAAATGCTTTTGCATTGAAAATGATACCTCTCTTTCAGCTCCCCCATTTCTGAGAAGCATAAAATCTTATAATTTATTATTACCAAAGGGAAATGGTAGGAGGAGGGATAAATTAACAGTTTGGGATTAACACATACACACTGCTATGTATGAAATCATCAGCAAGGAACTACTGTATAGCACAGGGAACTACACTCAATATTTTGCAATAACCTATAAGGGGAAATGATCTGAAAACGAATAGATATTTTTATTGACATCATCCATCAATGACAGTAAAAATGGAATCTAAGGGAAGACAGTGGTGAGTGCTTCTGACCCTGAAGACTTCAATCATCTAAAGTTTGGACTCTGCCTACTTCCCAAGGCCCTTAATGAACATATGTGTAGCCGTAGCTTAAAAAATTCCCCAGTTTGGGTTGCGGAGAGACACTGATATTTAAAATCCCCTGGTGTTCTCCTCACATGAATGGGACCCTTCCTACACCTAAAACATGCCTGTCACACCCAGAGGATGGTATACCGTCTGATCGGGAAAAGTTTGGAAAAGGCATCTCATCTCCTCATCTCTTGGTGCTAGGGTTCACCACTCCAGCGTCTTTACTAACAGTCTCCCCACTTGGAGATGTCAGCACTGTCAACATCCTGTTGCATACAGTTTGGAATTTGTCCAGAGGATGAAGCAGAAGGAGGAGGAACAATGAGAGACAAGTCCTAGGTGTTCGGACAGGCACATGCCACTCTAATTTCCAATCAGGAAGACGAATTGACCAAAGGCTAGGGTTGCCCATGGAAACAGAATAGGGCTTGAGGAATCCTGATGCTTTGTGGCCAGTTCCCATAAACACAAGTTGGAAAATGGAACTCAGGGGCACTAAAATTCACGAAACTGCAGAATTGAAAATATCTATCACTGAAAAATGTCTTGAGGAAAGTCAGAGAAAAGGACTTGTAAGCAACGGAGAATGGCAGGAAAGGGATTGGAAGAGGTAGAAAGGACTCGCCATTAAGCACAAGAAAAGGGGCTGAACATTGCCAACATTGCAGTTGGCCAAAAAGGGTGTATGCGTCTTTTTCTGTATATATTCAAGAAAAGGGCATACACTTTTTTAGCCAACCAAACAGGTGGGCACTGGAAATCAATACTACAAAACATATCACTTTGCATCAGTCAGAAGAGCCGTCCTCATAAAGTGTAAACACCAGAAATGCAGGACAGGGCAAGGAGAAAAGGGAGCCCTGTGAGTCTTATAGTGGAAATGTATATTGCCAACGGTCACTCTGGATAAGTCTATTGTGTTTACTAAAGCATCTAAAAAATGAGCTACCGAGCACAGGGCACTTGCACTCATGGACGTATATCTTGGGAAAAACAAAAATCGAGAGGACACAGGCACCCCAATGTTTACCACCTCTCTGTTTAAAAGACCTTCGACTAGGATATAACTTAAATGTATCTGCAGAGAAAAAACGGACAGAGATGTGGTGCTTATGTAGAGTGGAATATTACTCAGCCTGGAAATCAATGAAATACGGCCAGTTATAACTCCAGAGGAGTTACGTGTGATCATTCGAAGTCACATAATTCAAAAAGAAAAAGACATAAGATATCACTAATACATGGAATGTTAACATGGCTACACATGAACTGAATTACAAAAGAAAAGAGGGTTTCAAATTAAGAAAACCAACTTATGCTTCCTTAAGGGGAAAGGTGAGTTGGGATGCTGCATAAAACCAGAGATTGAAATTAGCACAGATACCATTCCATAAGCCAAATATGTAACAGTCAAGACCTACTCCTTGCTCAACGAAATGGACTCAACACGCCATATTCAATGCCTAAGAATATAACGGATTAGTAAGAATCTTAAAACCCATGGACTTATATGTCTCCGTAAGAGAATCAAGCGCGTGTACAGCGGCATAAACGAAGCAGTGAAAATCCGATAAATCCCATTATTAAAATAAATTTCAAAAACAAAACACAATGACAGTGAAATAGGTAGCAATTCTTAAATAATTCACTCAGGGCATGTGATGCAACCTGGATTTACCACATCTACACCCAGAGCTGGTTGACACATAAGGCTGGACACTTCAGGCTGATAGCATTGGTGAGTTTCGGTGAGCAAATGCAGACCCTTTGAAGTCATACTGCATGGTACCCATTCCATGGGTCCCAACTCTCCAGGTTCAAGGGATTCTTTCTTCAGCTAAAACATGCGTGGGAAACGCCGAGTATGGTCCACACTGTGTTAGGAAACGATTTAAAATGCATCTCAGTTTTCGTATCCTGATCCTCGGGTTCACCATTCCAGACGGTTTACTAACACTCTCCCCGCTTTGAGAGTCAGTGCCTTTAACCTCCTGTTTGGCACAGCTTGCAATTTCTGCGCAAGATGAACAGGAATAGGGAGAACCAATGAGAGACTAGCTATAGGTGTCTGCACGGGCAAATGTAAGGCTCATTTCCCACCAGGAAGAGGAATTAACCAAAGGCTCAGCGTGCCCTGCCGGAAACAGATTAGGGCCTGAAGCAATCCTGCGGTTTTGTGCCCAGCTCACAAGAAAGCGAGTTGAAGAAAGGAGCTCAGGGGCACTGTAATTCACAAACCTGCAGAGTTATAAATGACAGCTATCCTCCAAAAATATATTGAAGTAAGCCTGCGAAGGGGACTTGAAAGCGGGGCAGAATTTCAGGAAAACGATTGCAGGGGGTAGACTGGAATTGCCCAGAAAGCATAGGAAAAGAGGCAGAACGTCGACAATGGTGCACTTGGCCAAAAAGTGCGTATGCATTTTTTCCTGAATATATTCAGGAAAAAACGCATACGCCCTTTTTCGCAAACCAAGCAAGCCTGTAAAGGAAATCTGCACTACAATGAAGTCTAACTGCCCCCTGGGCAAAAGGGCCATCTGAAAAATGTGTAAAATCCAGAAAGGTAGGACAGGATATGGAGAACAGGGAGCCTTGTTATGCTGATTGGCAGGATGTAAACTGCCAACAGCCACCCTGGAGAAGTGTATGGTGTTTCCTGAAACCCATAAGAAACAAAGCAACACAGCCTATGGCACTTCCACTTATGGTCCCAAAGATTACGGAAATTAAAATCAAAAACAGACAGCCACCCCAATGTTTGGGACGGCTGTGTTCACAAGAAGCTCGTCTACAGTGCCAGGTAAATATCCCAGAAAGCAAAAAATGGATAAAGAAGTTGTGGCACGTACGTGCAATGCAATATCACTCAGCAATGAAATCTGTGTCATCAGGCCCGTAGCGGCATAGTGAGTGGATGCAGGTACGGTGATTCTACGTGAACTAGGTCACACAGAAAAAGAAACATCATAAGATATCACTAATACACGGAATGTAAACTTGACTACACAAGAACTGAATTACAAAACAGAACAGGGTCTCAAATTTAGAAAACCAACTAGTGCTTGCTTATGGGGAAAGGTGCCTTGGGGTGCTGCATAAAACCAGAGACTGAAATTAGCACAGATAACATTCCATAAGCCAAATATGTAATAGACAAGACCTACTCCTTGCTCAACGAAATGGACTCAACACCACATATTCAACGCCTAGGAATATACCTGACTAGGAAGAATCTTAAAACCCATGGATTTATATGTCTCCGTAAGAGAAACAAGCGTGTGTACAGCAGCATAAACGCAGCAGTGAAAATCCGATAAATCCCATTATCAAAATAAATTTCAAAAACAAAACACAAAGACAGTGAAATAGAGAGCAATTCTTAAATAATTCACTCAGGGCATGTGATGCAACCGGGATTTACCACAACTACACCCAGAGCTGGTTGAGACATAAGGCTGGACACTTCAGGCTGATAGCATTGGTGAGTTTCAGTGAGAAAATGCAGACCCTTTGAAGTCATACTGCATGGTACCCATTCCATGGGTCCCAACTCTCCAGGTTCAAGGGATTCTTCCTCCAGCTAAAACATGCATGGGAAACACACAGTATGGTCCACCGTGTGATTGGGAAACGATTTAAAATGCATCTCAGTTTTCGTATCCTGGTCCTCGGGTTCACCATTCCAGATGCTTTACTAACACACTCCCCGCTTGGAGAGTCAGTGCCTCTAACCTCCTGTTTGGCACAGCTTGCAATTTCTGTGCAAGATGAACAGGAATAGGGAGAACCAATGAGAGACTAGCTGTAGGTGTCTGCACGAGCAAATGTAACGCTCATTTCCCACCAGGAAGTGGAATTAACCAAAGGTTCAGCGTGCCCTGCCGGAAACAGATTAGGGCCTGAAGCAATCCTGCGGTTTTGTGCCCAGCTCACAAGAAAGCGAGTTGAAGAAAGGAGCTCAGGGGCACTGTAATTCACAAACCTGCAGAGTTATAAATGACAGCTATCCTCCAAAAATATATTGAAGTAAGCCTGCGAAGGGGACCTGAAAGCGGGGCAGAATTTCAGGAAAACGATTGCAGGGGGTAGACTGGAATTGCCCTGAAAGCATAGGATGAGACGAAGAACGTCGGCAATGATGCACCAGGCCAAAAATTGCGTATGCGTTTTTTCCTGAATATATTCAGGAAAAAACGCATACGCCCTTTTTGGCCAACCAAGCAAGCCTGTAAAGGAAATCTGCACTACAATGAAGTCTCACTGCCCCCCGGGCAAAAGGGCCATCTGAAAAAAGTGTAAAATCCAGAAAGGTAGGACAGGATATGGAGAACAGGGAGCTTTGTTATGCTGATTGGCAGGATGTAAATTGCCAGCAGCCACCCTGGAGAAGTGTATGGTGTTTCCTGAAACACGTAAGAAACAAAGCAACACAGCCTATGGCACTTCCACTTATGGTCCTATAGCTTACGGAAATTAAAATCAAAAACAGACAGCCACCCCAATATTTGGGACGGCTGTGTTCACAAGAAGCTCGTCTACAGTACCAGGTAAATATCCCAGAAAGCAAAAAATGGATAAAGAAGTTGTGGCACGTACGTACAATGCAATATCACTCAGCAATGAAATCTGTGTCATCAGGCCCGTAGTGGCATAGTGAGTGGATGCAGGTACGGTGATTCTACGTGAACTACGTCACACAAAAAAAGAAACATCATAAGATATCACTAATACACGGAATGTAAACTTGACTACACATGAACTGAATTACAAAACAGAACAGGGTCTCAAATTTAGAAAACCAACTAGTGCTTGCTTATCGGGAAAGGTGCGTTGGGGTGCTGCATAAAACCAGAGACTGAAATTAGCACAGATAACATTCCATAAGCCAAATATGTAATAGACAAGACCTACTCCTTGCTCAACGAAATGGACTCAACACCACATATTCAACGCCTAGGAATATACCTGACTAGGAAGAATCTTAAAACCCATGGATATAAATGTCTCCGTTAGAGAATCAACCGTGTGTACAGCGGCCGAAACGCAGCAGTGAAAATCCGATAAATCCCATTATCAAAATAAATTTCGAAAACAAAACACAAAGACAGTGAAATAGAGAGCAATTCTTAAATAATTCACTCAGGGCATGTGATGCAACCGGGATTGACCACATCTACACCCAGAGCTGGTTGAGACATAAGGCTGGACACTTCAGCCTGATAGCATTGGTGAGTTTCGGTGAGCAAATGCAGACCCTTTGAAGTCATACTGCATGGTAGCCATTCCATGGGTCCCAAATCTCCAGGTTCAAGGGATTCTTCCTCCAGCTAAAACATGCATGGGAAACCCAGAGTATCGTCCACCGTGTGATTGGGAAACGATTTAAAATGCATCTAAGTTTTCGTATCCTGGTCCTCGGGTTCACCATTCCAGATGCTTTACTAACACTCTCCTCCCTTGGAGAGTCAGTGCCTTTAACCTCCTGTTTGGCACAGCTTGCAATTTCTGTGCAAGATGAACAGGAATAGGGAGAACCAATGAGAGACTAGCTGTAGGTGTCTGCACGGGCAAATGTAACGCTCATTGCCCACCAGGAAGAGGAATTAAACAAAGGATCAGTGTGCCCTGCTGGAAACAGATTAGGGCCTGAAGCAATCCTGCGGTTTTGTGCCCAGCTCACAAGAAAGCGAGTTGAAGAAAGGAGCTCAGGGGCACTGTACTTCACAAACCTGCAGAGTTATAAATGACAGCTATCCTCCAAAAATATATTGAAGTAAGCCTGCGAAGGGTACTTGAATGCGGGGCAGAATTTCAGGAAAACGATTGCAGGGGGTAGACTGGAATTGCCCTGAAAGCATAGGAAAAGAGGTAGAACATCGACAATGATGCACTTGGCCAAAAAGGGCGTATGCGTTTTTTCCTGAATATATTCAGGAAAAAACGGATACGCCGTTTTTGGCCAACCAAGCAAGCCTGTAAAGGAAATCTGCACTACAATGATGTCTCACTGCCCCCCGGGCAAAAGGGCCATCTGAAAAAAGTGTAAAATCCAGAAAGGTAGGACAGGATATGGAGAACAGGTAGCCTTGTTATGCTGATTGGCAGGATGTAAATTGCCAGCAGCCACCCTGGAGAAGTGTATGGTGTTTCCTGAAACACGTAAGAAACAAAGCAACACAGCCTATGGCACTTCCACTTATGGTCCTATAGCTTACGGAAATTAAAATCAAAAACAGACAGCCACCCCAATATTTGGGACGGCTGTGTTCACAAGAAGCTCGTCTACAGTATCAGGTAAATATCCCAGAAAGCAATAAATGGATAAAGAAGTTGTGGCACGTACGTACAATGCAATATCACTCAGCAATGAAATCTGTGTCATCAGGCCCGTAGCGGCATAGTGAGTGGATGCAGGTACGGTGATTCTACGTGAACTACGTCACACAGAAAAAGAAACATCATAAGATATCACTAATACACGGAATGTACACTTGACTACACATGAACTGAATTACAAAACAGAACAGGGTGTCAAATTTAGAAAACCAACTAGTGCTTGCTTATGGGGAAAGGTGGCTTGGGGTGCTGCATAAAACCAGAGGCTGAAATTAGCACAGATAACTTTCCATAAGCCAAATATGTAATAGACAAGACCTACTCCTTGCTCAACGAAATGGACCCAACACCACATATTCAACGCCTAGGAATATACCTGACTAGGAAGAATCTTAAAACCCATGGATATATATGTCTCCGTAAGAGAATCAAGCGTGTGTACAGCGGCTGAAACGCAGCAGTGAAAATCTGATAAATCCCATTATCAAAATAAATTTCGAAAACAAAACACAAAGACAGTGAAATAGAGAGCAATTCTTAAATAATTCACTCAGGGCATGTGATGCAACCAGGATTGACCACATCTGCACCCAGAGCTGGTTGAGACATAAGGCTGGACACTTCAGGCTGATAGCATTGGTGAGTCTCGGTGAGCACATGCAGACCATTTGAAGTCATACTGCATGGTACCCATTCCATGGGTCCCAACTCTCCAGATTCAAGGCATTCTTCCTACAGCTAAAACATGCTTGGGAAACCCAGAGTATCGTCCACCGTGTGATTGGGAAACGATTTAAAATGCATCTCAGCTTTCGTATCCTGGTCCTCGGGTTCACCATTCCAGATGCTTTACTAACACTCTCCCCGCTTGGAGAGTCAGTGCCTTTAACCTCCTGTTTCGCACAGCTTGCAATTTCTGTGCAAGATGAACAGGAATAGGGAGAACCAATGAGAGACTAGCTGTAGGTGTCTGCACGGGCAAATGTAACGCTCATTGCCCACCAGGAAGAGGAATTAAACAAAGGCTCTGTGTGCCCTGCTGGAAAAAGATTAGGGCCTGAAGCAATCATGCGGTTTTTTGCCCATCTCACAAGAAAGCGAGGTGAAGAAAGGAGCTCAGGGGCACTGTACTTCACAAACCTGCAGAGTTATAAATGACAGCTATCCTCCAAAAATATATTGAAGTAAGCCTGCGAAGGGGACTTGAAAGAGGGGCTGAATTTCAGGAAAACGATTGCAGGGGGTAGACTGAAATTGCCCTGAAAGCATAGGAAAAGAGGCACAACGTCGACAATGATGCACTTGGCCAAAAAGGGCGTATGCGTTTTTTCCTGAATATATTCAGGAAAAAACGCATACGCCCTTTTTGGCCAACCAAGCAAGCCTGTAAAGGAAATCTGCACTACAATGAAATATCACTGCCCCCCCGGGCAAAAGGGCCATCTGAAAAAAGTGTAAAATCCAGAAAGGTAGGACAGGATATGGAGAACAGGGAGCCTTGTTATGCTGATTGGCAGGATGTAAATTGCCAGCAGCCACTCTGGAGAAGTGTATGGTGTTTCCTGAAACACGTAAGAAACAAAGCAACACAGCCTATGGCACTTCCACTTATGGTCTTATAGCTTACGGAAATTAAAATCAAAAACAGACAGCCACCCCAATATTTGGGACGGCTGTGTTCCCAAGAAGCTCGTCTACAGTACCAGGTAAATATCCCAGAAAGCAAAAAATGGATAAACAAGTTGTGGGACGTACGTACAATGCAATATCACTCAGCAATGAAATCTGTGTCATCAGGCCCGTAGTGGCATAGTGAGTGGATGCAGGTACGGTGATTCTACGTGAACTACGTCACACAGAGAAAGAAACATCATAAGATATCACTAATACACGGAATGTAAACTTGACTACACATGAACTGAATTACAAAACAGAACAGGGTCTCAAATTTAGAAAACCAACTAGTGCTTGCTTATGGGGAAATGTGCGTTGGGGTGCTGCATAAAACCAGAGACTGAAATTAGCACAGATAACATTCCATAAGCCAAATATGTAATAGACAAGACCTACTCCTTGCTCAACGAAATGGACTCAACACCACATATTCAACGCCTAGGAATATACCTGACTAGGAAGAACCTTAAAACCCATGGATATATATGTCTCCGTTAGAGAATCAAGCGTGTGTACAGCGGCCGAAACGCAGCAGTGAAAATCCGATAAATCCCATTATCAAAATAAATTTCGAAAACAAAACACAAAGACAGTGAAATAGAGAGCAATTCTTAAATAATTCACTCAGGGCATGTGATGCAACCGGGATTGACCACATCTACACCCAGAGCTGGTTGAGACATAAGGCTGGACACTTCAGCCTGATAGCATTGGTGAGTTTCGGTGAGCAAATGCAGACCCTTTGAAGTCATACTGCATGGTACCCATTCCAAGGGTCCCAACTCTCCAGGTTCAAGGGATTCTTCCTCCAGCTAAAACGTCCATGGGAAACCCAGAGTATCGTCCACCGTGTGATTGGGAAACGATTTAAAATGCATCTCAGTTTTCGTATCCTGGTCCTCGGGTTCACCATTCCAGATGCTTTACTAACACTCTCCTCCCTTGGAGAGTCAGTTCCTTTAACCTCCTCTTTGGCACAGCTTGCAATTTCTGTGCAAGATGAACAGGAATAGGGAGAACCAATGAGAGACTAGCTGTAGGTGTCTGCACGGGCAAATGTAACGCTCATTGCCCACCAGGAAGAGGAATTCAACAAAGGCTCAGCGTGCCCTGCTGAAAACAGATTAGGGCCTGAAGCAATCCTTTGGTTTTGTGTCCAGCTCACAAGAAAGCGAGTTGAAGAAAGGAGCTCAGGGACACTGTAATTCACAAACCTGCAGAGTTATAAATGACAGCTCTCCTCCAAAAATATATTGAAGTAAGCCTGTGAAGGGGACTTGAAAGCGGGGCAGAATTTCAGGAAAATGATTGCAGGGGGTAGACTGGAATTGCCCTGAAAGCATAGGAAAAGAGGCAGAACATCGACAATGATGCACTTGGCCAAAAAGGGCGTATGCGTTTTTTCCTGAATATATTCAGGAAAAAACGCATACGCCCTTTTTGGCCAACCAAGCAAGCCTGTAAAGTAAATCTGCACTACAATGAAGTCTCACTGCCCCCCGGGCAAAAGGGCCATCTGAAAAAAGTGTAAAATCCAGAAAGGTAGGACAGGATATGGAGAACAGGGAGCCTTGTAATGCTGATTGGCAGGATGTAAATTGCCAGCAGCCACCCTGGAGAAGTGTATGGTGTTTCCTGAAACACGTAAGAAACAAAGGAACACAGCCTATGGCACTTTCACTTATGGTCCTATAGCTTACGGAAATTAAAATCAAAAACAGACAGCCACCCCAATATTTGGGACGGCTGTGTTCACAAGAAGCTCGTCTACAGTATCAGGTAAATATCCCAGAAAGCAAAAAATGGATAAAGATGTTGTGGCATGTACGTACAATGCAATATCACTCAGCAATGAAATCTGCGTCATCAGGCCCGTAGCGGCATAGTGAGTGGATGCAGGTACGGTGATTCTACGTGAACTACGTCACACAGAAAAAGAAACATCATAAGATATCACTAATACACGGAATGTAAACTTGACTACACATGAACTGAATTACAAAACAGAACAGGGTCTCAAATTTAGAAAACCAACTAGTGCTTGCTTATGGGGAAAGGTGGCTTGGGATGCTGCATAAAACCAGAGGCTGAAATTAGCTCAGATAACTTTCCATAAGCCAAATATGTAATAGACAAGACCTACTCCTTGCTCAACGAAATGGACACAACACCACATATTCAACGCCTAGGAATATACCTGACTAGGAAGAATCTTAAAACCCATGGAAATATATGTCTCCGTAAGTGAATCAAGCGTGTGTACAGCGGCCGAAACGCAGCAGTGAAAATCCGATAAATCCCATTATCAAAATAAATGTCGAAAACAAAACACAAAGACAGTGAAATAGAGAGCAATTCTTAAATAATTCACTCAGGGCATGTGATGCAACCGGGATTGACCACATCTACACCCAGAGCTGGTTGAGACATAAGGCTGGACACTTCAGGCTGATAGCATTGGTGAGTTTCGGTGAGCAAATGCAGACCCTTTGAAGTCATACTGCATGGTACCCATTCCATGGGTCCCAACTCTTCAGGTTCAAGTCATTCTTCCTCCAGCCAAAACATGCGTGGGAAACACAGAGTATCGTCTACCGTGTGATTGGGAAATGATTTAAAATGCATCTCAGGTTTCGTTTCCTTGTCCTCGGGTTCACCATTCCAGATGCTTTACTAACACTCTCCCCGCTTGGAGAGTCAGTGCCTTTAACCTCCTGTTTGGCACAGCTTGCAATTTCTGTGCAAGATGAACAGGAATAGGGAGAACCAATGAGAGACTAGCTGTAGGTGTCTGCACTGGCAAATGTAACGCTCATTGCCGACCAGGAAGAGGAATTAAACAAAGGCTCAGTGTGCCCTCCTGGAAACAGATTAGGGCCTGAAGCAATCCTGCGGTTTTGTGCCCAGCTCACAAGAAAGCGAGTTGAAGAAAGGAGCTCAGGGGCACTGTACTTCACCAACCTGCAGAGTTATAAATGACAGCTATCCTCCAAAAATATATTGAAGTAAGCCTGCGAAGGGGACTTGAAAGCGGGGCTGAATTTCAGGAAAACGATTGCAGGGGGTAGACTGGAATTGCCCTGAAAGCATAGGAAAAGAGGCACAACGTCGACAATGATGCACTTGGCCAAAAAGGGCGTATGCGTTTTTTCCTGAATATATTCAGGAAAAAACGCATACGCCCTTTTTGGCCAACCAAGCAAGCCTGTAAAGGAAATCTGCACTACAATGAAATCTCACTGCCCCCCCGGGCAAAAGGGCCATCTGAAAAAAGTGTAAAATAAAGAAAGGTAGGACAGGATATGGAGAACAGGGAGCCTTGTTATGCTGATTGGCAGGATGTAAATTGCCAGCAGCCACCCTGGAGAAGTGTATGGTGTTTCCTGAAACACGTAAGAAACAAAGCAACACAGCCTATGGCACTTCCACTTATGGTCCTATAGCTTACGGAAATTAAAATCAAAAACAGACAGCCACCCCAATATTTGGGACGGCTGTGTTCACAAGAAGCTCGTCTACAGTATCAGGTAAATATCCCAGAAAGCAAAAAATGGATAAAGAAGTTGTGGCACGTACGTGCAATGCAATATCACTCAGCAATGAAATCTGTGTCATCAGGCCCGTAGCGGCATAGTAAGTGGATGCAGGTACGGTGATTCTACGTGAACTACGTCACACAGAAAAAGAAACATCATAAGATATCACTAATACACGGAATGTACACTTGACTACACATGAACTGAATTACAAAACAGAACAGGGTCTCAAATTTAGAAAACCAACTAGTGCTTGCTTATGGGGAAAGGTGCGTTGGGGGGCTGCATAAAACCAGAGACTGAAATTAGCACAGATAACATTCCATAAGCCAAATATGTAATAGACAAGACCTACTCCTTGCTCAACGAATTGGACTCAACACCACATATTCAACGCCTAGGAATATACCTGACTAGGAAGAATCTTAAAACCCATGGATATATATGTCTCCGTAAGAGAATCAAGCGTGTGCACAGCGGCGGAAATGCAGCAGTGAAAATCCGATAAATCCCATTATCAAAATAAATTTCGAAAACAAAACACAAAGACAGTGAAATAGAGAGCAATTCTTAAATAATTCACTCAGGGCATGTGATGCAACCGGGATTGACCACATCTCCACCCAGAGCTGGTTGAGACATAAGGCTGGACACTTCAGGCTGATAGCACTGGTGAGTTTCGGTGAGCAAATGCAGACCCTTTGAAGTCATACTGCATGGTACCCATTCCATGGGTCCCAACTCTCCAGGTTCAAGGCATTCTTCCTCCAGCTAAAACATGCATGGGAAACCCAGAGTATCGTCCACCGTGTGATTGGGAAACGATTTAAAATGCATCTCAGTTTTCGTATCCTGGTCCTCGGGTTCACCATTCCAGATGCTTTACTAACACTCTCCCCGCTTGGAGAGTCAGTGCCTTTAACCTCCTGTTTGGCAAAGCTTGCCATTTCTGTGCAAGATGAACAGGAATAGGGAGAACCAATGAGAGACTAGCTGTAGGTGTCTGCACGGGCAAATGTAACGCTCATTGCCCACCAGGAAGAGGAATTAAACAAAGGCTCAGTGTGCCCTGCTGGAAACAGATTAGGGCCTGAAGCAATCCTGTGGTTTTGTGCCCAGCTCACAAGAAAGCGAGTTGAAGAAAGGAGCTCAGGGTCACTGTACTTCACAAACCTGCAGAGTTATAAATGACAGCTATCCTCCAAAAATATATTGAAGTAAGCCTGCGAAGGCGACTTGAAAGCGGGGCTGAATTTCAGGAAAACGATTGCAGGGGGTAGACTGGAATTGCCCTGAAAGCATAGGAAAAGAGGCACAACGTCGACAATGATGCACTTGGCCAAAAAGGGCGTATGCGTTTTTTCCTGAATATATTCAGGAAAAAACGCATACGCCCTTTTTGGCCAACCAAGCAAGCCTGTAAAGGAAATCTGCACTACAATGAAATCTCACTGCCCCCCCGGGCAAAAGGGCCATCTGAAAAAAGTATAAAATCCAGAAAGGTAGGACAGGATATGGAGAACAGGGAGCCTTGTTATGCTGATTGGCAGGATGTAAATTGCCAGCAGCCACCCTGGAGAAGTGTATGGTGTTTCCTGAAACACGTAAGAAACAAAGCAACACAAACTATGGCACTTCCACTTATGGTCCTATAGCTTACGGAAATTAAAATCAAAAACAGACAGCCACCCCAATATTTGGGACGCCTGTGTTCACAAGAAGCTGGTCTACAGTATCAGGTAAATATCCCAGAAAGCAAAAAATGGATAAAGAAGTTGTGGCACGTACGTACAATGCAATATCACTCAGCAATGAAATCTGTGTCATCAGGCCCGTAGCGGCATAGTGAGTGGATGCAGGTACGGTGATTCTACGTGAACTACGTCACACAGAAAAAGAAACATCATAAGATATCACTAATACACGGAATGTAAACTTGACTACACATGAACTGAATTACAAAACAGAACAGGGTCTCAAATTTAGAAAACCAACTAGTGCTTGCTTATGGGGAAAGGTGCCTTGGGGTGCTGCATAAAACCAGAGACTGAAATTAGCACAGATAACTTTCCATAAGCCAAATATGTAATAAACAAGACCTACTCCTTGCTCAAAGAAATGGACCCAACACCACATATTCAACGCCTAGGAATATACCTGACTAGGAAGAATCTAAAAACCCATGGATATATATGTCTCCGTAAGAGAATCAAGCGTGTGTACAGCGGCCGAAACGCAGCAGTGAAAATCCGATAAATCCCATTATCAAAATAAATTTCGAAAACAAAACACAAAGACAGTGAAATAGAGAGCAATTCTTAAATAATTCACTCAGGGCATGTGATGCAACCGGGATTGACCACATCTACACCCAGAGCTGGTTGAGACATAAGGCTGGACACTTCTGGCTGATAGCACTGGTGAGTTTCGGTGAGCAAATGCAGACCCTTTGAAGTCATACTGCATGGTACCCATTCAATGGGTCCCAACTCTCCAGGTTCAAGGCATTCTTCTTCCAGCTAAAACATGCATGGGAAACCCAGAGTATCGTCCGTGTGATTGGGAAACGATTTAAAATGCATCTCAGTTTTCGTATCCTGGTCCTCGGGTTCACCATTCCAGATGCTTTACTAACACTCTCCCCGCTTGGAGAGTCAGTGCCTTTAACCTCCTGTTTGGCACAGCTTGCCATTTCTGTGCAAGATGAACAGGAATAGGGAGAAGCAATGAGAGACTAGCTGTAGGTGTCTGCACGGGCAAATGTAACGCTCATTGCCCACCAGGAAGAGGAATTAAACAAAGGCTCAGTGTGCCCTGCTGGAAACAGATTAGGGCCTGAAGCAATCCTGCGGTTTTGTGCCCAGCTCACAAGAAATCGAGTTGAAGAAAGGAGCTCAGGGGCACTGTACTTCACAAACCTGCAGAGTTATAAATGACAGCTATCCTCCAAAAATATATTGAAGTAAGCCTGCGAAGGGGACTTGAAAGCGGGGCTGAATTTCAGGAAAACGATTGCAGGGGGTAGACTGGAATTGCCCTGAAAGCATAGGAAAAGAGGCACAACGTCGACAATGATGCACTTGGCCAAAAAGGGCGTATGCGTTTTTTCCTGAATATATTCAGGAAATAACGCATACGCCCTTTTTGGCCAACCAAGCAAGCCTGTAAAGGAAATCTGCACTACAATGAAATCTCACTGCCCCCCCGGGCAAAAGGGCCATCTGAAAAAAGTGTAAAATCCAGAAAGGTAGGACAGGATATGGAGAACAGGGAGCCTTGTTATGCTAATTGGCAGGATGTAAATTGCCAGCAGCCACCCTGGAGAAGTGTATGGTGTTTCCTGAAACACGTAAGAAACAAAGCAAAACAGCCTATGGCACTTCGACTTATGGTCCTATAGCTTACGGAAATTAAAATCAAAAACAGACAGCCACCCCAATATTTGGGACGGCTGTGTTCACAAGAAGCTCGTCTACAGTATCAGGTAAATATCCCAGAAAGCAAAAAATGGATAAAGAAGTTGTGGCACGTACGTACAATGCAATATCACTCAACAATGAAATCTGTGTCATCAGGCCCGTAGCGGCATAGTGAGTGGATGCAGGTACGGTGATTCTACGTGAACTACGTCACACAGAAAAAGAAACATCATAAGATATCACTAATACACGGAATGTAAACTTGACTACACATGAACTTAATTACAAAAAAGAACAGGGTCTCAAATTTAGAAAACCAACTAGTGCTTGCTTATGGTGAAAGGTGCGTTGGGGTGCTGCATAAAACCAGAGACTGAAATTAGCACAGTAACTTTCCATAAGCCAAATATGTAATAGACAAGACCTACTCCTTGCTCAACGAAATGGACCCAACACCACATATTCAACGCCTAGGAATATACCTGACTAGAAAGAATCTTAAAACCCATGGATATATATGTCTCCGTAAGAGAATCAAGCGTGTGTACAGTGGCCGAAACACAGCAGTGAAAATCCGATAAATCCCATTATCAAAATAAATTTCGAAAACAAAACACAAAGACAGTGAAATAGAGAGCAATTCTTAAATAATTCACTCAGGGCATGTGATGCAACCGGTATTGACCACATCTACACCCAGAGCTGGTTGAGACATAAGGCTGGACACTTCAGGCTGATAGCACTGGTGAGTTTCGGTGAGCAAATGCAGACCCTTTGAAGTCATACTGCATGGTACCCATTCCATGGGTCCCAACTCTCCAGGTTCAAGGCATTCTTCCTCCAGCTAAAACATGCATGGGAAACCCAGAGTATCGTCCACCGTGTGATTGGGAAACGATTTAAAATGCATCTCAGTTTTCGTATCCTGGTCCTCGGGTTCACCATTCCAGATGCTTTACTAACACTCTCCCCGCTTGGAGAGTCAGTGCCTTTAACCTCCTGTTTGGCACAGCTTGCCATTTCTGTGCAAGATGAAGAGGAATAGGGAGAACCAATGAGAGACTAGCTGTAGGTGTCTGCACGGGCAAATGTAATGCTCATTGCCCACCAGGAAGAGGAATTAAACAAAGGCTCAGCATGCCCTGCTGAAAACAGATTAGGGCCTGAAGCAATCCTGCGGTTTTGTGCCCAGCTCACAAGAAAGCGTGTTGAAGAAAGGAGCTCAGGGGCACTGTAATTCACAAACCTGCAGAGTTATAAATGACAGCTATCCTCCAAAAATATATTGAAGTAAGCCTGCGAAGGGGACTTGAAAGGGGGCAGAATTTCAGGAAAACGATTGCAGGGGTAGACTGGAATTGCCCTGAAAGCATAGGGAAAGAGGCACAACGTTGACAATGATGCACTTGGCCAAAAAGGGCGTATGCGTTTTTTCCTGAATATATTCAGGAAAAAACGCATACGCCCTTTTTGGCCAACCAAGCAAGCCTGTAAAGGAAATCTGCACCACAACGAAGTCCCACTGCCCCCCGGGCAAAAGGGCCATCTGAAAAAAAGTGTAAAATCCAGAAAGGTAGGACAGGATATGGAGAACAGGGAGCCTTGTTATGCTGATTGGCAGGATGTAAATTGCCAGCAGCCACCCTGGAGAAGTGTATGGTGTTTCCTGAAACACGTAAGAAACAAAGCAACACAGCCTATGGCACTTCCACTTATGGTCCTATAGCTTACGGAAATTAAAATCAAAAACAGACAGCCACCCCAATATTTGGGACGGCTGTGTTCCCAAGAAGCTCGTCTACAGTATCAGGTAAATATCCCAGAAAGCAAACAATGGATAAAGAAGTTGTGGCACGTACGTACAATGCAATATCACTCAGCAATGAAATCTGTGTCATCAGGCCCGTAGCGGCATAGTGAGTGGATGCAGGTACGTTCTTTCTACGTGAACTACGTCACACAGAAAAAGAAACATCATAAGATATCACTAATACACGGAATGTAAACTTGACTACACATGAACTGAATTACAAAACAGAACAGGGTCTCAAATGTAGAAAACCAACTAGTGCTTGCTTATGGGGAAAGGTGCATTGGGGTGCTACATAAAACCAGAGACTGAAATTAGCACAGATAACATTCCATAAGCCAAATATGTAATAGACAAGACCTACTCCTTGCTCAATGAAATGGACTCAACACCACATATTCAACGCCTAGGAATATACCTGACTAGGAAGAATCTTAAAACCCATGGATATATATGTCTCCGTAAGAGAATCAAGCGTGTGTACAGCGGCGGAAATGCAGCAGTGAAAATCCGATAAATCCCATTATCAAAATAAATTTCGAAAACAAAACACAAAGACAGTGAAATAGAGAGCAATTCTTAAATAATTCACTCAGGGCATGTGATGCAACCGGGATTGACCACATCTACACCCAGAGCTGTTTGAGACATAAGGCTGGACACTTCTGGCTGATAGCACTGGTGAGTTTCGGTGAGCAAATGCAGACCCTTTGAAGTCATACTGCATGGTACCCATTCCATGGGTCCCAACTCTCCAGGTTCAAGGCATTCTTCCTCCAGCTAAAACATGCATGGGAAACCCAGAGTATCGTCCGTGTGATTGGGAAATGATTTAAAATGCATCTCAGTTTTCGTATCCTGGTCCTCGGGTTCACCATTCCAGATGCTTTACTAACACTCTCCCCGCTTGGAGAGTCAGTGCCTTTAACCTCCTGTTTGGCACAGCTTGCCATTTCTGTGCAAGATGAACAGGAATAGGGAGAACCAATGAGAGAATAGCTGTAGGTGTCTGCACGGGCAAATGTAACGCTCATTGCCCACCAGGAAGAGGAATTAAACAAAGGCTCAGTGTGCCCTGCTGGAAACAGATTAGGGCCTGAAGCAATCCTGCGGTTTTGTGCCCAGCTCACAAGAAAGCGAGTTGAAGAAAGGAGCTCAGGGGCACTGTACTTCACAAACCTGCAGAGTTATAAATGACAGCTATCCTCCAAAAATATATTGAAGTAAGCCTGCGAAGGGGACTTGAAAGCGGGGCTGAATTTCAGGAAAACGATTGCAGGGGGTAGACTGGAATTGCCCTGAAAGCATAGGAAAAGAGGCACAACGTCGACAATGATGCACTTGGCCAAAAAGGGCGTATGCGTTTTTTCCTGAATATATTCAGGAAATAACGCATACGCCCTTTTTGGCCAACCAAGCAAGCCTGTAAAGGAAATCTGCACTACAATGAAATCTCACTGCCCCCCCGGGCAAAAGGGCCATCTGAAAAAAGTGTAAAATCCAGAAAGGTAGGACAGGATATGGAGAACAGGGAGCCTTGTTATGCTAATTGGCAGGATGTAAATTGCCAGCAGCCATCCTGGAGAAATGTATGGTGTTTCCTGAAACACGTAAGAAACAAAGCAACACAGCCTATGGCACTTCCACTTATGGTCCTATAGCTTACGGAAATTAAAATCAAAAACAGACAGCCACCCCAATATTTGGGACGGCTGTGTTCACAAGAAGCTCGTCTACAGTATCAGGTAAATATCCCAGAAAGCAAAAAATGGATAAAGAAGTTGTGGCACGTACGTGCAATGCAATATCACTCAGCAATGAAATCTGTGTCATCAGGCCCGTAGCGGCATAGTGAGTGGATGCAGGTACGGTGATTCTACGTGAACTACGTCACACAGAAAAAGAAACATCATAAGATATCACTAATACACGGAATGTAAACTTGACTACACATGAACTGAATTACAAAACAGAACAGGGTCTCAAATTGAGAAAACCAACTAGTGCTTGCTTATGGGGAAAGGTGCCTTGGGGTGCTGCATAAAACCAGAGACTGAAATTAGCACAGATAACATTCCATAAGCCAAATATGTAATAGACAAGACCTACTCCTTGCTCAACGAAATGGACTCAACACCACATATTCAACGCCTAGGAATATACCTGACTAGGAAGAATCTTAAAACCCATGGATATATATGTCTCCGTAAGAGAATCAAGCGTGTGTACAGCGGCGGAAATGCAGCAGTGAAAATCCGATAAACCCCATTATCAAAATAAATTTCGAAAACAAAACACAAAGACAGTGAAATAGAGAGCAATTCTTAAATAATTCACTCAGGGCATGTGATCCAACCGGGATTGACCACATCTACACCCAGAGCTGGTTGAGACGTAAGGCTGGACACTTCTGGCTGATAGCACTGGTGAGTTTCGGTGAGCAAATGCAGACCCTTTGAAGTCATACTGCATGGTACCCATTCCATGGGTCCCAACTCTCCAGGTTCAAGGGATTCTTCCTCCAGCTAAAACATGCATGGGAAACCCAGAGTATCGTCCACCGTGTGATTGGGAAACGATTTAAAATGCATCTCAGTTTTCGTATCCTGGTCCTCGGGTTCACCATTCCAGATGCTTTACTAACACTCTCCCCGCTTGGAGAGTCAGTGCCTTTAACCTCCTGTTTGGCACAGCTTGCCATTTCTGTGCAAGATGAACAGGAATAGGGAGAACCTATGAGAGACTAGCTGTAGGTGTCTGCACGGGCAAATGTAACGCTCATTGCCCACCAGGAAGAGGAATTAAACAAAGGCTCAGTGTGCCCTGCTGGAAACAGATTAGGGCCTGAAGCAATCCTGCGGTTTTGTGCCCAGCTCACAAGAAAGCGAGTTGAAGAAAGGAGCTCAGGGGCACTGTACTTCACAAACCTGCAGAGTTATAAATGACAGCTATCCTCCAAAAATATATTGAAGTAAGCCTGCGAAGGGGACTTGAAAGCGGGGCTGAATTTCAGGAAAACGATTGCAGGGGGTAAACTGGAATTGCCCTGAAAGCATAGGAAAAGAGGCACAACGTCGACAATGATGCACTTGGCCAAAAAGGGCGTATGCGTTTTTTCCTGAATATATTTAGGAAAAAAGGCATACGCCCTTTTTGGCCAACCAAGCAAGCCTGTAAAGGAAATCTGCACTACAATGAAATCTCACTGCCCCCCCCGGGCAAAAGGGCAATCTGAAAAAAGTGTAAAATCCAGAATGGTAGGACAGGATATGGAGAACAGGGAGCCTAGTTATGCTGATTGGCAGGATGTAAATTGCCAGCAGCCAACCTGGAGAAGTGTATGGTGTTTCCTAAAACACGTAAGAAACAAAGCAACACAGCCTATGGCACTTCCACTTATGGTCCTATAGCTTACGGAAATTAAAATCAAAAACAGACAGCCACCCCAATATTTGGGACGGCTGTGTTCCCAAGAAGCTCGTCTACAGTATCAGGTAAATATCCCAGAAAGCAAAAAATGGATAAAGAAGTTGTGGCACGTACGTACAATGCAATATCACTCAGCAATGAAATCTGTGTCATCAGGCCTGTAGCGGCATAGTGAGTGGATGCAGGTACGGTGATTCTACGTGAACTACGTCACACAGAAAAAGAAACATCATAAGATATCACTAATACACGGAATGTAAACTTGACTACACATGAACTGAATTACAAAACAGAACAGGGTCTCAAATTTAGAAAACCAACTAGTGCTTGCTTATGGGGAAAGGTGCCTTGGTGTGCTGCATAAAACCAGAGACTGAAATTAGCACAGATAACTTTCCATAAGCCAAATATGTAATAGACAAGACCTACTCCTTGCTCAACGAAATGGACCCAACACCACATATTCAACGCCTAGGAATATACCTGACTAGGAAGAATCTTAAAACCCATGGATATATATGTCTCCTTAAGAGAATCAAGCGTGTGCACAGCGGCCGAAACGCAGCAGTGAAAATCCGATAAATCCCATTATCAAAATAAATTTCGAAAACAAAACACAAAGACAGTGAAATAGAGAGCAATTCTTAAATAATTCACTCAGGGCATGTGATGCAACCGGGATTGACCACATCTACACCCAGAGCTGGTTGAGACATAAGGCTGGACACTTCAGGCTGATAGCATTGGTGAGTTTCGATGAGCAAATGCAGACCCTTTGAAGTCATACTGCATGGTACCCATTCCATGGGTCCCAACTCTCCAGGTTCAAGGGATTCTTCCTCCAGCTAAAACATGCATGGGAAACCCAGAGTATCGTCCACCGTGTGATTGGGAAATGATTTAAAATGCATCTCAGTTTTCGTTTCATTGTCCTCGGGTTCACCATTCCAGATGCTTTACTAACACTCTCCCCGCTTGGAGAGTCAGTGCCTTTAACCTCCTGTTTCGCACAGCTTGCAATTTCTGTGCAAGATGAACAGGAATAGGGAGAACCAATGAGAGACTAGCTGTAGGTGTCTGCACGGGCAAATGTAACGCTCATTGCCGACCAGGAAGAGGAATTAAACAAAGGCTCAGTGTGCCCTGCTGGAAACAGATAAGGGCCTGAAGCAATCCTGCGGTTTTGTGCCCAGCTCACAAGAAAGCGAGTTGAAGAAAGGAGCTCAGGGGCACTGTACTTCACAAACCTGCAGAGTTATAAATGACAGCTATCCTCCAAAAATATATTGAAGTAAGCCTGCGAAGGGGACTTGAAAGCGGGGCAGAATTTCAGGAAAACGATTGCAGGGGGTAGACTGGAATTGCCCTGAAAGCATAGGAAAACAGGCACAACGTCGACAATGATGCACTTGGCCAAAATGTGCGTATGCGTTTTTTCCTGAATATATTCAGGAAAAAACGCATACGCACTTTTTGGCCAACCAAGCAAGCCTGTAAAGGAAATCTGCACTACAATGAAATGTCACTGCCCCCCCGGGCAAAAGGGCCATCTGAAAAAAGTGTAAAATCCAGAAAGGTAGGACAGGATATGGAGAACAGGGAGCCTTGTTATGCTGATTGGCAGGATGTAAATTGCCAGCAGCCACCCTGGAGAAGTGTATGGTGTTTCCTGAAACACGTAAGAAACAAAGCAACACAGCCTATGGCACTTCCACTTATGGTCCTATAGCTTACGGAAATTAAAATCAAAAACAGACAGCCACCCCAATATTTGGGACGGCTGTGTTCACAGGAAGCTCGTCTACAGTATCAGGTAAATATCCCAGAAAGCAAAAAATGGATAAAGAAGTTGTGGCACGTACGTGCAATGCAATATCACTCAGCAATGAAATCTGTGTCATCAGGCCCGTAGCGGCATAGTGAGTGGATGCAGGTACGGTGATTCTACGTGAACTACGTCACACAGAAAAAGAAACATCATAAGATATCACTAATACACGGAATGTAAACTTGACTACACATGAACTGAATTACAAAACAGAACAGGGTCTCAAATTTAGAAAACCAACTAGTGCTTGCTTATGGTGAAAGGTGCGTTGGGGTGCTGCATAAAACCAGAGACTGAAATTAGCACAGTAACTTTCCATAAGCCAAATATGTAATAGACAAGACCTACTCCTTGCTCAACGAAATGGACCCAACACCACATATTCAACGCCTAGGAATATACCTGACTAGGAAGAATCTTAAAACCCATGGATATATATGTCTCCATAAGAGAATCAAGCGTGTGTACAGTGGCCGAAACACAGCAGTGAAAATCCGATAAATCCCATTATCAAAATAAATTTCGAAAACAAAACACAAAGACAGTGAAATAGAGAGCAATTCTTAAATAATTCACTCAAGGCATGTGATGCAACCGGTATTGACCACATCTACACCCAAAGCTGTTTGAGACATAAGGCTGGACACTTCAGGCTGATAGAACTGGTGAGTTTCGGTGAGCAAATGCAGACCCTTTGAAGTCATACTGCATGGTACCCATTCCATGGGTCCCAACTCTCCAGGTTCAAGGCATTCTTCCTCCAGCTAAAACATGCATGGGAAACCCAGAGTATCGTCCACCGTGTGATTGGGAAACGATTTAAAATGCATCTCAGTTTTCGTATCCTGGTCCTCGGGTTCACCATTCCAGATGCTTTACTAACACTCTCCCCGCTTGGAGAGTCAGTGCCTTTAACCTCCTGTTTGGCACAGCTTGCCATTTCTGTGCAAGATGAACAGGAATAGGGAGAACCAATGAGAGACTAGCTGTAGGTGTCTGCACGGGCAAATGTAACGCTCATTGCCCACCAGGAAGAGGAATTAAACAAAGGCTCATTGTGCCCTGCTGGAAACAGATTAGGGCCTGAAGCAATCCTGCGGTTTTGTGCCCAGCTCACAAGAAAGCGAGTTGAAGAAAGGAGCTCAGGGGCACTGTACTTCACAAACCTGCAGAGTTATAAATGACAGCTATCCTCCAAAAATATATTGAAGTAAGCCTGCGAAGGGGACTTGAAAGCGGGGCTGAATTTCAGGAAAACGATTGCAGGGGGTAGACTGGAATTGCCCTGAAAGCATAGGAAAAGAGGCACAACGTCGACAATGATGCACTTGGCCAAAAAGGGCGTATGCGTTTTTTCCTGAATATATTCAGGAAATAACGCATACGCCCTTTTTGGCCAACCAAGCAAGCCTGTAAAGGAAATCTGCACTACAATGAAGTCTAACTGCCCCCTGGGCAAAAGGGCCATCTGAAAAAAATTGTAAAATCCAGAAAGGTAGGACAGGATATGGAGAAGAGGGAGCCTTGTTATGCTGATTGGCAGGATGTAAATTGCCAACAGCCACCCTGGAGAAGTGTATGGTGTTTCCTGAAACACGTAAGAAACAAAGCAACACAGCCTATGGCACTTCCACTTATGATCCCAAAGACTACGGAAATTAAAATCAAAAACAGACAGCCACCCCAATGTTTGGGACGGCTGTGTTCACAAGAAGCTCGTCTACAGTACCAGGTAAATATCCCAGAAAGCAAAAAATGGATAAAGAAGTTGTGGCACGTACGTGCAATGCAATATCACTCAGCAATGAAATCTGTGTCATCAGGCCCGTAGCGGCATAGTGAGTGGATGCAGGTACGGTGATTCTACGTGAACTACGTCACACAGAAAAAGAAACATCATAAGATATCACTAATACACGGAATGTAAACTTGACTACACATGAACTGAATTACAAAACAGAACAGGGTCTCAAATTTAGAAAACCAACTAGTGCTTGCTTATGGGGAAAGGTGCCTTGGGGTGCTGCATAAAACCAGAGACTGAAATTAGCACAGATAACATTCCATAAGCCAAATATGTAATAGACAAGACCTACTCCTTGCTCAACGAAATGGACTCAACACCACATATTCAACGCCTAGGAATATACCTGACTAGGAAGAATCTTAAAACCCATGGATTTATATGTCTCCGTAAGAGAATCAAGCGTGTGTACAGTGGCATAAAGGCAGCAGTGAAAATCCGATAAATCCCATTATCAAAATAAATTTCAAAAACAAAACACAAAGACAGTGAAATAGAGAGCAATTCTTAAATAATTCACTCAGGGCATGTGATGCAACCGGGATTGACCACATCTACACCCAGAGCTGGTTGAGACATAAGGCTGGACACTTCAGGCTGATAGCATTGGTGAGTTTCGGTGAGCAAATGCAGACCCTTTGAAGTCATACTGCATGGTACCCATTCCATGGGTCCCAACTCTCCAGGTTCAAGGGATTCTTCCTCCAGCTAAAACATGCATGGGAAACCCAGAGTATCGTCCACCATGTGATTGGGAAACGATTTAATATGTATCTCAGTTTTCGTATCCTGGTCCTCGGGTTCACCATTCCAGATGCTTTACTAACACTCTCCCCGCTTGGAGAGTCAGTGCCTTTAACCTCCTCTTTGGCACAGCTTGCAATTTCTGTGCAAGATGAACAGGAATAGGGAGAACCAATGAGAGACTAGCTGTAGGTGTCTGCACGGGCAAATGTAACGCTCATTTCCCACCAGGAAGAGGAATTAAACAAAGGCTCAGCATGCCCTGCCGAAAACAGATTAGGGCCTGAAGCAATCCTGCGGTTTTGTGCCCAGCTCACAAGAAAGCGAGTTGAACAGAGGAGCTCAGGGGCACTGTAATTCACAAACCTGCAGAGTTATAAATGACAGCTATCCTCCAAAAATATATTGAATAAAGCCTGCGAAGGGGACTTGAAAGCGGGGCAGAGTTTCAGGAAAACCATTGCAGGGGGTAGACTGGAATTGCCCTGAAAGCGTAGGAAAAGAGGCAGAAGGTGGACAATGATGCACTTGGCCAAAAAGGGCGTATGCGTTTTTTCCTGAATATATTCAGGAAAAAACGCATACGCCCTTTTTGGCCAACCAAGCAAGCCTGTAAAGGAAATCTGCACTACAATGAAGTCTCACTGCCCCCCGGGCAAAAGGGCCATCTGAAAAAAGTGTAAAATCCAGAAAGGTAGGACAGGATATGGAGAACAGGGAGCCTTGTTATGCTGATTGGCAGGATGTAAATTGCCAGCAGCCACCCTGGAGAAGTGTATGGTGTTTCCTGAAACACGTAAGAAACAAAGCAACACAGCCTATGGCACTTCCACTTATGGTCCTATAGATTACGGAAATTAAAATCAAAAACAGAGAGCCACCCCAAAGTTTGGGACGGCTGTGTTCCCAAGAAGCCCGTCTACAGTACCAGGTAAATATCCCAGAAAGCAAAAAATGGATAAATAATTTGTGGCACGTACGTGCAATGCAATATCACTCAGCAATGAAATCTGTGTCATCAGGCCCGTAGCGGCATAGTGAGTGGATGCAGGTACGGTGATTCTACGTGAACTACCTCACACAGAAAAAGAAACATCATAAGATATCACTAATACACGGAATGTAAACTTGACTACACATGAACTGAATTACAAAACAGAACAGGGTGTCAAATTTAGAAAACCAACTAGTGCTTGCTTATGGGGAAAGGTGCCTTGGGGTGCTGCATAAAACCAGAGACTGAAATTAGCACAGATAACATTCCATAAGCCAAATATGTAATAGACAAGACCTACACCTTGCTCAACGAAATGGACTCAACACCACATATTCAACGCCTAGGAATATACCTGACTAGGAAGAGTCTTAAAACCCATGGATTTATATGTATCCGTAAGAGAATCAAGCGTGTGTACAGCGGCATAAACGCAGCAGTGAAAATCTGATAAATCCCATTATCAAAATAAATTTCAAAAACAAAACACAAAGACAGTGAAATAGAGAGCAATTCTTAAATAATTCACTCAGGGCATGTGATGCAACCGGGATTTAACACATCTACACCCAGAGCTGGTTGAGACATAAGGCAGGACACTTCAGGCTGATAGCATTGGTGAGTTTCGGTGAGCAAATGCAGACCCTTTGAAGTCATACTGCATGGTACCCATTCCATGGGTCCCAACTCTCCAGGTTCAAGGGATTCTTCCTCCAGCTAAAACATGCATGGGAAACGCAGAGTATCGTCCACCGGGTGATTGGGAGACGATTTAAAATGCATCTCAGTTTTCAATTCCTGGTCCTCGGGTTCACCATTCCAGATGCTTTACTAACACTCTCCCCACTTGGAGAGTCAGTGCCTTTAACCTCCTCTTTGGCACAGCTTGCCATTTCTGTGCAAGATGAACAGGAATAGGGAGAACCAATGAGAGACTAGCTGTAGGTGTCTGCACGGGCAAATGTAACGCTCATTTCCCACCAGGAAGAGGAATTAACCAAAGGCTCAGTGTGCCCTGCCGGAAACAGATTAGGGCCTGAAGCAATCCTGTGGTTTTGTGCCCAGCTCACAAGAAAGCGAGTTGAAGAAAGGAGCTCAGGGGCACTGTAATTCACAAACCTGCAGAGTTATAAATGACAGCTATCCTCCAAAAATATATTGAAGTAAGCCTGCGAAGGGGACTTGAAATCGGGGTAGAATTTCAGGAAAACGATTGCAGGGGGTAGACTGGAATTGCCCTGAAAGCATAGGAAAAGAGGCACAACGTCGACAATGATGCACTTGGCCAAAAAGGGCGTACGCGTTTTTTCCTGAATATATTCAGGAAAAAACGCGTACGCCCTTTTTGGCCAACCAAGCAAGCCTGTAAAGGAAATCGGCACTACAATAAAGTCTCACTGCCCCCCGGGCAAAAGGGCCATCTGAAAAAAGTGTAAAATCCAGAAAGGTAGGACAGGATATGGAGAACAGGGAGCCTTGTTATGCTGATTGGCAGGATGTAAATTGCCAGCAGCCACCCTGGAGAAGTGTATGGTGTTTCCTGAAACACGTAAGAAACAAAGCAACACAGCCTATGGCACTTCCACTTATGGTCCTATAGCTTACAGAAATTAAAATCAAAAACAGACAGCCACCCCAATATTTGGGATGGCTGTGTTCACAAGAAGCTCGTCTACAGTATCAGGTAAATATCCCAGAAAGCAAAAAATGGATAAAGAAATTGTGGCACGTACGTACAATGCAATATCACTTAGCAATGAAATCTGTGTCATCAGACACGTAGCGGCATAGTGAGTGGAGGCAGGGACGGTGATTCTACGTGAACTACGTCACACAGAAAAAGAAACATCATAAGATATCACTAATACACGGAATGTAAACTTGACTACACATGAACTGAATTACAAAACAGAACAGGGTCTCAAATTGAGAAAACCAACTAGTGCTTGCTTATGGGGAAAGGTGCGTTGGGGTGCTGCATAAAACCAGAGACTGAAATTAGCACAGATAACTTTCCATAAGCCAAATATGTAATAGACAAGACCTACTCCTTGCTCAATGAAATGGACCCAACACCACATATTCAACGCCTAGGAATATACCTGACTAGGAAGAATCTTAAAACCCATGGATATATATGTCTCCGTAAGAGAATCAAGCGTGTGTACAGCGGCCGAAACGCAGCAGTGAAAATCCGATAAATCCCATTATCAAAATAAATTTCGAAAACAAAACACAAAGACATTGAAATAGAGAGCAATTCTTAAATAATTCACTCAGGGCATGTGATGCAACCGGGATTGACCACATCTACACCCAGAGCTGGTTGAGATGTAAGGCTGAACACTTCAGGCTGATAGCATTGGTGAGTTTCGGTGAGCAAATGCAGACCCTTTGAAGTCATACTGCATGGTACCCATTCCATGGGTCCCAAATCTCCAGGTTCAAGGGATTCTTCCTCCAGCTAAAACATGCATGGGAAACCCAGAGTATCGTCCACCGTGTGATTGGGAAACGATTTAAAATGCATCTCAGTTTTCGTATCCTGGTTCTCGGGTTCACCATTCCAGATGCTTTACTAACACTCTCCCCGCTTGGAGAGTCAGTGCCTTTAACCTCCTGTTGGGCACAGCTTGCAATTTCTGTGCAAGATGAACAGGAATAGGGAGAACCAGTGAGAGACTAGCTGTAGGTGTCTGCACGGGCAAATGTAATGCTCATTGCCGACCAGGAAGAGGAATTAAACAAAGGCTCAGAGTGCCCTGCTGAAAACAGATTAGGGCCTGAAGCAATCATGGGGTTTTGTGCCCAGCTCACAAGAAAGCGAGTTGAAGAAAGGAGCTCAGGGGCACTGTAATTCACAAACCTGCAGAGTTATAAATGACAGCTATCCTCCAAAAATATATTGAAGTAAGCCTGCGAAGGGGACTTGAAAGCGGGGCAGAATTTCAGGAAAACGATTGCAGGGGGTAGACTGGAATTGCCCTGAAAGCATAGGAAAAGAGGCAGAACGTCGACAATGATGCACTTGGCCAAAAAGGGCGTATGCGTTTTTTCCTGAATATATTCAGGAAAAAACGCATACGCCCTTTTTGGCCAACCAAGCAAGCCTGTAAAGGAAATCTGCACTACAATGAAGTCTCACTGCCCCCCGGGCAAAAGGGCCATCTGAAAAAAGTGTAAAATCTAGAAATGTAGGACAGGATATGGAGAACAGTGAGCCTTGTTATGCTGATTGGCAGGATGTAAATTGCCAGCAGCCACCCTGGAGAAGTGTATGGTGTTTCCTGAAACACGTAAGAAACAAAGCAACACAGCCTATGGCACTTCCACTTATGGTCCTATAGCTTACGGAAATTAAAATCAAAAACAGACAGCCACCCCAATATTTGGGACGGCTGTGTTCACAAGAAGCTCGTCTACAGTATCAGGTAAATATCCCAGAAAGCAAAAAATGGATAAAGAAGTTGTGGCACGTACGTACAATGCAATATCACTCAGCAATGAAATCTGTGTCATCAGGCCCGTAGCGGCATAGTGAGTGGATGCAGGTACGGTGAATCTACGTGAACTACGTCACACAGAAAAAGAAACATCATAAGATATCACTAATACACGGAATGTAAACTTGACTACACATGAACTGAATTACAAAACAGAACAGGGTCTCAAATTTAGAAAACCAACTAGTGCTTGCTTATGGGGAAAGGTGCCTTGGGGTGCTGCATAAAACCAGAGACTGAAATTAGTACAGATATCCTTGCATAAGACAAATATGTAATAGACAAGACCTACTCCTTGCTCCACGAAATGGACTCAACACCACATATTCAACGCCTAGGAATATACCTGACTAGGAAGAATCTTAATACCCATGGTTATATATGTCTCCGTAAGAGAATCAAGCGTGTGTACAGCGGCCGATACGCAGCAGTGAAAATCCGATAAATCCCATTATCAAAATAAATTTCGAAAACAAAACACAAAGACAGTGAAATAGAGAGCGATTCTTAAATAATTCACTCAGGGCATGTGATGCAACCAGGATTGACCACATCTACACCCAGAGCTGGTTGAGACATAAGGCTGGACACTACAGGCTGATAGCATTTGTGAGTTTCGGTGAGCAAATGCAGACCCTTTGAAGTCATACTGCATGGTACCTATTCCATGGGTCCCAACTCTTCAGGTTCAAGGGATTCTTCCTCCAGCTAAAACATGCATGGGAAACCCACAGTATGGTCCACCGTGTGATTGGGAAACGATTTAAAATGCATCTCAGTTTTCGTATCCTGGTCCTCGGGTTCACCATTCCAGATGCTTTACTAACACTCTCCCCGCTTGGAGAGTCACGGCCTTTAACATCCTGTTTCGCACAGCTTGCAATTTCTGTGCAAGATGAACAGGAATAGGGAGAACCAATGAGAGACTAGCTGTAGGTGTCTGCACGGGCAAATGTAACGCTCATTTCCCACCAGGAAGAGGAATTAACCAAAGGCTCAGTGTGCCCTGCTGGAAACAGATTAGGGCCTGAAGCAATCCTGCGGTTTTGTGCCCAGCTCACAAGAAAGCGAGTTGAAGAAAGGAGCTCAGGGGCACTGTAGTTCACAAACCTGCAGAGTTATAAATGACAGCTATCCTCCAAAAATATATTGAAGTAAGCCTGCGAAGGGGACTTGAAAGCGGGGCTGAATTTCAGGAAAACGATTGCAGGGGGTAGACTGGAATTGCCCTGAAAGCATAGGAAAAGAGGCACAAGGTCGACAATGATGCACTTGGCCAAAAAGGGCGTATGCGTTTTTTCCTGAATATATTCAGGAAAAAACGCATACGCCCTTTTTGGCCAACCAAGCAAGCCTGTAAAGGAAATCTACACTACAATGAAATCTCACTGCCCCCCCTGGCAAAAGGGCCATCTGAAAAAAGTGTAAAATCCAGAAAGGTAGGACAGGATATGGAGAACAGGGAGCCTTGTTATGCTGATTGGCAGGATGTAAATTGTGAACTGCCACCCTGGAGAAGTGTATGGTGTTTCCTGAAACACTTAAGAAACAAAGCAACACAGCCTATGGCACTTCCACTTATGGTCCTATAGCTTACGGAAATTAAAATCAAAAACAGACAGCCACCCCAATATTTGGGATGGCTGTGTTCACAAGAAGCTCGTCTACAGTATCAGGTAAATATCCCAGAAAGCAAAAAATGGATAAAGAAATTGTGGCACGTACGTACAATGCAATATCACTTAGCAATGAAATCTGTGTCATCAGACACGTAGCGGCATAGTGAGTGGAGGCAGGGACGGTGATTCTACGTGAACTACGTCACACAGAAAAAGAAACATCATAAGATATCACTAATACACGGAATGTAAACTTGACTACACATGAACTGAATTACAAAACAGAACAGGGTCTCAAATTTAGAAAACCAACTAGTGCTTGCTTATGGGGAAAGGTGCGTTGGGGTGCTGCATAAAACCAGAGACTGAAATTAGCACAGATAACTTTCCATAAGCCAAATATGTAATAGACAAGACCTACTCCTTGCTCAATGAAATGGACCCAACACCACATATTCAACGCCTAGGAATATACCTGACTAGGAAGAATCTTAAAACCCATGGATATATATGTCTCCGTAAGATAATCAAGCGTGTGTACAGCGGCCGAAACGCAGCAGTGAAAATCCGATAAATCCCATTATCAAAATAAATTTCGAAAACAAAACACAAAGACAGTGAAATAGAGAGCAATTCTTAAATAATTCACTCAGGGCATGTGATGCAACCGGGATTTACCACATCTACACCCAGAGCTGGTTGAGACATAAGGCTGGACACTTCAGGCTGATAGCATTGGTGAGTTTCGGTGAGCAAATGCAGACCCTTTGAAGTCATACTGCATGGTACCCATTCCATGGGTCCCAACTCTCCAGGTTCAAGGGATTCTTCCTCCAGCTAAAACATGCATGGGAAACACAGAGTATCGTCCACCGTGTGATTGGGAGACGATTTAAAATGCATCTCAGTTTTCGATTCCTGGTCCTCGGGTTCACCATTCCAGACGGTTTACTAACACTCTCCCCGCTTGGAGAGTCAGTGCCTTTAACCTCCTGTTTGGCACAGCTTGCAATTTCCGCGCAAGATGAACAGGAATAGGGAGAACCAATGAGAGACTAGCTATAGGTGTCTGCACGGACAAATGTAAGGCACATTTCCCACCAGGAAGAGGAATTAACCAAAGGCTCAGCGTGCCCTGCCAGAAACAGATTAGGGCCTGAAGCAATCCTGCGGTTTTGTGCCCAGCTCACAAGAAAGCGAGTTGAAGAAAGGAGCTCAGGGGCACTGTAATTCACAAACCTGCAGAGTTATAAATGACAGCTATCCTCCAAAAATATATTGAAGTAAGCCTGCGAAGGGGACTTGAAAGCGGGACAGAATTTCAGGAAAACGATTGCAGGGGGTAGACTGGAATTGCCCAGAAAGCATAGGAAAAGAGGCAGAACGTCGACAATGGTGCACTTGGCCAAAAAGTGTGTATGCATTTTTTCCTGAATATATTCAGGAAAAAACGCATACACCCTTTTTCGCAAACCAAGAAAGCCTGTAAAGGAAATCTGCACTACAATGAAGTCTAACTGCCCCCTGGGCAAAAGGGCCATCTGAAAAAAGTGTAAAATCCAGAAAGGTAGGACAGGATATGGAGAAGAGGGAGCCTTGTTATGCTGATTGGCAGGATGTAAATTGCCAACAGCCACCCTGGAGAAGTGTATGGTGTTTCCTGAAACACGTAAGAAACAAAGCAACACAGCCTATGGCACTTCCACTTATGATCCCAAAGATTACGGAAATTAAAATCAAAAACAGACACCCACCCCAATGTTTGGGACGGCTGTGTTCCCAAGAAGCTCGTCTACAGTACCAGGTAAATATCCCAGAAAGCAAAAAATGGATAAAGAAGTTGTGGCACGAACGTGCAATGCAATATCACTCAGCAATGAAATCTGTGTCATCAGGCCCGTAGCGGCATAGTGAGTGGATGCAGGTACGGTGATTCTACGTGAATTACGTCACACAGAAAAAGAAACATCATAAGATATCACTAATACACGGAATGTAAACTTGACTACACATGAACTGAATTACAAAACAGAACAGGGTCTCAAATTTAGAAAACCAACTAGTGCTTGCTTATGGGGAAAGTTGCCTTGGGGTGCTGCATAAAACCAGAGACTGAAATTAGCACAGATAACATTACATAAGCCAAATATGTAATAGACAAGACCTACTCCTTGCTCAACGAAATGGACTCAACACCACATATTCAACGCCTAGGAATATAACTGACTAGGAAGAATCTTAAAACCCATGGATTTATATGTCTCCGTAAGAGAATCAAGCGTGTGTACAGTGGCATAAAGGCAGCAGTGAAAATCCGATAAATCCCATTATCAAAATAAATTTCAAAAACAAAACACAAAGACAGTGAAATAGAGAGCAATTCTTAAATAATTCACTCAGGGCATGTGATGCAACCGGGATTGACCACATCTACACCCAGAGCTGGTTGAGACATAAGGCTGGACACTTCAGGCTGATAGCATTGGTGAGTTTCGGTGAGCAAATTCAGACCCTTTGAAGTCATACTGCATGGTACCCATTCCATGGGTCCCAACTCTCCAGGTTCAAGGGATTCTTCCTCCAGCTAAAACATGCATGGGAAACCCAGAGTATCGTCCACCATGTGATTGGGAAACGATTTAAAATGTATCTCAGTTTTCGTATCCTGGTCCTCGGGTTCACCATTCCAGATGCTTTACTAACACTCTCCCCGCTTGGAGAGTCAGTGCCTTTAACCTCCTCTTTGGCACAGCTTGCAATTTCTGTGCAAGATGAACAGGAATAGGGAGAACCAATGAGAGACTAGCTGTAGGTGTCTGCACGGGCAAATGTAACGCTCATTTCCCACCAGGAAGAGGAATTAACCAAAGGCTCAGTGTGCCCTGCCGGAAACAGATTAGGGCCTGAAGCAATCCTGCGGTTTTGTGCCCAGCTCACAAGAAAGCGAGTTGAAGAAAGGAGCTCAGGGGCACTGTAATTCACAAACCTGCAGAGTTATAAATGACAGCTATCCTCCAAAAATATATTGAAGTAAGCCTGCGAAGGGGACTTGAAATCGGGGTAGAATTTCAGGAAAACGATTGCAGGGGGTAGACTGGAATTGCCTTGAAAGCATAGGAAAAGAGGCACAACGTCGACAATGATGCACTTGGCCAAAAAGGGCGTATGCGTTTTTTCCTGAATATATTCAGGAAACAACGCGTACGCCCTTTTTGGCCAACCAAGCAAGCCTGTAAAGGAAATCGGCACTACAATAAAGTCTCACTGCCCCCCGGGCAAAAGGGCCATCTGAAAAAAGTGTAAAATCCAGAAAGGTAGGACAGGATATGGAGAACAGGGAGCCTTGTTATGCTGATTGGCAGGATGTAAATTGCCAGCAGCCACCCTGGAGAAGTGTATGGTGTTTCCTGAAACACGTAAGAAACAAAGCAACACAGCCTATGGCACTTCCACTTATGGTCCTATAGCTTACGGAAATTAAAATCAAAAACAGACAGCCACCCCAATATTTGGGATGGCTGTGTTCACAAGAAGCTCGTCTACAGTATCAGGTAAATATCCCAGAAAGCAAAAAATGGATAAAGAAATTGTGGCACGTACGTACAATGCAATATCACTTAGCAATGAAATCTGTGTCATCAGACACGTAGTGGCATAGTGAGTGGAGGCAGGGACGGTGATTCTACGTGAACTACGTCACACAGAAAAAGAAACATCATAAGATATCACTAATACATGGAATGTAAACTTGACTACACATGAACTGAATTACAAAACAGAACAGGGTCTCAAATTTAGAAAACCAACTAGTGCTTGCTTATGGGGAAAGGTGCGTTGGGGTGCTGCATAAAACCAGAGACTGAAATTAGCACAGATAACTTTCCATAAGCCAAATATGTAATAGACAAGACCTACTCCTTGCTCAATGAAATGGACCCAACACCACATATTCAACGCCTAGGAATATACCTGACTAGGAAGAATCTTAAAACCCATGGATATATATGTCTCCGTAAGAGAATCAAGCGTGTGTACAGCGGCCGAAACGCAGCAGTGAAAATCCGATAAATCCCATTATCAAAATAAATTTCGAAAACAAAACACAAAGACATTGAAATAGAGAGCAATTCTTAAATAATTCACTCAGGGCATGTGATGCAACCGGGATTGACCACATCTACACCCAGAGCTGGTTGAGATGTAAGGCTGAACACTTCAGGCTGATAGCATTGGTGAGTTTCGGTGAGCAAATGCAGACCCTTTGAAGTCATACTGCATGGTACCCATTCCATGGGTCCCAAATCTCCAGGTTCAAGGGATTCTTCCTCCAGCTAAAACATGCATGGGAAACCCAGAGTATCGTCCACCGTGTGATTGGGAAACGATTTAAAATGCATCTCAGTTTTCGTATCCTGGTTCTCGGGTTCACCATTCCAGATGCTTTACTAACACTCTCCCCGCTTGGAGAGTCAGTGCCTTTAACCTCCTGTTGGGCACAGCTTGCAATTTCTGTGCAAGATGAACAGGAATAGGGAGAACCAGTGAGAGACTAGCTGTAGGTGTCTGCACGGGCAAATGTAATGCTCATTGCCGACCAGGAAGAGGAATTAAACAAAGGCTCAGCGTGCCCTGCTGAAAACAGATTAGGGCCTGAAGCAATCATGGGGTTTTGTGCCCAGCTCACAAGAAAGCGAGTTGAAGAAAGGAGCTCAGGGGCACTGTAATTCACAAACCTGCAGAGTTATAAATGACAGCTATCCTCCAAAAATATATTGAAGTAAGCCTGCGAAGGGGACTTGAAAGCGGGGCAGAATTTCAGGAAAACGATTGCAGGGGTAGACTGGAATTGCCCTGAAAGCATAGGAAAAGAGGCAGAACGTCGACAATGATGCACTTGGCCAAAAAGGGCGTATGCGTTTTTTCCTGAATATATTCAGGAAAAAACGCATACGCCCTTTTTGGCCAACCAAGCAAGCCTGTAAAGGAAATCTGCACTACAATGAAGTCTCACTGCCCCCCGGGCAAAAGGGCCATCTGAAAAAAGTGTAAAATCTAGAAATGTAGGACAGGATATGGAGAACAGGGAGCCTTGTTATGCTGATTGGCAGGATGTAAATTGCCAGCAGCCACCCTGGAGAAGTGTATGGTGTTTCCTGAAACACGTAAGAAACAAAGCAACACAGCCTATGGCACTTCCACTTATGGTCCTATAGCTTACGGAAATTAAAATCAAAAACAGACAGCCACCCCAATATTTGGGACGGCTGTGTTCACAAGAAGCTCGTCTACAGTATCAGGTAAATATCCCAGAAAGCAAAAAATGGATAAAGAAGTTGTGGCACGTACGTACAATGCAATATCACTCAGCAATGAAATCTGTGTCATCAGGCCCGTAGCGGCATAGTGAGTGGATGCAGGTACGGTGAATCTACGTGAACTACGTCACACAGAAAAAGAAACATCATAAGATATCACTAATACACGGAATGTAAACTTGACTAAACATGAACTGAATTACAAAACAGAACAGGGTCTCAAATTTAGAAAACCAACTAGTGCTTGCTTATGGGGAAAGGTGCCTTGGGGTGCTGCATAAAACCAGAGACTGAAATTAGTACAGATATCATTCCATAAGACAAATATGTAATAGACAAGACCTACTCCTTGCTCCACGAAATGGACTCAACACCACGTATTCAACGCCTAGGAATATACCTGACTAGGAAGAATCTTAATACCCATGGTTATATATGTCTCCGTAAGAGAATCAAGCGTGTGTACAGCGGCCGATACGCAGCAGTGAAAATCCGATAAATCCCATTATCAAAATAAATTTCGAAAACAAAACACAAAGACAGTGAAATAGAGAGCGATTCTTAAATAATTCACTCAGGGCATGTGATGCAACCGGGATTGACCACATCTACACCCAGAGCTGGTTGAGACATAAGGCTGGACACTAGAGGCTGATAGCATTTGTGAGTTTCGGTGAGCAAATGCAGACCCTTTGAAGTCATACTGCATGGTACCTATTCCATGGGTCCCAACTCTTCAGGTTCAAGGGATTCTTCCTCCAGCTAAAACATGCATGGGAAACCCACAGTATGGTCCAACGTGTGATTGGGAAACGATTTAAAATGCATCTCAGTTTTCGTATCCTGGTCCTCGGGTTCACCATTCCAGATGCTTTACTAACACTCTCCCCGCTTGGAGAGTCACGGCCTTTAACATCCTGTTTCGCACAGCTTGCAATTTCTGTGCAAGATGAACAGGAATAGGGAGAACCAATGAGAGACTAGCTGTAGGTGTCTGCACGGGCAAATGTAACGCTCATTTCCCACCAGGAAGAGGAATTAACCAAAGGCTCAGTGTGCCCTGCTGGAAACAGATTAGGGCCTGAAGCAATCCTGCGGTTTTGTGCCCAGCTCACAAGAAAGCGAGTTGAAGAAAGGAGCTCAGGGGCACTGTAGTTCACAAACCTGCAGAGTTATAAATGACAGCTATCCTCCAAAAATATATTGAAGTAAGCCTGCGAAGGGGACTTGAAAGCGGGGCTGAATTTCAGGAAAACGATTGCAGGGGGTAGACTGGAATTGCCCTGAAAGCATAGGAAAAGAGGCACAACGTCGACAATGATGCACTTGGCCAAAAAGGGCGTATGCGTTTTTTCCTGAATATATTCAGGAAAAAACGCATACGCCCTTTTTGGCCAACCAAGCAAGCCTGTAAAGGAAATCTGCACTACAATGAAATCTCACTGCCCCCCCGGGCAAAAGGGCCATCTGAAAAAAGTGTAAAATCCAGAAAGGTAGGACAGGATATGGAGAACAGGGAGCCTTGTTATGCTGATTGGCAGGATGTAAATTGTGAACTGCCACCCTGGAGAAGTGTATGGTGTTTCCTGAAACACGTAAGAAACAAAGCAACACAGCCTATGGCACTTCCACTTATGGTCCTATAGCTTACGGAAATTAAAATCAAAAACAGACAGCCACCCCAATATTTGGGATGGCTGTGTTCACAAGAAGCTCGTCTACAGTATCAGGTAAATATCCCAGAAAGCAAAAAATGGATAAAGAAATTGTGGCACGTACGTACAATGCAATATCACTTAGCAATGAAATCTGTGTCATCAGACACGTAGCGGCATAGTGAGTGGAGGCAGGGACGGTGATTCTACGTGAACTACGTCACACAGAAAAAGAAACATCATAAGATATCACTAATACACGGAATGTAAACTTGACTACACATGAACTGAATTACAAAACAGAACAGGGTCTCAAATTTAGAAAACCAACTAGTGCTTGCTTATGGGGAAAGGTGCGTTGGGGTGCTGCATAAAACCAGAGACTGAAATTAGCACAGATAACTTTCCATAAGCCAAATATGTAATAGACAAGACCTACTCCTTGCTCAATGAAATGGACCCAACACCACATATTCAACGCCTAGGAATATACCTGACTAGGAAGAATCTTAAAACCCATGGATATATATGTCTCCGTAAGAGAATCAAGCGTGTGTACAGCGGCCGAAACGCAGCAGTGAAAATCCGATAAATCCCATTATCAAAATAAATTTCGAAAACAAAACACAAAGACATTGAAATAGAGAGCAATTCTTAAATAATTCACTCAGGGCATGTGATGCAACCGGGATTGACCACATCTACACCCAGAGCTGGTTGAGATGTAAGGCTGAACACTTCAGGCTGATAGCATTGGTGAGTTTCGGTGAGCAAATGCAGACCCTTTGAAGTCATACTGCATGGTACCCATTCCATGGGTCCCAACTCTCCAGGTTCAAGGGATTCTTCCTCCAGCTAAAACATGCATGGGAAACCCAGAGTATCGTCCACCGTGTGATTGGGAAACGATTTAAAATGCATCTCAGTTTTCGTATCCTGGTTCTCGGGTTCACCTTTCCAGATGCTTTACTAACACTCTCCCCGCTTGGAGAGTCAGTGCCTTTAACCTCCTGTTGGGCACAGCTTGCAATTTCTGTGCAAGATGAACAGGAATAGGGAGAACCAGTGAGAGACTAGCTGTAGGTGTCTGCACGGGCAAATGTAACGCTCATTTCCCACCAGGAAGAGGAATTAACCAAAGGCTCAGTGTGCCCTGCTGGAAACAGATTAGGGCCTGAAGCAATCCTGCGGTTTTGTGCCCAGCTCACAAGAAAGCGAGTTGAAGAAAGGAGCTCAGGGGCACTGTAATTCACAAACCTGCAGAGTTATAAATGACAGCTATCCTCCAAAAATATATTGAAGTAAGCCTGCGAAGGGGACTTGAAAGCGGGGCAGAATTTCAGGAAAACGATTGCAGGGGGTAGACTGGAATTGCCCTGAAAGCATAGGAAAAGAGGCAGAACGTCGACAATGATGCACTTGGCCAAAAAGGGCGTATGCGTTTTTTCCTGAATATATTCAGGAAAAAACGCATACGCCCTTTTTGGCCAACCAAGCAAGCCTGTAAAGGAAATCTGCACTACAATGAAGTCTCACTGCCCCCTGGGCAAAAGGGCCATCTGAAAAAAGTGTAAAATCGAGAAATGTAGGACAGGATATGGAGAACAGGGAGCCTTGTTATGCTGATTGGCAGGATGTAAATTGCCAGCAGCCACCCTGGAGAAGTGTATGGTGTTTCCTGAAACACGTAAGAAACAAAGCAACACAGCCTATGGCACTTCCACTTATGGTCCTATAGCTTACGGAATTTAAAATCAAAAACAGACAGCCACCCCAATATTTGGGACGGCTGTGTTCACAAGAAGCTCGTCTACAGTATCAGGTAAATATCCCAGAAAGCAAAAAATGGATAAAGAAGTTGTGGCACGTACGTACAATGCAATATCACACAGCAATGAAATCTGTGTCATCAGGCCCGTAGCGGCATAGTGAGTGGATGCAGGTACGGTGAATCTACGTGAACTACGTCACACAGAAAAAGAAACATCATAAGATATCACTAATACACGGAATGTAAACTGGACTACACATGAACTGAATTACAAAAAAGAACAGGGTCTCAAATTTAGAAAACCAACTAATGCTTGCTTATGGGGAAAGGTGCCTTGGGGTGCTGCATAAAACCAGAGACTGAAATTAGCACAGATAACATTCCATAAGCCAAATATGTAATAGACAAGACCTACTCCTTGCTCAACGAAATGGACCCAACACCACATATTCAACGCCTAGGAATATACCTGACTAGGAAGAATCTTAAAACCCATGGATATATATGTCTCCGTAAGAGAATCAAGCGTGTGTACAGCGGCCGAAACGCAGCAGTGAAAATCCGATAAATCCCATTATCAAAATAAATTTCGAAAACAAAACACAAAGACAGTGAAATAGAGAGCAATTCTTAAATAATTCACTCAGGGCATGTGATGCAACCGGGATTGACCACATCTACACCCACAGCTGGTTGAGACATAAGGCTCGACACTTCAGGCTGATAGCATTGGTGAGTTTCGGTGAGCAAATGCAGACCCTTTGAAGTCATACTGCATGGTACCCATTCCATGGGTCCCAACTCTCCAGGTTCAAGGGATTCTTCCTCCAGCTAAAACATGCATGGGAAACCCAGAGTATCGTCCACCGTGTGATTGGGAATCGATTTAAAATGCATCTCAATTTTGTATCCTGGTCCTCGGGTTCACCATTCCAGATGCTTTACTAACACTCTCCCCGCTTGGAGAGTCAGTGCCTTTAACCTCCTGTTTGGCACAGCTTGCAATTTCTGTGCAAGATGAACAGGAATAGGGAGAACCAATGAGAGACTAGCTGTAAGTGTCTGCACGGGCAAATGTAACGCTCATTGCCGACCAGGAAGAGGAATTAAACAAAGGCTCAGCGTGCCCTGCTGGAAACAGATTAGGGCCTGAAGCAATCCTGCGGTTTTGTGCCCAGCTCACAAGAAAGCGAGTTGAAGAAAGGATCTCAGGGGCACTGTAATTCACAAACCTGCAGAGTTATAAATGACAGCTATCCTCCAAAAATATATTGAAGTAAGCCTGCGAAGGGGACTTGAAAGCGGGGCAGAATTTCAGGAAAACAATTGCAGGGGGTAGACTGGAATTGCCCTGAAAGCATAGGAAAAGAGGCACAACGTCGACAATGATGCAGTTGGCCAAAAAGGGCGTATGCGTCTTTTCCTGAATATATTCAGGAAAAAACGCATACGCACTTTTTGGCCAACCAAGCAAGCCTGTAAAGGAAATCTGCACTACAATGAAGTCTCACTGCCCCCCGGGCAAAAGGGCCATCTGAAAAAAGTGTAAAATCCAGAAATGTAGGATAGGATATGGAGAACAGGGAGCCTTGTTATGCTGATTGGCAGGATGTAAATTGCTGGCAGCCACCCTGGCAAAGTGTATGGTGTTTCCTGAAACACGTAAGAAACAAAGCAACACAGCCTATGGCACTTCCACTTATGGTCCTATAGCTTACGGAAATTAAAATCAAAAACAGACAGCCACCCCAATATTTGGGACGGCTGTGTTCACAAGAAGCTCGTCTACAGTATCAGGTAAATATCCCAGAAAGCAAAAAATGGATAAAGAAGTTGTGGCACGTACGTACAATGCAATATCACTCAGCAATGAAATCTGTTTCATCAGGCCCGTAGTGGCATAGTGAGTGGATGCAGGTACGGTGATTCTACGTGAACTACGTCACACAGAAAAAGAAACATCATAAGATATCACTAATACACGGAATGTAAACTTGACTACACATGAACTGAATTACAAAACAGAACAGGGTCTCAAATTTAGAAAACCAACTAGTGCTTGCTTATGGGGAAAGGTGCCTTGGGGTGCTACATAAAACCAGAGACTGAAATTAGTACAGATATCATTCCATAAGACAAATATGTAATAGACAAGACCTACTCCTTGCTCAACGAAATGGACTCAACACCACATATTCAACGCCTAGGAATATACCTGACTAGGAAGAATCTTAATACCCATGGTTATATATGTCTCCGTAAGAGAATCAAGCGTGTGTACAGCGGCCGATACGCAGCAGTGAAAATCCGATAAATCCCATTATCAAAATAAATTTCGACAACAAAACACAAAGACAGTGAAATAGAGAGCGATTCTTAAATAATTCACTCAGGGCATGTGATGCAACCGGGATTGACCACATCTAAACCCAGAGCTGGTTGAGACATAAGGCTGGACACTACAGGCTGATAGCATTTGTGAGTTTCGGTGAGCAAATGCAGACCCTTAGAAATCATACTGCATGGTACCTATTCCATGGGTCCCAACTCTTCAGGTTCAAGGGATTCTTCCTCCAGCTAAAACACGCATGGGAAACCCACAGTATGGTCCACCGTGTGATTGGGAAACGATTTAAAATGCATCTCAGTTTTCGTATCCTGGTCCTCGGGTTCACCATTCCAGATGCTTTACTAACACTCTCCCCGCTTGGAGACTCAGTGCCTTTAACCTCCTGTTTGGCACAGCTTGCAATTTCTGTGCAAGATGAACAGGAATAGGGAGAAACAATGAGAGACTAGCTATAGGTGTCTGCACGGGCAAATGTAACGCTCATTTCCCACCAGGAAGAGGAATTAAACAAAGGCTCAGTGTGCCCTGCTGGAAACAGATTAGGGCCTGAAGCAATCCTGCGGTTTTGTGCCCAGCTCACAAGAAAGCGAGTTGAAGAAAGGAGCTCAGGGGCACTGTAGTTTACAAACCTGCAGAGTTATAAATGACAGCTATCCTCCAAAAATATATTGAAGTAAGCCTGCGAAGGGGACTTGAAAACGGGGCTGAATTTCACGAAAACGATTGCAGGGGGTAGACTGGAATTGCCCTGAAAGCATAGGAAAAGAGGCACAACGTCGACAATGATGCACTTGGCCAAAAAGGGCGTATGCGTTTTTTCCTGAATATATTCAGGAAAAAACGCATACGCCCTTTTTGGCCAACCAAGCAAGCCTGTAAACGAAATCTGCACTACAATGAAATCTCACTGCCCCCCCGGGCAAAAGGGCCATCTGAAAAAAGTGTAAAATCCAGAAAGGTAGGACAGGATATGGAGAACAGGGAGCCTTGTTATGCTGATTGGCAGGATGTAAATTGTGAACCGCCACCCTGGAGAAGTGTATGGTGTTTCCTGAAACACGTAAGAAATAAAGCAACACAGCCTATGGCAATTGCACTTATGGTCCTATAGCTTACGGAAATTAAAATCAAAAACAGACAGCCACCCCAATATTTGGGACGGCTGTGTTCACAAGAAGCTCGTCTACAGTATCAGGTAAATATCCCAGAAAGCAAAAAATGGATAAAGAAGTTGTGGCACGTACGTACAATGCAATATCACTCAGCAATGAAATCTGTGTCATCAGGCCCGTAGCGGCATAGTGAGTGGATGCAGGTACGGTGATTCTACGTGAACTACGTCACACAGAAAAAGAAACATCATAAGATATCACTAATACACGGAATGTAAACTTGACTACACATGAACTCAATTACAAAACAGAACAGGGTCTCAAATTTAGAAAACCAACTAGTGCTTGCTTATGGGGAAAGGTGCGTTGGGGTGTTGCATAAAGCCAGAGACTGAAATTAGCACAGATAACTTTCCATAAGCCAAATATGTAATAGACAAGACCTACTCCTTGCTCAACGAATTGGACCCAACACCACATATTCAACGCCTAGGAATATACCTGACTAGGAAGAATCTTAAAACCCATGGATATATATGTCTCCATAAGAGAATCAAGCGTGTGTACAGCGGCCGAAACACAGCAGTGAAAATCCGATAAATCCCATTATCAAAATAAATTTCGAAAACAAAACACAAAGACAGTGAAATAGAGAGCAATTCTTAAATAATTCACTCACGGCATGTGATGCAACCGGGATTGACCACATCTACACCCAGAGCTGGTTGAGACATAAGGCTGGACACTTCAGGCTGATAGCATTGGTGAGTTTCGGTGAGCAAATGCAGACCCTTTGAAGTCATACTGCATGGTACCCATTCCATGGGTCCCAACTCTCCAGGTTCAAGGGATTCTTCCTCCAGCTAAAACATGCATGGGAAACCCAGAGTATCATCCACCGTGTGATTGGGAAACGATTTAAAATGCATCTCAGTTTTCGTATCCTGGTTTTCGGGTTCACCATTCCAGATGCTTTACTAACACTCTCCCCGCTTGGAGAGTCAGTGCCTTTAACCTCCTGTTGGGCACAGCTTGCAATTTCTGTGCAAGATGAACAGGAATAGGGAGAACCAGTGAGAGACTAGCTGTAGGTGTCTGCACGGGCAAATGTAATGCTCATTGCCGAACAGGAAGAGGAATTAAACAAAGGCTAAGCGTGCCCTGCTGAAAACAGATTAGGGCCTGAAGCAATCATGGGGTTTTGTGCCCAGCTCACAAGAAAGCGAGTTGAAGAAAGGAGCTCAGGGGCACTGTAATTCACAAACCTGCAGAGTTATAAATGACAGCTATCCTCCAAAAATATATTGAAGTAAGCCTGCGAAGGGGACTTGAAAGCGGGGCAGAATTTCAGGAAAACGATTGCAGGGGGTAGACTGGAATTGCCCTGAAAGCATAGGAAAAGAGGCACAACGTCGACAATGATGCACTTGGCCAAAAAGGGCGTATGCGTTTTTTCCTGAATATATTCAGGAAAAAACGCATACGCCCTTTTTGGCCAATCAAGCAAGCCTGTAAAGGAAATCTGCACTACAATGAAGTCTCACTGCCCCCGGGGCAAAAGGGCCATCTGAAAAAAGTGTAAAATCGAGAAATGTAGGACAGGATATGGAGAACAGGGAGCCTTGTTATGCTGATTTGCAGGATGTAAATTTCCAGCAGCCACCCTGGAGAAGTGTATGGTGTTTCCTGAAACACGTAAGAAACAAAGCAACACAGCCTATGGCACTTCCACTTATGGTCCTATAGCTTATGGAAAATAAAATCAAAAACGGACAGCCACCCCAATATTTGGGACGGCTGTGTTCACAAGAAGCTCGTCTACAGTACCAGGTAAATATCCCAGAAAGCAAAAAATGGATAAAGAAGTTGTGGCACGTACGTGCAATGCAGTATCACTCAGCAATGAAATCTGTGTCATCAGGCCCATAGCGGCATAGTGAATGGATGCAGGTACGGTGATTCTACGTGAACTACGTCACACAGAAAAAGAAACATCATAAGATATCACTAATACACGGAATGTAAACTTGACTACACATGAACTGAATTACAAAACAGAACAGGGTCTCAAATTTAGAAAAGCAACTAGTGCTTGCTTATGGGGAAAGGTACCATGGGGTGCTGCATAAAACCAGAGACTGAAATTAGCACAGATAACTTTCCATAAGCCAAATATGTAATAGACAAGACCTACTCCTTGCTCAACGAAATGGAACCAACACCACATATTCAACGCCTAGGAATATACCTGACTAGGAAGAATCTAAAAACCCATGGATATATATGTCTCCGTAAGAGAATCAAGCGTGTGTACAGCGGCCGACACGCAGCAGTGAAAATCCGATAAATCCCATTATCAAATAAATTTCGAAAACAAAACACAAAGACAGTGAAATAGAGAGCAATTCTTAAATAATTCACTCAGGGCATGTGATGTAACAGGGATTGACCACATCTACACCCAGAGCTGGTTGAGACATAAGGCTGGACACTTCAGGCTGATAGCATTGGTGAGTTTCGGTGAGCAAATGCAGACCCTTTGAAGTCATACTGCATGGTACCCATTCCATGGGTCCCAACTCTCCAGGTTCAAGGGATTCTTCTTCCAGCTAAAACATGCATGGGAAACCCAGAGTATCGTCCACCGTGTGATTGGGAAACGATTTAAAATGCATCTCAGTTTTCGTATCCTGGTCCTCGGGTTCACCATTCCAGATGCTTTACTAACACTCTCCCCGCTTAGAGAGTCAGTGCCTTTAACCTCCTCTTTGGCACAGCTTGCAATTTCTGTGCAAGATGAACAGGAATAGGGAGAACCAATGAGAGACTAGCTGTAGGTGTCTGCACGGGCAAATGTAACGCTCATTGCCCACCAGGAAGAGGAATTAAACAAAGGTTCAGTGTACCCTGCTGGAAACAGATTAGGGCCTGAAGCAATCCTGCGGTTTTGTGCCCAGCTCACAAGAAAGCGAGTTGAAGAAAGGAGCTCAGGGGCACTGTAATTCACAAACCTGCAGAGTTATAAATGACAGCTATCTTCCAAAAGTATATTGAAGTAAGCCTGCGTAGGGGACTTGAAAGCGGGGCAGAATTTCAGGAAAACGATTGCAGGGGGTAGACTGGAATTGCCCTGAAAGCATAGGAAAAGAGGCACAACGTCGACAATGATGCACTTGGCCAAAAAGGGCGTATGCGTTTTTTCCTGAATATATTCAGGAAAAAACGCATACGCCCTTTTTGGCCAACCAAGCAAGCCGGTAAAGGAAATCTGCACTACAATGAAGTCTCACTGCCCCCCGGGCAAGAGGGCCATCTGAAAAAAGTGTAAAATCCAGAAAGGTAGGACAGGATATGGAGAACAGGGAGCCTTGTTATGCTGATTGGCAGGATGTAAATTGCCAACAGCCACCCTGGAGAAGTGTATGGTGTTTCCTGAAACACGTAAGAAATAAAGCAACACAGCCTATGGCAATTGCACTTATGGTCCTATTCCTTAGGGAAATTAAAATCAAAAACAGAGAGCCACCCCAAAGTTTGGGACGGCTGTGTTCCCAAGTAGCTCGTCTACAGTACCAGGTAAATATCCCAGAAAGCTAAAAATGGATAAAGAAGTTGTGGCACGTACGTGCAATGCAATATCACTCAGCAATGAAATCTGTGTCATCAGGCCCGTAGCGGCATAGTGAGTGGATGCAGGTACGGTGATTCTACGTGAACTACGTCACACAGAAAAAGAAACATCATAAGATATCACTAATACACGGAATGTAAACTTGACTACACATGAACTGAATTACAAAACAGAACAGGGTCTCAAATTTAGAAAACCAACTACTGCTTGCTTATGGGGAAAGGTGCGTTGGGGTGCTGCATAAAACCAGAGACTGAAATTAGCACAGATAACATTCCATAAGCCAAATATGTAATAGACAAGACATACTCCTTGCTCAACGAAATGGACTCAACACCACATATTCAACGCCTAGGAATATACCTGTCTAGGAAGAATCTTAAAACCCATGGATATATATGTCTCCGTAAGAGAATCAAGCATGTGTACAGCGGCTGACACGCAGCAGTGAAAATCCGATAAATCCCATTATCAAAATAAATTTCGAAAACAAAACACAAAGACAGTGAAATAGAGAGCAATTCTTAAATAATTCACTCAGGGCATGTGATGCAACCGGGATTGACCACATCTACACCCAGAGCTGGTTGAGACATAAGGCTGGACACTTCAGGCTGATAGCATTGGTGAGTTTCGGTGAGCAAATGCAGACCCTTTGAAGTCATACTGCATGGTACCTATTCCATGGGTCCCAACTCTTCAGGTTCAAGGGATTCTTCCTCCAGCTAAAACATGCATGGGAACCCCAGAGTATAGTCCACCGTGTGATTGGGAAACGATTTAAAATGCATCTCAGGTTTCGTATCCTGGTCCTCGGGTTCACCATTCCAGATGCTTTACTAACACTCTCCCCGCTTGGAGAGTCACTGCCTTTAACCTCCTGTTTGGCACAGCTTGCAATTTCTGTGCAAGATGAACAGGAATAGGGAGAACCAATGAGAGACTAGCTGTAGGTGTCTGCACGGGCAAATGTAACGCTCATTGCCCACCAGGAATAGGAATTAAACAAAGGCTCAGCGTGCCCTGCTGAAAACAGATTAGGGCCTGAAGCCATCCTGCGGTTTTTTGCCCAGCTCACAAGAAAGCGAGTTGAAGAAAGGAGCTCAGGGGCACTGTAATTCACAAACCTGCAGAGTTATAAATGACAGCTATCTTCCAAAAGTATATTGAAGTAAGCCTGCGTAGGGGACTTGAAAGCGGGGCAGAATTTCAGGAAAACGATTGCAGGGGGTAGACTGGAATTGCCCTGAAAGCATAGGGAAAGAGGCACAACGTCGACAATGATGCACTTGGCCAAAAAGTGCGTATGCGTTTTTTCCTGAATATATTCAGGAAAAAACGCATACGCACTTTTTGGCCAACCAAGCAAGCCTGTAAAGGAAATCTGCACTACAATGAAGTCTCACTGCCCCCCGGGCAAGAGGGCCATCTGAAAAAAGTGTAAAATCCAGAAAGGTAGGACAGGATATGGAGAACAGGGAGCCTTGTTATGCTGACTGGCAGGATGTAAATTGCCAACAGCCACCCTGGAGAAGTGTATGGTGTTTCCTGAAACACGTAAGAAATAAAGCAACACAGCCTATGGCAATTGCACTTATGGTCCTATTCCTTAGGGAAATTAAAATCAAAAACAGAGAGCCACCCCAAAGTTTGGGACGGCTGTGTTCCCAAGAAGCTCGTCTACAGTACCAGGTAAATATCCCAGAAAGCAAAAAATGGATAAAGAAGTTGTGGCACATACGTGCAATGCAATATCACTCAGCAATGAAATCTGTGTCATCAGGCCCGTAGCGGCATAGTGAGTGGATGCAGGTACGGTGATTCTACCTGAACTACGTCACACAGAAAAAGAAACATCATAAGATATCACTAATACACCGAATGTAAACTTGACTACACATGAACTGAATTACAAAACAGAACAGGGTCTCAAATTTTGAAAACCAACTAGTGCCTGCTTATGGGGAAAGATGCCTTGGGGTGCTGCATAAAACCAGAGACTGAAATTAGCACAGATAACATTCCATAAGCCAAATATGTAATAGACAAGACCTACTCCTTGCTCAACGAAATGGATTCAACACCACATATTCAACGCCTAGGAATATACCTGACTAGGAAGAATCTTAAAACCCATGGATATATATGTCTCCGTAAGATAATCAAGCGTGTGTACAGCGGCCGAAACGCAGCAGTGAAAATCCGATAAATCCCATTATCAAAATAAATTTCGAAAACAAAACACAAAGACAGTGAAATAGAGAGCAATTCTTAAATAATTCACTCAGGGCATGTGATGCAACCGGGATTTACCACATCTACACCCAGAGCTGGTTGAGACATAAGGCTGGACACTTCAGGCTGATAGCATTGGTGAGTTACGGTGAGCAAATGCAGACCCTTTGAAGTCATACTGCATGGTACCCATTCCATGGGTCCCAACTCTCCAGGTTCAAGGCATTCTTCCTCCAGCTAAAACATGCATGGGAAACCCAGAGTATCGTCCACCGTTTGATTGGGAAACGATTTAAAATGCATCTCAGTTTTCGTATCCTGGTCCTCGGGTTCACCATTCCAGATGCTTTACTAACACTCGCCCGCTTGGAGAGTCAGTGCCTTTAACCTCCTCTTTGGCACAGCTTGCAATTTCTGTGCAAGATGAACAGGAATAGGGAGAACCAATGAGAGACTAGCTGTAGGTGTCTGCACGGGCAAATGTAACGCTCATTGCCGACCAGGAAGAGGAATTAAACAAAGGCTCAGTGTGCCCTGCTGAAAACAGATTAGGGCCTGAAGCAATCCTGCGGTTTTTTGCCCAGCTCACAAGAAAGCGAGTTGAAGAATGGAGCTCAGGGGCACTGTAATTCACAAACCTGCAGAGTTATAAATGACAGCTATCCTGCAAAAATATATTGAAGTAAGCCTGTGAAGGGGACTTGAAAGCGGGGCAGAATTTCAGGAAAACGATTGCAGGGGTAGACTGGAATTGCCCTGAAAGCATAGGAAAAGAGGCAGAACGTCGACAATGATGCACTTGGCCAAAAAGGGCGTATGCGTTTTTCCTGAATATATTCAGGAAAAAACGCATACGCCCTTTTTGGCCAACCAAGCAAGCCTGTAAAGGAATTCTGCACCACAATGAAGTCTCACTTCCCCCCGGGCAAAAGGGCCATCTGAAAAAAGTGTAAAATCCAGAAAGGTAGGACAGGATATGGAGAACAGGGAGCCTTGTTATGCTGATTGGCAGGATGTAAATTGCCAGCAGCCACCCTGGAGAAGTGTATGTTGTTTCCTGAAACACCTAAGAAACAAAGCAACACAGCCTATGGCACTTCCACTTATGGTCCTATAGCTTACGGAAATTAAAATCAAAAACAGACAGCCACTCCAATTTTTGAGACGGCTGTGTTCCCAAGAAGCTCGTCTACAGTACCAGGTAAATATCCCAGAAAGCAAAAAATGGATAAAGAAGTTGTGGCACGTACGTGCAATGCAATATCACTCAGCAATGAAATCTGTGTCATCAGGCCCGTAGCGGCATAGTGAGTGGATGCAGGTACGGTGATTCTACGTGAACTACGTCACACAGAAAAAGAAACATCATAAGATATCACTAATACACGGAATGTAAACTTGACTACACATGAACTGAATTACAAAACAGAACAGGGTCTCAAATTTAGAAAACCAACTAGTGCTTGCTTATGCGGAAAGGTGCCTTGGGGGGCTGCATAAAACCAGAGACTGAAATTAGCACAGATAACTTTCCATAAGCCAAATATATAATAGACAAGACCTACTCCTTGCTCAACGAAATGGAACCAACACCACATATTCAACGCCTAGGAATATACCTGACTAGGAAGAATCTAAAAACCCATGGATATATATGTCTCCGTAAGAGAATCAAGCGTGTGTACAGTGGCCGAAACGCAGCAGTGAATATCCGATAAATCCCATTATCAAAATAAATTTCGAAACAAAACACAAAGACAGTGAAATAGAGAGCAATTCTTAAATAATTCACTCAGGGCATGTGATGTAACAGGGATTGACCACATCTACACCCAGAGCTGGTTGAGACATAAGGCTGGACACTTCAGGCTGATAGCATTGGTGAGTTTCGGTGAGCAAATGCAGACCCTTTGAAGTCATGCTGCATGGTACCCATTCCATGGGTCCCAACTCTCCAGGTTCAAGGGATTCTTCATCCAGCTAAAACATGCATGGGAAACCCAGAGTATCGTCCACCGTGTGATTGGGAAACGATTTAAAATGCATGTCAGTTTTCGTATTCTGGTCCTCGGGTTCACCATTCCAGATGCTTTACTAACACTCTCCCCGCTTGGAGAGTCAGTGCCTTTAACCTCCTCTTTGGCACAGCTTGCAATTTCTGTGCAAGATGAACAGGAATAGGGAGAACCAATGAGAGACTAGCTGTAGGTGTCTGCCCGGGCAAATGTAACGCTCATTGCCCACCAGGAAGAGGAATTAAACAAAGGCTCAGCGTGCCCTGCGGAAAACAGATTAGGGCCTGAAGCAATCCTGCGGTTTTGTGCCCAGCTCACAAGAAAGCGAGTTGAAGAAAAGAGCTCAGGGGCACTGTAATTCACAAACCTGCAGAGTTATAAATGACAGTTATCCTCCAAAAATATATTGAAGTAAGCCTGCGAAGGGGACTTGAAAGCGGGGCAGAATTTCAGGAAAACGATTGCAGGGGGTAGACTGGAATTGCCCTGAAAGCATAGGAAAAGAGGCAGAACGTCGACAATGATGCACTTGGCCGAAAAGGGCGTATGCATTTTTTCCTGAATATATTCAGGAAAAAACGCATACGTGCTTTTTGGCCAACCAAGCAAGCCTGTAAAGGAAATCTGCACTACAATGAAGTCTCACTGCCCCCCGGGCAAGAGGGCCATCTGAAAAAAGTGTAAAATCCAGAAAGGTAGGACAGGATATGGAGAACAGGGAGCCTTGTTATGCTGATTGGCAGGATGTAAATTGCCAACAGCCACCCTGGAGAAGTGTATGGTGTTTCCTGAAACACGTAAGAAATAAAGCAACACAGCCTATGGCCATTGCACTTATGGTCCTATTCCTTAGGGAAATTAAAATCAAAAACAGAGAGCCACCCCAAAGTTTGGGACGGCTGTGTTCCCAAGAAGCTCGTCTACAGTACCAGGTAAATATCCCAGAAAGCAAAAAATGGATAAAGAAGTTGTGGCACGTACGTGCAATGCAATATCACTCAGCAATGAAATCTGTGTCATCAGGCCCGTAGCGGCATAGTGAGTGGATGCTGGTACGTTGATTCTACGTGAACTACGTCACACAGAAAAAGAAACATCATAAGATATCACTAATACACGGAATGTAAACTTGACTACACATGAACTGAATTACAAAACAGAACAGGGTGTCAAATTTAGAAAACCAACTAGTGCTTGCTTATGGGGAAAGGTGCCTTGGGGTGCTGCATAAATCCAGAGACTGAAATTAGCACAGATAACTTTCCATAAGCCAAATATGTAATAGACAAGACCTACTCCTTGCTCAACGAAATGGACCCAACACCACATATTCAACGCCTAGGAATATACCTGACTAGGAAGAATCTTAAAACCCATGGATATATATGTCTCCGTATGAGAGTCAAGCGTGTGTAGAGCGGCCGAAACGCAGCAGTGAAAATCCGATAAATCCCATTATCAAAATAAATTTCGAAAACAAAACACAAAGACAGTGAAATAGAGAGCAATTCTTAACTAATTCACTCAGGGCATGTGATGCAACCGGGATTTACCACATCTACACCCAGAGCTGGTTGAGACATAAGGCTGGATACTTCAGGCTGATAGCATTGGTGAGTTTCGGTGAGCAAATGCAGATCCTTTGAAGTCATACTGCATGGTACCCATTCCATGGGTCCCAACTCTCCAGGTTCAAGGCATTCTTCCTCCAGCTAAAACATGCATGGGAAACCCAGAGTATCGTCCACCGTGTGATTGGGAAACGATTTAAAATGCATCTCAGTTTTCGTATCCTGGTCCTCAGGTTCACCATTCCAAATGCTTTACTAACACTCTCCCCGCTTGGAGAGTCAGTGCATTTAACCTCCTGTTTGGCACAGCTTGCAATTTCTGTGCAAGATGAACAGGAATAGGGAGAACCAATGAGAGACTAGCTGTAGGTGTCTGCACGGGCAAATGTAACGCTCATTACTGACCAGGAAGAGGAATTAAACAAAGGCTCAGTGTGCCCTGCTGGAAACAGATTAGGGCCTGAAGCAATCCTGCGATTTTGTGCTCAGCTCACAGGAAAGCGATTTGAAGAAAGGAGCTCAGGGGCACTGTAATTCAAAAACCTGCAGAGTTATAAATGACAGCTATCTTCCAAAAGTATATTGAAGTAACCTGCGTAGGGGACTTGAAAGCGGGGCAGAATTTCAGGAAAACGACTGCAGGGGGTAGACTGGAATTGCCCTGAAAGCATAGGAAAAGAGGCACAACGTCGACAATGATGCACTTGGCCAAAAAGGGCGTATGCGTTTTTTCCTGAATATATTAAGGAAAAAACGCATACGCCCTGTTTGGCCAACCAAGCAAGCCTGTAAAGGAAATGTGCACTACAATGAAGTCTCACTGCCCCCCGGGCAAGAGGGCCATCTGAAAAAAGTGTAAAATCCAGAAAGGTAGGACAGGATATGGAGAACAGGGAGCCTTGTTATGCTGATTGGCAGGATGTAAATTGCCAGCAGCCACCCTGGAGAAGTGTATGGTGTTTCCTGAAACACGTTAAGAAACAAAGCAACACAGCCTATGGCACTTCCACTTATGGTCCTATAGCTTACGGAAATTAAAATCAAAAACAGAGAGCCACCCCAATATTTGAGACGGCTGTGTTCACAAGAAGCTCGTCTACAGTATCAGGTAAATATCCCAGAAAGCAAGAAATGGATAAAGAAGTTGTGGCATGTACGTACAATGCAATATCACTCAGCAATGAAATCTGTGTCATCAGGCCCGTAGCGGCACAGTGAGTGGATGCAGGTACGGTGATTCTACGTGAACTACGTCACACAGAAAAAGAAACATCATAAGATATCACTAATACACGGAATGTAAACTTGAATACACATGAACTGAATTACAAAACAGAACAGGGTGTCAAATTTAGAAAACCAACTAGTGCTTGCTTATGGGGAAAGGTGCCTTGGGGTGCTGCATAAAACCAGAGACTGAAATTAGCACACATAACATTCCATAAGCCAAATATGTAATAGACAAGACCTACTCCTTGCTCAACGAAATGGACTCAACACCACATATTCAACGCCTAGGAATATACCTGTCTAGGAAGAATCTTAAAACCCATGGATATATATGTCTCCGTAAGAGAATCAAGCATGTGTACAGCGGCCGACACGCAGCAGTGAAAATCCGATAAATCCCATTATCAAAATAAATTTCGAAAACAAAACACAAAGACAGTGAAATAGAGAGCAATTCTTAACTAATTCACTCAGGGCATGTGATGCAACCGGGATTGAATACATCTACACCCAGAGCTGGTTGAGACATAAGGCTGGACACTTCAGGCTGATAGCATTGGTGAGTTTCGGTGAGCAAATGCAGACCCTTTGAAGTCATACTGCATGGTACCTATTCCATGGGTCCCAACTCTTCAGGTTCAAGGGATTCTTCCTCCAGCTAAAACATGCATGGGAACCCCACAGTATAGTCCACCGTGTGATTGGGAAACAATTTAAAATGCATCTCAGTTTTCGTATCCTGGTCCTCGGGTTCACCATTCCAGATGCTTTACTAACACTCTCCCCGCTTGGAGAGTCACTGCCTTTAACCTCCTGTTTGGCACAGCTTGCAATTTCTGTGCAAGATGAACAGGAATAGGGAGAACCAATGAGAGACTAGCTGTAGGTGTCTGCACGGGCAAATGTAACGCTCATTGCCCACCAGGAAGAGGAATTAAACAAAGGCTCAGCGTGCCCTGCTGAAAACAGATTAGGGCCTGAAGCAATCCTGCGGTTTTGTGCCCAGCTCACAAGAAATCGAGTTGAAGAAAGGAGCTCAGGGGCACTGTAATTCACAAACCTGCAGAGTTATAAATGACAGCTATCCTCCAAAAATATATTGAAGTAAGCCTGCGAAGGGGACATGAAAGCAGGGCAGAATTTCAGGAAAACGATTGCAGGGGGTAGACTGGAATTGCCCTGAAAGCATAGGAAAAGAGGCACAACGTCCACAATGATGCACTTGGCCGAAAAGGGCGTATGCGTTTTTTCCTGAATATATTCAGGAAAAAACGCATACGCCCTTTTTGGCCAACCAAGCAAGCCTGTAAAGGAAATCTGCACTACAATGAAGTCTCACTGCCCCCCGGCTAAAAGGGCCATCTGAAAAAAGTGTAAAATCCAGAAAGGTAGGACAGGATATGGAGAACAGGGAGCCTTGTTATGCTGATTGGCAGGATGTAAATTGCCAGCAGCCACCCTGGAGAAGTGTATGGTGTTTCCTGAAACACGTAAGAAACAAACCAACACAGCCTATGGCACTTCCACTTATAGTCCTATAGCTTACGGAAATTAAAATCAAAAACAGACAGCCACCCCAATATTTGGGACGGCTGTGTTCACAAGAAGCTCGTCTACAGTATCAGGTAAATATCCCAGAAAGCAAAAAATGGATAAAGCAGTTGTGGCACGTAAGTACAATGCAATATCACTCAGCAATGAAATCTGTGTCATCAGGCCCGTAGCGGCATAGTGAGTGGATGCAGGTACGGTGATTCTACGTGAACTACGTCACACAGAAAAAGAAACATCATAAGATATCACTAATACACGGAATGTAAACTTGACTACACATGAACTGATTTACAAAACAGAACAGGGTGTCAAATTTAGAAAACCAACTAGTGCTTGCTTATGGGGAAAGGTGCGTTGGGGTGCTGCATAAAACCAGAGACTGAAATTAGCACAGATAACTTTCCATAAGCCAAATATGTAATAGACAAGACCTACTCCTTGCTCAACGAAATGGACCCAAAACCACATATTCAACGCCTAGGAATATACCTGACTAGGAAGAATCTTAAAACCCATGGATATATATGTCTCCATAAGAGAATCAAGCGTGTGTACAGCGGCCGAAACGCAGCAGTGAAAATCCGATAAATCCCATTATCAAAATAAATTTCGAAAACAAAACACAAAGACAGTGAAAAGGAGAGCAATTCTTAAATAATTCACTCAGGGCATGTGATGCAACCGGGATTGACCACATCTACACCCAGAGCTGGTTGAGACATAAGGCTGGACTCTTCAGGCTGATAGCATTGGTGAGTTTTGGTGAGCAAATGCAGACCCTTTAAAGTCATACTGCATGGTACCCATTCCATGGGTCCCAACTCTCCAGGTTCAAGGGATTCTTCCTCCAGCTAAAACATGCATGGGAAACCCAGAGTATCGTCCACCGTGTGATTGGGAAACGATTTAAAATGCATCTCAGTTTTCGTATCCTGGTCCTCGGGTTCACCATTCCAGATGCTTTACTAACACTCTCCCCGCTTAGAGAGTCAGTGCCTTGAAACTCCTGTTTGGCACAGCTTGCAATTTCTGTGCAAGATGAACAGGAATAGGGAGAACCAATGAGAGACTAGCTTTAGGTGTCTGCACGGGCAAATGTAACGCTCATTGCCCACCAGGAAGAGGAATTAAACAAAGGCTCAGTGTGCCCTGCTGGAAACAGATTAGGGCCTGAAGCAATCCTGCGGTTTTGTGCCCAGCTCACAAGAAAGCGATTTGAAGAAAGGAGCTCAGGGGCACTGTAATTCACAAACCTGCAGAGTTATAAATGACAGCTATCTTCCAAAAGTATATTGAAGTAAGCCTGCGTAGGGGACTTGAAATTGGGGCAGAATTTCAGGAAAACGATTGCAGGGGGTAGACTGGAATTGCCCTGAAAGCATAGGAAAAGAGGCAGAACGTCCACAATGATGCACTTGGCCAAAAAGGGCGTATGCGTTTTTTCCTGAATATATTCAGGAAAAAACGCATACGCCATTTTTGGCCAACCAAGCAAGCCTGTAAAGGAAATCTGCACCACAATGAAGTCTCACTGCCCCCCGGGCAAAAGGGCCATCTGAAAAAAGTGTAAAATCCAGAAAGGTAGGACAGGATATGGAGAACAGGGAGCCTTGTTATGCTGATTGGCAGGATGTAAATTGCCAGCAGCCACCCTGGAGAAGTGTATGGTGTTTCCTGAAACACGTTAAGAAACAAAGCAACACAGCCTATGGCACTTCCACTTATGGTCCTATAGCTTACGGAAATTAAAATCAAAAACAGAGAGCCACCCCAATATTTGAGACGGCTGTGTTCACAACAAGCTCGTCTACAGTATCAGGTAAATATCCCAGAAAGCAAGAAATGGATAAAGAAGTTGTGGCACGTACGTACAATGCAATATCACTCAGCAATGAAATCTGTGTCATCAGGCCCGTAGCGGCACAGTGAGTGGATGCAGGTACGGTGATTCTACGTGAACTACGTCACACAGAAAAAGAAACATCATAAGAAATCACTAATACACGGAATGTAAACTTGACTACACATGAACTGAATTACAAAACAGAACAGGGTGTCAAATTTAGAAAACCAACTAGTGCTTGCTTATGGGGAAAGGTGCCTTGGGGTGCTGCATAAAACCAGAGACTGAAATTAGCACACATAACATTCCATAAGCCAAATATGTAATAGACAAGACCTACTCCTTGCTCAACGAAATGGACTCAACACCACATATTCAACGCCTAGGAATATACCTGTCTAGGAAGAATCTTAAAACCCATGGATATATATGTCTCCGTAAGAGAAGCAAGCATGTGTACAGCGGCCGACACGCAGCAGTGAAAATCCGATAAATCCCATTATCAAAATAAATTTCGAAAACAAAACACAAAGACAGTGAAATAGAGAGCAATTCTTAACTAATTCACTCAGAGCATGTGATGCAACCGGGATTGAATACATCTACACCCAGAGCTGGTTGAGACATAAGGCTGGACACTTCAGGCTGATAGCATTGGTGAGTTTCGGTGAGCAAATGCAGACCCTTTGAAGTCATACTACATGGTACCTATTCCATGGGTCCCAACTCTTCAGGTTCAAGGGATTCTTCCTCCAGCTAAAACATGCATGGGAATCCCACAGTATAGTCCACCGTGTGATTGGGAAACAATTTAAAATGCATCTCAGTTTTCGTATCCTGGTCCTCGGGTTCACCATTCCAGATGCTTTACTAACACTCTCCCCGCTTGGAGAGTCACTGCCTTTAACCTCCTGTTTGACACAGCTTGCAATTTCTGTGCAAGATGAACAGGAATAGGGAGAACCAATGAGAGACTAGCTGTAGGTGTCTGCACGCGCAAATGTAACGCTCATTGCCCACCAGGAAGAGGAATTAAACAAAGGCTCAGCGTGCCCTGCTGAAAACAGATTAGGGCCTGAAGCAATCCTGCGGTTTTGTGCCCAGCTCACAAGAAATCGAGTTGAAGAAAGGAGCTCAGGGGCACTGTAATTCACAAACCTGCAGAGTTATAAATGACAGCTATCCTCCAAAAATATATTGAAGTAAGCCTGCGAAGGGGACATGAAAGCAGGGCAGAATTTCAGCAAAACGATTGCAGGGGGTAGACTGGAATTGCCCTGAAAGCATAGGAAAAGAGGCACAACGTCGACAATGATGCACTTGGCCGAAAAGGGCGTATGCGTTTTTTCCTGAATATATTCAGGAAAAAACGCATACGCCCTTTTTGGCCAACCAAGCAAGCCTGTAAAGGAAATCTGCACTACAATGAAGTCTCACTGCCCCCCGGCCAAAAGGGCCATCTGAAAAAAGTGTAAAATCCAGAAAGTTAGGACAGGATATGGAGAACAGGGAGCCTTGTTATGCTGATTGGCAGGATGTAAATTGCCAGCAGCCACCCTGGAGAAGTGTATGGTGTTTCCTGAAACACGTAAGAAACAAAGCAACACAGCCTATGGCACTTCCACTTATGGTCCTATAGCTTACGGAAATTAAAATCAAAAACAGACAGCCACCCCAATATTTGGGACGGCTGTGCTCACAAGAAGCTCGTCTACAGTATCAGGTAAATATCCCAGAAAGCAAAAAATGGATAAAGCAGTTGTGGCACATAAGTACAATGCAATATCACTCAGCAATGAAATCTGTGTCTTCAGGCCCGTAGCGGCATAGTGAGTGGATGCAGGTACGGTGATTCTACGTGAACTACGTCACACAGAAAAAGAAACATCATAAGATATCACTAATACACGGAATGTAAACTTGACTACACATGAACTGAATTACAAAACAGAACAGGGTCTCAAATTTAGAAAACCAACTAGTGCTTGCTTATGGGGAAAGGTGCCTTGGGGTGCTGCATAAAACCAGAGACTGAAATTAGCACAGATAACATTCCATAAGCCAAATATGTAATAGACAAGACCTACTCCTTGCTCAACGAAATGGATTCAACACCACATATTCAACGCCTAGGAATATACCTGACTAGGAAGAATCTTAAAACCCATGGATATATATATGTCTCCGTAAGAGAATCAAGCGTGTGTACAGCGGCCGAAACGCAGCAGTGAAAATCCGATAAATCCCATTATCAAAATAAATTTCGAAAACAAAACACAAAGACAGTGAAATAGAGAGCAATTCTTAAATAATTCACTCAGGGCATGTGATGCAACCGGGATTGACCACATCTACACCCAGAGCTGGTTGAGACATAAGGCTGGACTCTTCAGGCTGATAGCATTGGTGAGTTACGGTGAGCAAATGCAGACCCTTTGAAGTCATACTGCATGGTACCCATTCCATGGGTCCCAACTCTCCAGGTTCAAGGCATTCTTCCTCCAGCTAAAACATGCATGGGAAACCCAGAGTATCGTCCACCGTGTGATTGGGAAACGATTTAAAATGCATCTCAGTTTTCGTATCCTGGTCCTCGGGTTCACCATTCCAGATGCTTTACTAACACTCTCCCCGCTTGGAGAGTCAGTGCCTTTAACCTCCTCTTTGGCACAGCTTGCAATTTCTGTGCAAGATGAACAGGAATAGGGAGAACCAATGAGAGAACTAGCTGTAGGTGTCTGCACGGGCAAATGTAACGCTCATTGCCGACCAGGAAGAGGAATTAAACAAAGGCTCAGTGTGCCCTGCTGAAAACAGATTAGGGCCTGAAGCAATCCTGCGGTTTTTTGCCCAGCTCACAAGAAAGCGAGTTGAAGAATGGAGCTCAGGGGCACTGTAATTCACAAACCTGCAGAGTTATAAATGACAGCTATCCTGCAAAAATATATTGAAGTAAGCCTGTGAAGGGGACTTGAAAGCGGGGCAGAATTTCAGGAAAACGATTGCAGGGGTAGACTGGAATTGCCCTGAAAGCATAGGAAAAGAGGCACAACGTCGACAATGATGCACTTGGCCAAAAAGGGCGTATGCGTTTTTTCCTGAATATATTCAGGGAAAAACGCATACGCCCTTTTTGGCCAAACAAGCAAGCCTGTAAAGGAATTCTGCACCACAATGAAGTCTCACTGCCCCCCGGGCAAAAGGGCCATCTGAAAAAAGTGTAAAATCCAGAAAGGTAGGACAGGATATGGAGAACAGGGAGCCTTGTTATGCTGATTGGCAGGATGTAAATTGCCAGCAGCCACCCTGGAGAAGTGTATGTTGTTTCCTGAAACACGTAAGAAACAAAGCAACACAGCCTATGGCACTTCCACTTATGGTCCTATAGCTTACGGAAATTAAAATCAAAAACATACAGCCACCCCAAAGTTTGGGACGGCTGTGTTCCCAAGAAGCTCGTCTACAGTACCAGGTAAATATCCCAGAAACCAAAAAATGGATAAAGAAGTTGTGGCACGTACGTGCAATGCAATATCACTCAGCAATGAAATCTGTGTCATCAGGCCCATAGCGGCATAGTGAGTGGATGCAGGTACGGTGATTCTACGTGAACTACGTCACACAGAAAAAGAAACATCATAAGATATCACTAATACACGGAATGTAAACTTGACTACACATGAACTGAATTACAAAACAGAACAGGGTGTCAAATTTAGAAAACCAACTAGTGCTTGCTTATGGGGAAAGGTGCCTTGGGGTGCTGCATAAAACCAGAGACTGAAATTAGCACAGATAACATTCCATAAGCCAAATATGTAATAGACAAGACCTACTCCTTGCTCAACGAAATGGATTCAACACCACATATTCAACGCCTAGGAATATACCTGTCTAGGAAGAATCATAAAACCCATGGATATATATGTCTCCGTAAGAGAATCAAGCATGCGTACAGCGGCCGACACGCAGCTGTGAAAATCCGATAAATCCCATTATCAAAATAAATTTCGAAAACAAAACACAAAGACAGTGAAATAGAGAGCAATTCTTAACTAATTCACTCAGGGCATGTGATGCAACCGGGATTGACCACATTTACACCCAGAGCTGGTTGAGACATAAGGCTGGACACTTCAGGCTGATAGCATTGGTGAGTTTCGGTGAGCAAATGCAGACCCTTTGAAGTCATACTGCATGGTACCTATTCCATGGGTCCCAACTCTTCAGGTTCAAGGGATTCTTCCTCCAGCTAAAACATGCATGGGAACCCCACAGTATACTCCACCATGTGATTGGGAAACGATTTAAAATGCATCTCAGTTTTCATATCCTGGTCCTCGGGTTCACCATTCCAGATGCTTTACTAACACTCTCCCCGCTTGGAGAGTCACTGCCTTTAACCTCCTGTTTGGCACAGCTTGCAATTTCTGTGCAAGATGAACAGGAATAGGGAGAACCAATGAGAGACTAGCTGTAGGTGTCTGCACGGGCAAATGTAACGCTCATTGCCCACCAGGAAGAGGAATTAAACAAAGGCTCAGCGTGCCCTGCTGAAAACAGATTAGGGCCTGAAGCAATCCTGCGGTTTTGTGCCCAGCTCACAAGAAAGCGAGTTGAAGAAAGGAGCTCAGGGGCACTGTAATTCACAAACCTGCAGAGTTATAAATGACAGCTATCCTCCAAAAATATATTGAAGTAAGCCTGCGAAGGGGACATGAAAGCGGGGCAGAATTTCAGGAAAACGATTGCAGGGGGTAGACTGGAATTGCCCTGAAAGCATAGGAAAAGAGGCAGAACGTCGACAATGATGCACTTGGCCAAAAAGGGCGTATGCGTTTTTTCCTGAATATATTCAGGAAAAAACGCATACGCCCTTTTTGGCCAACCAAGCAAGCCTGTAAAGGAAATCTGCACTACAATGAAGTCTCACTGCCCCCCGGGCAAGAGGGCCATCTGAAAAAAGTGTAAAATCCAGAAAGGTAGGACAGGATATGGAGAACAGGGAGCCTTGTTATGCTGATTGGCAGGATGTAAATTGCCAACAGCCACCCTGGAGAAGTGTATGGTGTTTCCTGAAACACGTAAGAAATAAAGCAACACAGCCTATGGCCATTGCACTTATGGTCCTATTCCTTAGGGAAATTAAAATCAAAAACAGAGAGCCACCCCAAAGTTTGGGACGGCTGTGTTCCCAAGAAGCTCGTCTACAGTACCAGGTAAATATCCCAGAAACCAAAAAATGGATAAAGAAGTTGTGGCACGTACGTGCAATGCAATATCACTCAGCAATGAAATCTGTGTCATCAGGCCCATAGCGGCATAGTGAGTGGATGCAGGTACGGTGATTCTACGTGAACTACGTCACACAGAAAAAGAAACATCATAAGATATCACTAATACATGGAATGTAAACGTGACTACACATGAACTGAATTACAAAACAGAACAGGGTGTCAAATTTAGAAAACCAACTAGTGCTTGCTTATGGGGAAAGGTGCCTTGGGGTGCTGCATAAAACCAGAGACTGAAATTAGCACAGATAACATTCCATAAGCCAAATATGTAATAGACAAGACCTACTCCTTGCTCAACGAAATGGATTCAACACCACATATTCAACGCCTAGGAATATACCTGTCTAGGAAGAATCTTAAAACCCATGGATATATATGTCTCCGTAAGAGAATCAAGCATGCGTACAGCGGCCGACACGCAGCAGTGAAAATCCGATAAATCCCATTATCAAAATAAATTTCGAAAACAAAACACAAAGACAGTGAAATAGAGAGCAATTCTTAACTAATTCACTCAGGGCATGTGATGCAACCGGGATTGACCACATTTACACCCAGAGCTGGCTGAGACATAAGGCTGGACACTTCAGGCTGATAGCATTGGTGAGTTTTGGTGAGCAAATGCAGACCCTTTGAAGTCATACTGCATGGTACCCATTCCATGGGTCCCAACTCTCCAGGTTCAAGGGATTCTTCCTCCAGCTAAAACATGCATGGGAAACCCAGAGTATCGTCCACCGTGTGATTGGGAAACGATTTAAAATGCATCTCAGTTTTCGTATCCTGGTCCTCGGGTTCACCATTCCAGATGCTTTACTAACACTCTCCCCGATTAGAGAGTCAGTGCCTTTAACCTCCTCTTTGGCACAGCTTGCAAATTCTGTGCAAGATGAACAGGAATAGGGAGAACCAATGAGAGACTAGCTGTAGGTGTCTGCACGGGCAAATGTAACGCTCATTGCCCACCAGGAAGAGGAATTAAACAAAGGCTCAGTGTGCCCTGCTGGAAACAGATTAGGGCCTGAAGCAATCCTGCGGTTTTGTGCCCAGCTCACAAGAAAGCGATTTGAAGAAAGGAGCTCAGGGGCACTGTAATTCACAGACCTGCAGAGTTATAAATGACAGCTAACTTCCAAAAGTATATTGAAGTAAGCCTGCGTAGGGGACTTGAAAGCGGGGCAGAATTTCAGGAAAACGATTGCAGGGGGTATACTGGAATTGCCCTGAAAGCATAGGAAAAGAGGCACAACGTCGACAATGATGCACTTGGCCAAAAAGGGCGTATGCGTTTTTTCCTGAATATATTCAGGAAAAAACGCATACGCCCTTTTTGGCCAACCAAGCAAGCCTGTAAAGGAAATCTGCACTACAATGAAGTCTCACTGCCCCCCGGGCAAGAGGGCCATCTGAAAAAAGTGTAAAATCCAGAAAGGTAGGACAGGATATGGAGAACAGGGAGCCTTGTTATGCTGATTGGCAGGATGTAAATTGCCAACAGCCACCCTGGAGAATTGTATGGTGTTTCCTGAAACACGTAAGAAATAAAGCAACACAGCCTATGGCCATTGCACATATGGTCCTATTCCTTAGGGAAATTAAAATCAAAAACAGAGAGCCACCCCAAAGTTTGGGACGGCTGTGTTCCCAAGAAGCTCGCCTACAGTACCAGGTAAATATCCCAGAAACCAAAAAATGGATAAAGAAGTTGTGGCACGTACGTGCAATGCAATATCACTCAGCAATGAAATCTGTGTCATCAGGCCCGTAGCGGCATAGTGAGTGGATGCAGGTACGGTGATTCTACGTGAACTACGTCACACAGAAAAAGAAACATCATAAGATATCACTAATACACGGAATGTAAACTTGACTACACATGAACTGAATTACAAAACAGAACAGGGTCTCAAATTTAGAAAACCAACTAGTGCTTGCTTATGGGGAAAGGTGCCTTGGGGTGCTGCATAAAACCAGATACTGAAATTAGCACAGATAACTTTCCATAAGCCAAATATGTAATAGACAAGACCTACTCCTTGCTCAACGAAATGGACCCAACACCACATATTCAACGCCTAGGAATATACCTGACTAGGAAGAATCTTAAAACCCATGGATATATATATGTCTCCGTAAGAGAATCAAGCGTGTGTACAGCGGCCGAAACACAGCAGTGAAAATCCGATAAATCCCATTATCAAAATAAATTTCGAAAACAAAACACAAAGACAGTGAAATAGAGAGCAATTCTTAAATAATTCACTCAGGGCATGTGATGCAACCGGGATTGACCACATCTACACCCAGAGCTGGTTGAGACATAAGGCTGGACACTTCAGGCTGATAGCATTGGTGAGTTACGGTGAGCAAATGCAGACCCTTTGAAGTCATACTGCATGGTACCCATTCCATGGGTCCCAACTCTCCAGGTTCAAGGCATTCTTCCTCCAGCTAAAACATGCATGGGAACCCCACAGTATAGTCCACCGTGTGATTGGGAAACGATTTAAAATGCATCTCAGTTTTCGTATCCTGGTCCTCGGTTTCACCATTCCAGATGCTTTACTAACACTCTCCCCGCTTGGAGAGTCACTGCCTTTAACCTCCTGTTTGGCACAGCTTGCAATTTCTGTGCAAGATGAACAGGAATAGGGAGAACCAATGAGAGACTAGCTGTAGGTGTCTGCACGGGCAAATGTAAAGCTCATTGCCCACCAGGAAGAGGAATTAAACAAAGGCTCAGCGTGCCCTGCTGAAAACAGATTAGGGCCTGAAGCAATCCTGCGGTTTTGTGCCCAGCTCACAAGAAATCGAGTTGAAGAAAGGAGCTCAGGGGCACTGTAATTCACAAACCTGCAGAGTTATAAATGACAGCTATCCTCCAAAAATATATTGAAGTAAGCCTGCGAAGGGGACATGAAAGCAGGGCAGAATTTCAGGAAAACGATTGCAGGGGGTAGACTGGAATTGCCCTGAAAGCATAGGAAAAGAGGCAGAACGTCGACAATGATGCACTTGGCCAAAAAGGGCGTATGCGTTTTTTCCTGAATATATTCAGGAAAAAACGCATACGCCCTTTTTGGCCAACCAAGCAAGCCTGTAAAGGAAATCTGCACTACAATGAAGTCTCACTGCCCCCCGGCCAAAAGGGCCATCTGAAAAAAGTGTAAAATCCAGAAAGGTAGGACAGGATATGGAGAACAGGGAGCCTTGTTATGCTGATTGGCAGGATGTAAATTGCCAGCAGCCACCCTGGAGAAGTGTATGGTGTTTCCTGAAACACGTAAGAAACAAACCAACACAGCCTATGGCACTTCCACTTATGGTCCTATAGCTTACGGAAATTAAAATCAAAAACAGACAGCCACCCCAATATTTGGGACGGCTGTGTTCACAAGAAGCTCGTCTACAGTATCAGGTAAATATCCCAGAAAGCAAAAAATGGATAAAGCAGTTGTGGCACGTAAGTACAATGCAATATCACTCAGCAATGAAATCTGTGTCATCAGGCCCGTAGCGGCATAGTGAGTGGATGCAGGTACGGTGATTCTACGTGAACTACGTCACACAGAAAAAGAAACATCATAAGATATCACTAATACACGGAATGTAAACTTGACTACACATGAACTGATTTACAAAACAGAACAGGGTCTCAAATTTAGAAAACCAACTAGTGCTTGCTTATGGGGAAAGGTGCGTTGGGGTGCTGCATAAAACCAGAGACTGAAATTAGCACAGATAACTTTCCATAAGCCAAATATGTAATAGACAAGACCTACTCCTTGCTCAACGAAATGGACCCAAAACCACATATTCAACGCCTAGGAATATACCTGACTAAGAAGAATCTTAAAACCCATGGATATATATGTCTCCATAAGAGAATCAAGCATGTGTACAGCGGCCGAAACGCAGCAGTGAAAATCCGATAAATCCCATTATCAAAATAAATTTCGAAAACAAAACACAAAGACAGTGAAATAGAGAGCAATTCTTAAATAATTCACTCAGGGCATGTGATGCAACCGGGATTGACCACATCTACACCCAGAGCTGGTTGAGACATAAGGCTGGACACTTCAGGCTGATAGCATTGGTGAGTTTTGGTGAGCAAATGCAGACCCTTTAAAGTCATACTGCATGGTACCCATTCCATGGGTCCCAACTCTCCAGGTTCAAGGGATTCTTCCTCCAGCTAAAACATGCATGGGAAACCCAGAGTATCGTCCACCGTGTGATTGGGAAACGATTTAAAATGCATCTCAGTTTTCGTATCCTGGTCCTCGGGTTCACCATTCCAGATGCTTTACTAACACTCTCCCCGCTTAGAGAGTCAGTGCCTTTAACCTCCTCTTTGGCACAGCTTGCAATTTCTGTGCAAGATGAACAGGAATAGGGAGAACCAATGAGAGACTAGCTGTAGGTGTCTGCACGGGCAAATGTAACGCTCATTGCCCACCAGGAAGAGGAATTAAACAAAGGCTCAGTGTGCCCTGCTGGAAACAGATTAGGGCCTGAAGCAATCCTGCGGTTTTGTGCCCAGCTCACAAGAAAGCGAGTTGAAGAAAGGAGCTCAGGGGCACTGTAATTCACAAACCTGCAGAGTTATAAATGACAGCTATCTTCCAAAAGTATATTGAAGTAAGCCTGCGTAGGGGACTTGAAAGCGGGGCAGAATTTCAGGAAAACGATTGCAGGGGGTAGACTGGAATTGCCCTGAAAGCATAGGAAAAGAGGCACAACGTCGACAATGATGCACTTGGCCAAAAAGGGCGTATGTGTTTTTTCCTGAATATATTCAGGAAAAAACGCATACGCCCTTTTTGGCCAACCAAGCAAGCCTGTAAAGGAAATCTGCACTACAATGAAGTCTCACTGCCCCCCGGGCAAGAGGGCCATCTGAAAAAAGTGTAAAATCCAGAAAGGTAGGACAGGATATGGAGAACAGGGAGCCTTGTTATGCTGATTGGCAGGATGTAAATTGCCAACAGCCACCCTGGAGAAGTGTATGGTGTTTCCTGAAACACGTAAGAAATAAAGCAACACAGCCTATGGCAATTGCACTTATGGTCCTATTCCTTAGGGAAATTAAAATCAAAAACAGAGAGCCACCCCAAAGTTTGGGACGGCTGTGTTCCCAAGAAGCTCGTCTACAGTACCAGGTAAATATCCCAGAAAGCAAAAAATGGATAAAGAAGTTGTGGCACGTACGTGCAATGCAATATCACTCAGCAATGAAATCTGTGTCATCAGGCCCGTAGCGGCATAGTGAGTGGATGCAGGTACGGTGATTCTACATGAACTACGTCACACAGAAAAAGAAACATCATAAGATATCACTAATACACGGAATGTAAACTTGACTACACATGAACTGAATTACAAAACAGAACAGGGTCTCAAATTTAGAAAACCAACTAGTGCTTGCTTATGGGGAAAGGTGCCTTGGGGTGCTGCATAAAACCAGAGACTGAAATTAGCACAGATAACATTCCATAAGCCAAATATGTAATAGACAAGACCTACTCCTTGCTCAACGAAATGGATTCAACACCACATATTCAACGCCTAGGAATATACCTGACTAGGAAGAATCTTAAAACCCATGGATATATATATGTCTCCGTAAGAGAATCAAGCGTGTGTACAGCGGCCGAAACGCAGCAGTGAAAATCCGATAAATCCCATTATCAAAATAAATTTCGAAAACAAAACACAAAGACAGTGAAATAGAGAGCAATTCTTAAATAATTCACTCAGGGCATGTGATGCAACCGGGATTGACCACATCTACACCCAGAGCTGGTTGAGACATAAGGCTGGACACCTCAGGCTGATAGCACTGGTGAGTTTCGGTGAGCAAATGCAGACCCTTTGAAGTCATACTGCATGGTACCCATTCCATGGGTCCCAACTCTCCAGGTTCAAGGCATTCTTCCTCCAGCTAAAACATGCATGGGAAACACAGAGTATCGTCTACCGTGTGATTGGAAAACGATTTAAAATGCATCTCAGTTTTCGTATCCTGGTCCTCGGGTTCACCATTCCAGATGCTTTACTAACACTCTCCCCGCTTGGAGAGTCAGTGCCTTTAACCTCCTGTTTGGCACAGCTTGCAATTTCTGTGCAAGATGAACAGGAATAGGGAGAACCAATGAGAGACTAGCTGTAGGTGTCTGCACGGGCAAATGTAACGCTCATTGCCGACCCGGAAGAGGAATTAAAAAAAGGCTCAGCGTGCCCTGCTGAAAACAGATTAGGGCCTGAAGCAATCCTGCGGTATTGTGCCCAGCTCACAAGAAAGCGAGTTGAAGAAAGGAGCTCAGGGGCACTGTACTTCACAAACCTGCAGAGTTATAAATGACAGCTCTCCTCCAAAAATATATTGAAGTAAGCCTGCGAAGGGGACTTGAAAGCGGGGCAGAATTTCAGGAAAAAGATTGCAGGGGGTAGACTGGAATTGCCCTGAAAGCATAGGAAAAGAGGCAAAATGTCGACAATGACGCACTTGGCCAAAAAGGGCGTATGCGTTTTTTCCTGAATATATTCAGGAAAAAACGCATACGCCCTGTTTGGCCAACCAAGCAAGCCTGTAAAGGAAATCCTCACTACAATGAAATCTCACTGCCCCCGAGGGCAAAAGGGCCATCTGAAAAAAGTGTAAAATCCAGAAAGGTAGGACAGGATATGGAGAACAGGGAGCCTTGTTATGCTGATTGGCAGGATGTAAATTGCCAGCAGCCACCCTGGAGAAGTGTATGGTGTTTCCTGAAACACGTAAGAAACAAACCAACACAGCCTATGGCACTTCCACTTATGGTCCTATAGCTTACGGAAATTAAAATCAAAAACAGACAGCCACCCCAATATTTGGGACGGCTGTGTTCACAAGAAGCTCGTCTACAGTATCAGGTAAATATCCCAGAAAGCAAAAAATGGATAAAGCAGTTGTGGCACGTACGTACAATGCAATATCACTCAGCAATGAAATCTGTGTCATCAGGCCCGTAGCGGCATAGTGAGTGGATGCAGGTACGGTGATTCTATGTGAACTACGTCACACAGAAAAAGAAACATCATAAGATATCACTAATACACGGAATGTAAACTTGACTACACATGAACTGAATTACAAAACAGAACAGGTTCTCAAATTTAGAAAACCAACTAGTGCTTGCTTATGGGGAAAGGTGCCTTGGGGTGCTGCATAAAACCAGAGACTGAAATTAGCACAGATAACTTTCCATAAGCCAAATATGTAATAGACAAGACCTACTCCTTGCTCAACGAAATGGACCCAACACCACATATTCAACGCCTAGGAATATACCTGACTTGGAATAATCTTAAAACCCATGGATATATATGTCTCCGTAAGAGAATCAAGCGTGTGTACAGCGGCCGAAACGCAGCAGTGAAAATCCGATAAATCCCATTATCAAAATAAATTTCGAAAACAAAACACAAAGACAGTGAAATAGAGCGCAATTCTTAAATAATTCACTCAGGGCATGTGATGCAACCGGGATTGACCACATCTACACCCACAGCTGGTTGAGACATAAGGCTGGACACTTCAGGCTGATAGCATTGGTGAGTTTCGGTGAGCAAATGCAGACCCTTTGAAGTCATACTGCATGGTACCCATTCCATGGGTCCCAACTCTCCAGGTTCAAGGGATTCTTCCTCCAGCTAAAACATACATGGGAAACCCAGAGTATCGTCCACCGTGTGATTGGGAAATGATTTAAAATGCATCTCAGTTTTCACTGGAGCTCCCAGCATGCTCCAGTGGCCAACAGAGGGCCCACGTCGCCAAGGCGATGTGAGCTAGCCAGGCAGGAGTGACCTGACATCAGAGGGCCCACCTCACAGAATGGTAGGGAACCCAGCCAGGATCAGACTCTCCCCAGAGGGCCCACATCACCAAGGTGATGGGAACCAGGCAGGAGTGTCCTCACACCCGTGGGGCCACATCATCAAAAGTTGAGGTACCCAGCACATGTGGCCTCAAACCAGAGGACCCACATCACCATGGGTTTCGGAGTGAGGCAGGCAGGATTAACCTCACAACACATGTCCCATTGTATACAAAAGGTGTGGAAACCAGCAGTTGGATCTTCCTAGCAGGCGGCCCAGAGCACTGAGGCTATGAGATCCAGGCCGGCATGAACTCACAACAGAGGGCCCTCATTGTGATTCTGTAAGCAACCCAGCCGTTGTGACCTCAGAGCAGAAGGCCCACATCCCCATGGGGAAGGGAAACAAGCAGGAGTGTCATCGCAAGAGTGGGCACACATGAAAAAAAGGGGGGAGCCCAGCAATTAGTGCCTGATGCCAGAGGGCCCTCATCACCGAGGGGCGGTGGCTCCCAGCCAGCTCCGACTGCTACCAGAGGGGCGACGTCGCCAATGCGGAGTGCGACAACCAGGCAGGAGTGACCTCAGAGCAGAGGGTCAACCTCACAGAAGTGTGAAGAACCAAAGAGGATCAGATTCTCACCAGAGGGCCCACATCACCAAGGGAATGGGAACCAGGCAGGAGTGTCCTCACACTAGTGGGGCCACATCACCAAAAAGTGAGGGACCCAGCACACGTGGCCTCAAACCAGAGGACACACATCACAAGGGAGCTGGGATTGAGGCAGGCAGGAGGAGCCTCAAAACAGAGGGACCATAGAATTAAAGAGGTGAAGAATCCCGCAGTTGGAACCTCCCAGCAGGCGGCCAGGAGCAGCGAGACTATGGGATCCAGGCTGGAGTGATCTCACACCAGAGGGCCGTCATCATGAAACTGTGAGCAACCTAGGCGTTGGGATCTCAGAGCAGAAGGCCCACATTCCCATGGGGTTGGGAACCTGTCAGAAGTGTACTCGCACCACAGGGCACACATCAGAGAATTTAGGGAACCCAGGAGTTAGGGCCTGACGCCAGAGGGTTCTCATTACCAAGGGGAGGAGACTCCAATCAGGCACCAACACCCAACTGAGGTCCCACGTCGCCAAGGTGACGTGTGACAGCCAGGTAGGAGTGACCTCACCGCAGAGGGCCTACCTCACAGAAGGGTGAGGAACACAGCCAGGATAAGACTCTCACCAGAGGGCCCACATCACCAAGGTGATCAGAACCAGGCAGGAGAGTCTTCACACCAGTGTGGCCACATCATAGAAAGGTGAGGAACCCAGCACATGTGGCCTAAACCAGAAGACCCACATCTCCAAGGGGCTCCGAATGAGGCAGGCAGGAGTAGCCTCACAACACAGGGCCCATAGAATAAAAAAGCTGAGGAATCCAGCAATGGGAACCTCCCAGCAGGCGGCCAAGAGCACCAAGTCTATGCAATTCAGGCCACAGTAAACTCACAGCAGAGGGTCCACATCATGAAACTGCGAGCAACCCAGCCATTTGGACCTCAGAGCAGAAGGTCCACATCCCCAAGGTGTTGGGAGCATGGCAGGAGTGTCCTCGCACCACTTAGCATATATCAGAAAATGTGGGTACCCAGCAGTTAGGGCCTGACGCCAGAGGGCCCTCATCACTGAGGGGAGGAGGCTCCCAGCATGTTCCAACTACCACAAGAGGGCCCACGTCGCCAAGGCGGGGTGTGCCAGCCAGGCAGGAGTGACCTCACAGCAGACGGCCCACCTCAAAGAAGTGTGAGGAACCCAACCAGGATCAGACTCTCACCAGAGGGCCCATATCACCAAGGGGACGGGAACCAGGCACGAGTGTCCTCACACCAGTGGGGCCACATCACTAAAAGATGAGGAAACTGGCACATGTGGCCACAAACCAGAGGACCTACATCACCAAGGGGCTGGGAGTGACACAGGCAGGAGGAGCCTCCCAACACAGGGCCCAAAGAATAAAAAAGGTGAGGAACCCAGCAGTTGGAACTTCCCAGCAGGCGGCCCAGAGTACAGAGGCTATGGGATCTAGGAATGAGTGAACTAACACCAGAGAGCTAACATCAGGAAACTGTGAGCAACCCAGTCGTTGGAACCTCAGAGCAGAAGGCCCATATCGCCATGGGGATGGGAACATTTCACGAGTGTCCTGGCATCACTGGGCTCACATCAGAAAACCTGGGGAGCCCAGCAGTTAGAGCCTGACGCCAGAGGGACCTCATCACCGAGGACAGGAGTCTCCAAAAGGATCCAACTGCCACCAGAGGGCCGACGTCACCAAGGCAATGGGAGCAAGCCAGGCAGGAGTTACCTCAGAGCACAGGGCCCACCTCACAGAACGGTAAGGAACCCAGCCAGGATCAGACTCTCACCAGAGGGGCCACATCACCAAGGGGCTCGGAAACAGGCACGAGTGTCCTCACACCATTGGGGCCACATCATCGAAAGGTGAGGGACCCAGCACACGTGGCCTCACACCAGAGGACACATATCACAACGGGGCTGGGATTGAGGCAGGCAGGTGGAGCCTCAAAACAGAGGGCCCATAGAATAAAAAAGGTGAGGAATCCCGCAGTTGGAACCTCCCAGCAGGCGCCCAGGAGCAGCAAGCCTATGGGATCTAGGCCGGAATGAACGCACATCAGAGGGCCCTCATCATGAAACTGTGAGCACCCCAGCCGTTGGGACCTCAGAGCAGAAGGCCCAAATTCCCATGGGGTTGGGAACCTGACAGGAGTGTACTCGCACCACAGGTCGCACATCTGCAAATTTTGGGAGCCCAGGAGTTAGGGTCTGACGCAAGAGGGCCCTCATTACCGAGGGACGGAGACTCGCAGCAGACACCAACTCCCAACTGAGGGCCCACGTCACCAAGGTGATGTGTGCCAGCCAGGCAGGAGTGACCTCACCGCAGAGGGCCTACCTCACAGAAGGGTGAGGAAACCAGCCAGGATAAGACTCTCACCAGAGGGCCCACATCACCAAGGGGATCGGAACCAGGCAGGAGGGTCCTCACACCAGTGTGGCCACATTATAGAAAGGTGAGGAACCCAGAACATGTGGCCTAAAACAGGGGACCCACATCTCCAAGGGGCTAGGAGTGAGGCAAGCAGGAGTATCCTCACAAAACAGAGCCCACAGAATAAAAGTTGTGAGGAATCCAGCAGTTGGAACCGGCCAGTAGGCCGCCCAGAGCACAGAGTCTATGGGATCCAGGCCACAGCAAACTCACAGCAGAGGTCCCACATCATGAAACTGTGAGCAACCCAGCGGATGGGACCTCAGAGCAGAAGGCCCACATCCCTATGGGGATGGGAACCTGACAGGAGTGTCCTCGGCCCACTTCCACGAATCAGAAAATGTGGGAACCCAGCAGTTAGGACCTGAGGCCAGAGGACCCTCATCACCGAGGGGAGGAGGCTCCCAGCAGGCTCCAACTGCCACCATAAGGCCGATGTCACCAAGGCGGGGTGTGCCAACCAGGCAGGAGTGACCTCAGAGCAGAAAGCCCACCTCACAGAAGTGTGAGGAACCCAACAAGGATCAGACTGTCACCAGAGGGCCAACATCACCAAGGGAATGGGAACCAGGCAGGAGTGTCCTCACACCAGTGGGGCTACATCACCATAATTTGAGGGACCCAGCACACGTGGCCTCAAACCTGAGGACACACATCACCAAGGGGCCTGGAGTGAGGCAGGCCAGAGGATCCTCAAAACAGAGGTACCATAGAATAAAAAAGGTGAGGAATCCCACAGTTGGAACCTCCGGCAGGCAGCCAGGAGCAGCGAGGCTATGGGATCTAGGCAGGAGTGAACTCACACCAGAGGGCCCTCATCATGAAACTGTGAGCAACACAGCCGTTGGGACCTCAGAGCAGAAGGCTCACATCCCCATGGGGATGGGAACCTGGCAGGAGTGTCCTTGCACCACTTAGCACGAATCAGAAAATGTGGGAACCCAGCAGTTAGGGCCTGAGGCCAGAGGGCCCTCATCACTGAGGGGAGGAGGCTCCCAGCAGGCTCCAACTGCCACCATATGGCCGACGTTGCCAAGGCGGGGTGTGCCAGCCAGGCAGGAGTGAGCTCAGAGCAGAGGGCCCACCTCACAGAAGGGTGAGGAACCTAACCAGGATCAGACTCTCACCAGAGGGCCAACATCACCAAGGTGATGGGAACCAGGCAAGACTGTCCTAACAGCAGTGGGGCCAACATCACCAAGGGAATGGGAACCAGGCAAGAGTGTCCTCACACCAGTGTGGCCACATTATAGAAAGGTGAGGAACACAGCACATGTGGCCTCAAACAAGGGGACACACATCACGAAGGGGCTGGGAGTGAGGCATGCAGGAGGAGACGCACAACCGAGGGCCCATAGAATAAAAAAGGTGAGGAATCGAGAAGTTGGAAACTCCAAGCTGGAGGCCCAGAGCACTGACACTATGGGATACAGGCCAGAGTGAACACACAGCAAAGGGCCCACATCATGAAACTGTGAGCAACCCAGCAGTTGGGACCACAGAACAGAAGTCCCACATGCCCATGGGGATGGGAACCTGGCAGGAGTGACTCGCACCACTGGGCACACATCAGAAAATGTGTGGAGCCCAGCACTTAGGGCCTGACACCAGAAGGCCCTCATCACTGAGGGGAGGAGGCCCCAGCACGCTCCAACTGCCACCAGAGGGTCCACGTCGCCAAGGCGACGTGCGCCAGCCAGGCAGGATTGACCTCACAGCAGAGGGCCCACATCATGAAAGTGTGAGCAACCCAGCCGTTAGGACCTCAGAACAGAAGGCCCACACGCTCATGAGGATGGGAACCTGGCAGGAGTGCCCTCGTACCACTTAGCACGTATCAGAAAATGTGGGAACCCCGCCATTAGGGTCTGACGCCAGAGGGCCTCCTCACCGTGGGAAGGAGGCTCCCAGCAGGCTCCAACTGCCACCAGGGTGCCGAAGTCAACAAGGCGGGTTGTGCCAGCCAGGCAGGAGTGACCTCAGAGAAGAGGGCTCACCTCACGGATGTGTGAGGAACCCAACCAGGATCAGAGTCTCACCAGAGGGCCCACATCACCAAGGGGATGGGAACCAGGCAGGAGTGTCCACACACCAGTGTGGCCACATCATCAAAAGATGAGGAACCCATCACATATGGCCTCAAACCTGAGGACATACATCACCATGTGGTTGGGAGTGAGGCAGGTATCTGGAGGGGCACATTTAACTCTAATTTCCCACCAGGAAGAGGAATTAACCAAAGGCTCAGAGTGCCGTGCTGGACCCTGATTATGGCCTGAAGCAAACCTGCAGTTTTGTGGCCAGCTTACAAGGAAGCGAGTTAAGAAAGGAGCTCAGGGGCACTGTAATTCACAAACCTGCAGAGATAAATGACAGCTATTGGCAAAAATATATCGAAGTAAGTCTGCAAAGAGGACTTGAAAACGAGGCAGAATTGCAGGAATCATATTTCAAGAGGTAGATTGGAATTGCATTTAAAGCATATGAAAAGCGGCAGATCTTTGACAGTGATGCACATGGACAAAAAGTGCGTATACATTTTTCCTGAATATATTCAGGAAAAAACGCATATGAACATTTTGGCCAACCAAGCACTCCAGCAATGGAAATCCACACTACAATGAAGTCACATTTCCCATTCGTCAAAAAGGCCATCTGAATAAAGTGTAAAAACCAGAAACACAGGACAGGCCATGGAGAACAGGGAGCCGTGTTATGCTGATGGGCGGGATGTAAATTGCCAACAGACACTCTGGAGATGTTCATGGTGTATCCTGAAACATCTAAAAAACAAAGCTACAGAGCCTAGGGCACTTCCACTTTTGACCCTATAGCTTAGGAAAATTAAAATCAACAAGACACAGCCAACACAAAATTTAGGGCTGCTGTGTTTACAAGAACCTCGAGTCCAGTACAAATTAAGTATCCCAGAAAGAAAAAAATGGATAAAGAAGTGCTACTTACGTACAACGGAATATCACTCAGCAGTGAAATCAATGTCATCAGGCCTGTAGCAGCAAATTGAGTGAATTTAATTATGATGATTCTAAGAGAAATATGTCACACAAAGAAAGATAATTATCATAAGATATCACTAATAGAGGGAGTGTAAACTTGGCTACACATAAACTGAATTACAAAACCGAACAGAGTCTCACATTTAGATAAAAACCTTATGCTTGCTTAAGGGGAAAGTTGAGTTGGGCTGCTGTATAAAAACAGATTGAAATTAGCACACATACCATTCCATAAGCCAAATACGTAATAAACAAGACCTACTCTTTGCTCAACGAAATAGACTCATCCATGGTGTATCACCTCACACCTATTAGAATGGGCATCATCAGAAAATCTACAAACAACAAATGCTGGAAACGGTGTGGAGATAAGGAATCCTCTTCCACTATTGTTGGGAACGTAAATTGATACAGTCACTGTGGAGAACATTATGGAGTTTCTTATAAAACTAAGAATAGAATTACCATATGATACAGCAATCCCTCTACTGGGCATATACCCAGACAAAACCATAAATCAAAAAGAGACATTCACCACAATGTTCATTGCATCACTATTTACACTATCCAGGAAATGGAAGCAACCTAAATGCCCACAGACAGACGAATGCATAAAGATGTGGTACATATATAAAATGGAATATTACTAAGCCATAAAAAGGAATGAAATTGGGACATTTGTAGAGACGTTGATGGATCTAGAGACTGTCATACAGAGTGAAGTAAGTCAGAAAGAGAAAAACAAATCTTGTATATTAATGCATATATGTGGAACCTAGAAAAATTGTACAGATGAACCGTTTTGCAAGGCAGAAATAGAGCAATACATGTATACAACAAACGTATGGACAACAAGGGGGGAAAGCTGTTGGGGATGGTGGTGGGAGGAGTTGAGATATTGGGATTGGTATGTATACATTTATATGTATAAAGTAGGTAACCAAAAACAACCTACTGTATAAAAATATAAAATTAAATTCAAAATAAAAAAATAAAATTAAAAAAAGTAAAACAGAAAAAATATTCTTCCCTTCACATACATGTATTTATATGAATAAATTATTTCCATGCTTATATCTGTAAATACACAAAAGAGGAATAAAATCTACCTTGAACCAAAAACGAAAAAAAGATAAAAAAGAACAGAACCCACCAGTTACACAGAGGAAAACCGTTTCAGGGCACTTGCTCCAATTGCAAACAATTCTGAAGTTGGTCAGTGGTGGGGAATCATCTCCCATTCAGCCAGCATGCTCCTCGCAACAAGCGTCCTCACTGCAAAGCTGGGGGACCGTGCCGAGGTATCTGTGAGTAAACGTGGGCCGAGCCCCAGGCCAGCTGCTGCTGAAATGTTCCCACCCTTCCAAGGCTAAACACCTGAATATGTACAAGGACTTGAAAACCTAGAGGAAGGGCCATGGAGCCACATGAGGGACAGCATGCCAGCCGACTTGGTGCCTGCAGGCCAGTCAGGATGGTCCTGGCCCTGGGTGCTCTTCTGGAAGCTCTCCATTTCCCTGCCTGAGATACCCCTGCTGTCCCGGCCCCCACTGCTTTCTTCCTTCCTCACCTGTGCCCAGGGAGAAATTCCAGCAGCAGGTGTGGGTGACACATCCTCTTCTTTAGCAGGTAGCATCTTGGCAACTGCTGCAGAAAGTCCAGCAGAGCCCCACTCACACTGGGACACCCACAAAGCCGTGACCTCTCACTCCCTCCCACCAGCCCAGCCCCGAGACTGCTGACAGGGCAGAGAAAATGGCGTCAGGCACAGCTGCAGGGGCTCTTGCTGCCTGGAGCGGTGTTTATATTGATCTCAACCCAGGCACACCTGGGGAGGGCTGGCCGGCACGGTCAGGCTTCCCAAGCCAGCCAATAATCACCCCTCAGGGGCTCACAGTTGCTGAAAATGGAACTTGCTGAATTGGCCAGGTCCAAGGAACAGGTGTGGGCTCCTGAGAGTCAGGATAGACAAGGGGCTGCAGCTCTGGCTTGTTTTCTAATTATATTATCTGGCCCATGAGTGGGAGACAACTTCAAGAAAACCCTCTCCTAATGAGAGGAACCCAGGAGTCAGGGAGAGGAGGGGTGGGTGGTGGTTGGAGACAGAGGCCTGGTGCCCCGGGTGCAGTGGAAGTCTCTGGAAGACCAGGTGGAGGAGGCCGCACAGAGTGATGCCCAGGGTCACAGACCTGTCAGAGCTGCTGTTTGTTAGTTCAAGTCCTGCTCTGAGGTGCTCTGTGTCAGATCTGAGCGACAGGTGAGCTGGGAGTGCTCTGCAATGAGGGCTATGTGCACGGTTCCTGTGTGCCCAGCCCTGCCAAGGTACCTGCAAGGGTAGCTCTGTATCCTGGGAGGGGCCTGACCACGGGAGCCCCATGGACTGCAGAGGACCTGCCCAGGGAATCCCATATCCTGGGAGGGGCCTGAACACGAGAGCCCCGTGGGCTGGGGTGGGGGTAGGGTACCTGCCCAGGTGAGCTCCATATCCTGGGATTGGCCTGACCTCGAGAGCCCCATGGGCTGCCGGAGTCCTGGTAAAGGATGTCAGGACAGTCAGTGAAGCCACTGAGGATATACCTCCAGTAGTTCCTAAATCCTACACCCTGCTGGTCATTCTACCAACCACCAGGACTTGGTATTCTGTATTAGTCTTCACTGATGCCTTCTTTTGTATTCCACTAGTCCCAGAGTCACAAGAAATTTTGGCTTGTGAGTGACAGGACTCAACATACAACTAAAACAATACTTCCAGGCTGTCTTGCCCCAAGGGTTCAAAAATTCCCACACCATCTTTGGGGAAAGCTCAGCTAAAGACCTAAAAGTTCTACCTCTGGAAAAGGAAACACTCCTTCAATATTCAGACGACATTCTGATCGCCAGCCCTACTAAGGAGGCCTCAGAACTACCAAGCCAATAAAGGATAGAAGTTGTCCACGAAAAAGCTCAAGTATCACAGACTACGGTGACCTGCCTGGGCTTCATTCTCACAGAAGGTCGGAGAAGCCCATCCCAGGAAAGGGAAGAAACAATTTACAGCCTTACCCCTTTCTGAAACTAGAAGACAGCTTAGGGGTTCCTGGGGAAGCCAGGGTTTCCTGCCTCTGGATCCCTAACTACAGTCTACTAGCTGGGCCTCTATATGAAACACTGAAAGGAAAAGATGATGATCCTTTTGAATAGAATCCAGAAGTGGCCTTTCAAGAATGGAAAGAGCAGTCAATTCAGACCCTTGCCCTGGAACTCCCTAATTTAGCTAAACCCTTTGACCTTTACATTCCTGGTGAAAGGTGAATCGCCATTGGAGTATTAGTGCAAAAACTGGGACCACTTGAAATGGAACAATGCAAGAATGCCATCCAGGTAGGATAAACTATGGTCACCAAGGGGCTTGGCCCACCGCCACATCTGGCCAAGATACTGGTGGTATCTGAAAACCTGGAAATCAGCAGCCCAAAAGGCCACCTCCTTTCTAAGGGAAACGGACCCCATGTGGTGATCCTAATCCCCAACCATGCCCTGAAGTTGCAGGGTTTGCTCCGTGGGCACACTGACCTCGATTGAGGAGGCCCTCCAACTCCAACCTCCAGAGAGATAACCGGGGGCAACGGGGCACCATGACGACCCGTGTGACCATCACTTGACCTGGAGTTTCTCTCATAAAACAACAAGAGTGTGTCCCAAAAGAGTAGACTACTGCTTGCAGTACTTACTGTACCCAGAGGGGAGCTAATAATCTTGGCGGGGGAACCGTATATCATGCTGTCACCATAGAAAAGCCTACAGACACCCTGATGATGGTGGCCAATAAGACCGGCTGGACTCCTGTTTACTTCCAAAGGCTCTTGACTCAGTGACCATCATGATCCTTCATCACCACTGACCCTGGACTGTCTGGGAGCTGAGCGGGCAGGATCCTGACACCTGGTGCTGTTTTTACGTTAATTCAGGGGCCTAATGGAAGAAAGCGCAGACTGTTGGTCAGAGCATCTAGGCTGGCAGAAACGGTCAGCCTAAGGTGGCCGAACAAATGTGGGGCGGAGTGAAACTGGACCTCACAGCGCCACTGCACATCTCCTTTCTGGACCCTTAAAGGTCATTAGAATCTATAACACTTCCAATACTGGTGCTCAGGTGGACGAGCAGGGAGGCAGGAGACCTGAGGACAATCAACGTCACCTGGAGGCTGCTGGGGAGAAGTTCTGACCCTCGCCCACGGGTATGAAGCCTCCTAACTCAGCACTCAGCAGTTACAGAAGAAGGGTCTGCACCCACAGCACTCCAAGAATGAGGAAAGGGACAAAAGGCAGAAGAGAAGTTTGTCCCAGGCAAAGCCCCTTAAAAATGCCTGGGAGATAAAAATAGAATCTGGGCAATAAAATAAAGTCTAACCATTTTTATCCTTTGTGCTTTGTCTAATTTCAGGTGCTCCTAGTGTCCCGCATACAGAGGTTCCACACCCGGCACTTCAGACCAGATTTCCTAGAGCAGAATGGCTCGATGACACTTCAGCTCCTGGGGCCCAGTTCAGACTCCGTGACATAGAGCCTGAGCTGCAGCCAACCAGGTCCTCGAGAGCTCAGCCCCCTCCCTCCCAGTGACTCTGACAGGATCTCTACACAGCAGCCCAGCCCACAGCCCACAGGGTAGCACCTCTCCATTCTCTGATCAAAATATAAAGTTTCCTTTGCTTTTGAACCAAACTCAGTCTCGATCTATTGGCTCCAATGACACTGGGCAGGGGGACACTTGTTGGCGTCCACTCTGGAGGATCAGTAACAGAAATTGAGAACATTGTAACTTCAATGAACAGATGTGTGAGCCAAACTGTAATTAACATAGAACAGTGTATAAGGCTCGGGTAAAATAAGATGTTTCTAACACTTCCATTTGATATTTCCATCACTTTCTTATAAGCAAGTTCAGTGAAAAGGTTTGTCTTCTTTGTCAGGTCAATATTAGAGAAACAAAGTGATTTCTTTCCAAGGATGTACATCTAATAATCTTGGTTAAAGCTTCAATCTTGTTTTAAATGCTTTTGCATTGAAAATGATACCTCTCTTTCAGCTCCCCCATTTCTGAGAAGCATAAAATCTTATAATTTATTATTACCAAAGGGAAATGGTAGGAGGAGGGATCAATTAACAGTTTGGGATTAACACATACACACTGCTATGTATGAAATCATCAGCAAGGAACTACTGTATAGCACAGGGAACTACACTCAATATTTTGCAATAACCTATAAGGGGAAATGATCTGAAAATGAATAGATATTTTTATTGACATCATCCATCAATGACAGTAAAAATGGAATCTAAGGGAAGACAGTGGTGAGTGCTTCTGACCCTGAAGACTTCAATCATCTAAAGTTTGGACTCTGCCTACTTCCCAAGGCCCTTAATGAACATATGTGTAGCCGTAGCTTAAAAAATTCCCCAGTTTGGGTTGCGGAGAGACACTGATATTTAAAATCCCCTGGTGTTCTCCTCACATGAATGGGACCCTTCCTACACCTAAAACATGCCTGTCACACCCAGAGGATGGTATACCGTCTGATCGGGAAAAGTTTGGAAAAGGCATCTCATCTCCTCATCTCTTGGTGCTAGGGTTCACCACTCCAGCGTCTTTACTAACAGTCTCCCCACTTGGAGATGTCAGCACTGTCAACATCCTGTTGCATACAGTTTGGAATTTGTCCAGAGGATGAAGCAGAAGGAGGAGGAACAATGAGAGACAAGTCCTAGGTGTTCGGACAGGCACATGCCACTCTAATTTCCGATCAGGAAGACGAATTGACCAAAGGCTAGGGTTGCCCATGGAAACAGAATAGGGCTTGAGGAATCCTGATGCTTTGTGGCCAGTTCCCATAAACACAAGTTGGAAAATGGAACTCAGGGGCACTAAAATTCACGAAACTGCAGAATTGAAAATATCTATCACTGAAAAATGTCTTGAGGAAAGTCAGAGAAAAGGACTTGTAAGCAACGGAGAATGGCAGGAAAGGGATTGGAAGAGGTAGAAAGGACTCGCCATTAAGCACAAGAAAAGGGGCTGAACATTGCCAACATTGCAGTTGGCCAAAAAGGGTGTATGCGTCTTTTTCTGTATATATTCAAGAAAAGGGCATACACTTTTTTAGCCAACCAAACAGGTGGGCACTGGAAATCAATACTACAAAACATATCACTTTGCATCAGTCAGAAGAGCCGTCCTCATAAAGTGTAAACACCAGAAATGCAGGACAGGGCAAGGAGAAAAGGGAGCCCTGTGAGTCTTATAGTGGAAATGTATATTGCCAACGGTCACTCTGGATAAGTCTATTGTGTTTACTAAAGCATCTAAAAAATGAGCTACCGAGCACAGGGCACTTGCACTCATGGACGTATATCTTGGGAAAAACAAAAATCGAGAGGACACAGGCACCCCAATGTTTACCACCTCTCTGTTTAAAAGACCTTCGACTAGGATATAACTTAAATGTATCTGCAGAGAAAAAACGGACAGAGATGTGGTGCTTATGTAGAGTGGAATATTACTCAGCCTGGAAATCAATGAAATACGGCCAGTTATAACAACTCCAGAGGAGTTACGTGTGATCATTCGAAGTGACATAATTCAAAAAGAAAAAGACATAAGATATCACTAATACATGGAATGTTAACATGGCTACACATGAACTGAATTACAAAAGAAAAGAGGGTTTCAAATTAAGAAAACCAACTTATGCTTCCTTAAGGGGAAAGGTGAGTTGGGATGCTGCATAAAACCAGAGGTTGAAATTAGCACAGATACCATTCCATAAGCCAAATATGTAACAGTCAAGACCTACTCCTTGCTCAGCGAAATGGACTCAACACGCCATATTCAATGCCTAAGAATATAACGGATTAGTAAGAATCTTAAAACCCATGGACTTATATGTCTCCGTAAGAGAATCAAGCGCGTGTACAGCGGCATAAACGAAGCAGTGAAAATCCGATAAATCCCATTATTAAAATAAATTTCAAAAACAAAACACAATGACAGTGAAATAGGTAGCAATTCTTAAATAATTCACTCAGGGCATGTGATGCAACCTGGATTTACCACATCTACACCCAGAACTGGTTGACACATAAGGCTGGACACTTCAGGCTGATAGCATTGGTGAGTTTCGGTGAACAAATGCAGATCCCTTGAAGTCATACTGCATGGTACACATTCCAAGGGTCCCAACTCTCCAGGTTCAAGGGATTCTTTCTTCAGCTAAAACATGCGTGGGAAACGCCGAGTATGGTCCACTGTGTGATTAGGAAACGATTTAAAATGCATCTCAGTTTTCGTATCCTGGTCCTCGGGTTCACCATTCCAGACGGTTTACTAACACTCTCCCCGCTTGGAGAGTCAGTGCCTTTAACCTCCTGTTTGGCACAGCTTGCAATTTCTGCGCAAGATGAACAGGAATAGGGAGAACCAATGAGAGACTAGCTATAGGTGTCTGCACGGGCAAATGTAAGGCTCATTTCCCACCAGGAAGAGGAATTAACCAAAGGCTCAGCGTGCCCTGCCGGAAACAGATTAGGGCCTGAAGCAATCCTGCGGTTTTGTGCCCAGCTCACAAGAAAGCGAGTTGAAGAAAGGAGCTCAGGGGCACTGTAATTCACAAACCTGCAGAGTTATAAATGACAGCTATCCTCCAAAAATATATTGAAGTAAGCCTGCGAAGGGGACTTGAAAGCGGGGCAGAATTTCAGGAAAACGATTGCAGGGGGTAGACTGGAATTGCCCAGAAAGCATAGGAAAAGAGGCAGAACGTCGACAATGGTGCACTTGGCCAAAAAGTGCGTATGCATTTTTTCCTGAATATATTCAGGAAAAAACGCATACGCACTTTTTCGCAAACCAAGCAAGCCTGTAAAGGAAATCTGCACTACAATGAAGTCTAACTGCCCCCTGGGCAAAAGGGCCATCTGAAAAAAGTGTAAAATCCAGAAAGGTAGGACAGGATATGGAGAACAGGGAGCCTTGTTATGCTGATTGGCAGGATGTAAACTGCCAACAGCCACCCTGGAGAAGTGTATGGTGTTTCCTGAAACCCATAAGAAACAAAGCAACACAGCCTATGGCACTTCCACTTATGGTCCCAAAGATTACGGAAATTAAAATCAAACCAGACAGCCACCCCAATGTTTGGGACGGCTGTGTTCACAAGAAGCTCGTCTACAGTGCCAGGTAAATATCCCAGAAAGCAAAAAATGGATAAAGAAGTTGTGGCACGTACGTGCAATGCAATATCACTCAGCAATGAAATCTGTGTCATCAGGCCCGTAGCGGCATAGTGAGTGGATGCAGGTACGGTGATTCTACGTGAACTACGTCACACAGAAAAAGAAACATCATAAGATATCACTAATACACGGAATGTAAACTTGACTACACATGAACTGAATTACAAAACAGAACAGGGTCTCAAATTTAGAAAACCAACTAGTGCTTGCTTATGGGGAAAGGTGCGTTGGGGTGCTGCATAAAACCAGAGACTGAAATTAGCACAGATAACATTCCATAAGCCAAATATGTAATAGACAAGACCTACTCCTTGCTCAACGAAATGGACTCAACACCACATATTCAACGCCTAGGAATATACCTGACTAGGAAGAATCTTAAAACCCATGGATTTATATGTCTCCGTAAGAGAATCAAGCGTGTGTACAGCAGCATAAACGCAGCAGTGAAAATCCGATAAATCCCATTATCAAAATAAATTTCAAAAACAAAACACAAAGACAGTGAAATAGAGAGCAATTCTTAAATAATTCACTCAGGGCATGTGATGCAACCGGGATTTACCACAACTACACCCAGAGCTGGTTGAGACATAAGGCTGGACACTTCAGGCTGATAGCATTGGTGAGTTTCAGTGAGAAAATGCAGACCCTTTGAAGTCATACTGCATGGTACCCATTCCATGGGTCCCAACTCTCCAGGTTCAAGGCATTCTTCCTCCAGCTAAAACATGCATGGGAAACACACAGTATGGTCCACCGTGTGATTGGGAAACGATTTAAAATGCATCTCAGTTTTCGTATCCTGGTCCTCGGGTTCACCATTCCAGATGCTTTACTAACACACTCCCCGCTTGGAGAGTCAGTGCCTTTAAACTCCTGTTTGGCACAGCTTGCAATTTCTGTGCAAGATGAACAGGAATAGGGAGAACCAATGAGAGACTAGCTGTAGGTGTCTGCACGGGCAAATATAACGCTCATTGCCCACCAGGAAGAGGAATTAAACAAAGGCTCAGTGTGCCCTGCTGGAAACAGATTAGGGCCTGAAGCAATCCTGCGGTTTTGTGCCCAGCTCACAAGAAAGCGAGTTGAAGAAAGGAGCTCAGGGGCACTGTAATTCACAAACCTGCAGAGTTATAAATGACAGCTATCTTCCAAAAGTATATTGAAGTAAGCCTGCGTATGGGACTTGAAAGCGGGGCAGAATTTCAGGAAAACGATTGCAGGGGGTAGACTGGAATTGCCCTGAAAGCATAGGAAAAGAGGCACAACGTCGACAATGATGCACTTGGCCAAAAAGGGCGTATGCGTTTTTTCCTGAATATATTCAGGAAAAAACGCATACGCCGTTTTTGGCCAACCAAGCAAGCCTGTAATGGAAATCTGCACTAAAATGAAGTCTCACTGCCCCCCGGGCAAGAGGGTCATCTGAAAAAAGTGTAAAATCCAGAAAGGTAGGACAGGATATGGAGAAGAGGGGGCCTTGTTTTGCTGATTGGCAGGATGTAAATTGCCAACAGCCACCCTGGAGAAGTGTATGGTGTTTCCTGAAACACGTAAGAAATAAAGCAACACAGCCTATGGCAATTGCACTTATGGTCCTATTCCTTAGGGAAATTAAAATCAAAAACAGAGAGCCACCCCAAAGTTTGGGACGGCTGTGTTCCCAAGAAGCTCGTCTACAGTACCAGGTAAATATCCCAGAAAGCAAAAAATGGATAAAGAAGTTGTGGCACGTACGTGCAATGCAATATCACTCAGCAATGAAATCTGTGTCATCAGGCCCGTAGCGGCATAGTGAGTGGATGCAGGTACGGTGATTCTACGTGAACTATGTCACACAGAAAAAGAAACATCATAAGATATCACTAATACACGGAATGTAAACTTGACTACACATGAACTGAATTACAAAACAGAACAGGGTCTCAAATTTAGAAAACCAACTACTGCTTGCTTATGGGGAAAGGTGCGTTGGGGTGCTGCATAAAACCAGAGACTGAAATTAGCACAGATAACATTCCATAAGCCAAATATGTAATAGACAAGACCTACTCCTTGCTCAACGAAATGGACTCAACACCACATATTCAACGCCTAGGAATATACCTGACTAGGAATAATCTTAAAACCCATGGATATATATATGTCTCCGTAAGAGAATCAAGCGTGTGTACAGCGGCCGAAATGCAGCAGTGAAAATCCGATAAATCCCATTATCAAAATAATTTTCGAAAACAAAACACAAAGACAGTGAAATAGAGAGCAATTCTTAAATAATTCACTCAGGGCATGTGATGCAACCGGGATTGACCACATCTACACCCAGAGCTGGTTGAGACATAAGGCTGGACACTTCTGACTGATAGCACTGGTGAGTTTCGGTGAGCAAATGCAGACCCTTTGAAGTCATACTGCATGGTACCCATTCCATGGGTCCCAACTCTCCAGGTTCCAGGCATTCTTCCTCCAGCTAAAACATGCATGGGAAACCCAGAGTATCGTCCACCGTGTGATTGGGAAACGATTTAAAATGCATCTCAGTTTTCTTATCCTGGTCCTCGGGTTCACCATTCCAGATGCTTTACTAACACTCTCCCCGCTTGGAGAGTCAGTGCCTTTAACCTCCTGTTTGGCACAGCTTGCCATTTCTGTGCAAGATGAACAGGAATAGGGAGAACCAATGAGAGACTAGCTGTAGGTGTCGGCACGGGCAAATGTAACGCTCATTGCCCACCAGGAAGAGGAATTAAACAAAGGCTCAGTGTGCCCTGCTGGAAACAGATTAGGGCCTGAAGCAATCCTGCGGTTTTGTGCCCAGCTCACAAGAAAGCGAGTTGAAGAAAGGCGCTCAGGGACACTGTACTTCACAAACCTGCAGAGTTATAAATGACAGCTATCCTCCAAAAATATATTGAAGTAAGCCTGCGAAGGGGACTTGAAAGCGGGGCAGAATTTCAGGAAAACGATTGCAGGGGGTAGACTGGAATTGCCCTGAAAGCATAGGAAAAGAGGCACAACGTCGACAATGATGCACTTGGCCAAAAAGGGCGTATGCGTTTTTTCCTGAATATATTCAGGAAAAAACGCATACGCCCTTTTTGGCCAACCAAGCAAACCTGTAAAGGAAATCTGCACTACAATGAAGTCTCACTGACCCTCGGGCAAGAGGGCCATCTGAAAAAAGTGTAAAATCCAGAAAGGTAGGACAGGATATGGAGAACAGGGAGCCTTGTTATGCTGATTGGCAGGATGTAAATTGCCAGCAGCCACCCTGGAGAAGTGTATGGTGATTCCTGAAACACATAAGAAACAAAGCAACACAGCCTATGGCACTTCCACTTATGGTCCTATAGCTTACGGAAATTAAAATCAAAAACAGACAGCCACCCCAATATTTGGGACGGCTGTGTTCACAAGAAGCTCGTCTACAGTATCAGGTAAATATCCCAGAAAGCAAAAAATGGATAAAGAAGTTGTGGCACGTACGTACAATGCAATATCACTCAGCAATGAAATCTGTGTCATCAGGCCCGTAGCGGCATAGTGAGTGGATGCAGTTATGGTGATTCTACGTGAACTACGTCACACAGAAAAAGAAACATCATAAGGTATCTCTAATACACGGAATGTAAACTTGACTACACATGAACTGAATTACAAAACAGAACAGGGTCGCAAATTTAGAAAATCAACTAGTGCTTGCTTATGGGGAAAGGGGCCTTGGGGTGCTGCATAAAACCAGAGACTGAAATTAGCACAGATAACATTCCATAAGCCAAATATGTAATAGACAAGACCTACTCCTTGCTCAACGAAATGGACCCAACACCACATATTCAACGCCTAGGAATATACCTGACTAGGAAGAATCTTAAAACCCATGGATATATATGTCTCCGTAAGAGAATCAAGTGTGTGTACAGCGGCCGAAACGCAGCAGTGAAAATCCGATAAATCCCATTATCAAAATAAATTTCGAAAACAAAACACAAAGACAGTGAAATAGAGAGCAATTCTTAAATAATTCACTCAGTGCATGTGATGCAACCGGGATTGACCACATCTACACCCAGAGCTGGTTGAGACATAAGGCTGGACACTTCAGGCTGATAGCATTGGTGAGTTTCGGTGAGCAAATGCAGACCCTTTGAAGTCATACTGCATGGTACCCATTCCATGGGTCCCAACTCTCCAGGTTCAAGGGATTCTTGCTCCAGCTAAAACATGCATGGGAAACCCAGAGTATCGTCCACCGTGTGATTGGGTAACGATTTAAAATGCATCTCATTTTTCGTATCCTGGTCTTCGTGTTCACCATTCCAGATGCTTTACTAACACTCTCCCCTCTTGGAGAGTCAGTGCCTTTAACCTCCTCTTTGGCACAGCTTGCAATTTCTGTGCAAGATGAACAGGAATAGGGAGAACCAATGAGAGACTAGCTGTAGGTGTCTGCACGGGCAAATATAACGCTCATTGCCCACCAGGAAGAGGAATTAAACAAAGGCTCAGTGTGCCCTGCTGGAAACAGATAAGGGCCTGAAGCAATCTTGCGGTTTTGTGCCCAGCTCACAAGAAAGCGAGTTGAAGAAAGGAGCTCAGGGGCACTGTAATTCACAAACCTGCAGAGTTATAAATGACAGCTATCCTCCAAAAGTATATTGAAGTAAGCCTGCGAAGGGGACTGGAAAGCGGGGCAGAATTTCAGGAAAACGATTTCAGGGGGTAGACTGGAATTGCCTTGAAAGCATAGGAAAAGAGGCAGAACGTCGACAATGATGCACTTGGCCAAAAAGTGCGTATGCGTTTTTTCCTGAATATATTCAGGAAAAAACGCATACGCACTTTTTGGCCAGCCAAGCAAGCCTGTAAAGAAATCTGCACTACAATGAAGTCTCACTGCCACACGGGCAAAAGGGCCATCTGAAAAAAGTGTAAAATCCAGAAAGGTAGGACAGGATATGGAGAACAGTGAGCCTTGTTATGCCGATTGGCAGGATGTAAATTGCCAATAGCCAACCTGGAGAAGTGTATGGGTTTCCTGAAACACGTAAGAAATAAAGCAACACAGCCTATGGCACTTGCACTTATGGTCCTATAGCTTAGGGAAATTAAAATCAAAAACAGACAGCCACCCCAATATTTGGGACGGCTGTGTTCACAAGAAGCTCGTCTACAGTATCAGGTAAATATCCCAGAAAGCAAAAAATGGATAAAGAAGTTGTGGCACGTACGTACAATGCAATATCCCTCAGCAATGAAATCTGTGTCATCAGGCCCGTAGCGGCATGGTGAGTGGATGCAGTTATGGTGATTCTACGTGAACTACGTCACACAGAAAAAGAAACATCATAAGGTATCTCTAATACACGGAATGTAAACTTGACTACACATGAACTGAATTACAAAACAGAACAGGGTCGCAAATTTAGAAAATCAACTAGTGCTTGCTTATGGGGAAAGGGGCCTTGGGGTGCTGCATAAAACCAGAGACTGAAATTAGCACAGATAACATTCCATAAGCCAAATATGTAATAGACAAGACCTACTCCTTGCTCAACGAAATGGACCCAACACCACATATTCAACGCCTAGGAATATACCTGACTAGGAAGAATCTTAAAACCCATGGATATATATGTCTCCGTAAGAGAATCAAGTGTGTGTACAGCGGCCGAAACGCAGCAGTGAAAATCCGATAAATCCCATTATCAAAATAAATTTCGAAAACAAAACACAAAGACAGTGAAATAGAGAGCAATTCTTAAATAATTCACTCAGTGCATGTGATGCAACCGGGATTGACCACATCTACACCCAGAGCTGGTTGAGACATAAGGCTGGACACTTCAGGCTGATAGCATTGGTGAGTTTCGGTGAGCAAATGCAGACCCTTTGAAGTCATACTGCATGGTACCCATTCCATGGGTCCCAACTCTCCAGGTTCAAGGGATTCTTCCTCCAGCTAAAACATGCATGGGAAACCCAGAGTATCGTCCACCGTGTGATTGGGAAACGATTTAAAATGCATCTCATTTTTCGTATCCTGGTCTTCGTGTTCACCATTCCAGATGCTTTACTAACACTCTCCCCGCTTGGAGAGTCAGTGCCTTTAACCTCCTCTTTGGCACAGCTTGCAATTTCTGTGCAAGATGAACAGGAATAGGGAGAACCAATGAGAGACTAGCTGTAGGTGTCTGCACGGGCAAATATAACGCTCATTGCCCACCAGGAAGAGGAATTAAACAAAGGCTCAGTGTGCCCTGCTGGAAACAGATTAGGGCCTGAAGCAATCTTGCGGTTTTGTGCCCAGCTCACAAGAAAGCGAGTTGAAGAAAGGAGCTCAGGGGCACTGTAATTCACAAACCTGCAGAGTTATAAATGACAGCTATCCTCCAAAAGTATATTGAAGTAAGCCTGCGAAGGGGACTGGAAAGCGGGGCAGAATTTCAGGAAAACGATTGCAGGGGGTAGACTGGAATTGCCTTGAAAGCATAGGAAAAGAGGCAGAACGTCGACAATGATGCACTTGGCCAAAAAGTGCGTATGCGTTTTTTCCTGAATATATTCAGGAAAAAACGCATACGCACTTTTTGGCCAGCCAAGCAGGCCTGTAAAGAAATCTGCACTACAATGAAGTCTCACTGCCACACGGGCAAAAGGGCCATCTGAAAAAAGTGTAAAATCCAGAAAGGTAGGACAGGATATGGAGAACAGTGAGCCTTGTTATGCCGATTGGCAGGATGTAAATTGCCAATAGCCAACCTGGAGAAGTGTATGGTGTTTCCTGAAACACGTAAGAAATAAAGCAACACAGCCTATGGCACTTGCACTTATGGTCCTATAGCTTAGGGAAATTAAAATCAAAAACAGACAGCCACCCCAATATTTGGGACGGCTGTGTTCACAGGAAGCTCGTCTACAGTACCAGGTAAATATCCCAGAAAGCAAAAAATGGATAAAGAAGTTGTGGCACGTACGTGCAATGCAGTATCACTCAGCAATGAAATCTGTGTCATCAGGCCCGTAGCGGTTAGTGAGTGGATGCATGTACGGTGATTCTACGTGAACTACGTCACACAGAAATAGAAACATCATAAGATATCACTGATACACGGAATGTAAACTTGACTACACATGAACTGAATTACAAAACAGAACAGGGTCTCAAATTTAGAAAACCAACTAGAGCTTGCTTATGGGGAAAGATGCGTTGGGGTGCTGCATAAAACCAGAGACTGAAATTAGCACAGATAACTTTCCATAAGCCAAATATATAATAGACAAGACCTACCACTTGCTCAAAGAAATAGACCCAACACCACATGTTCAACGCCTAGGAATATACATGACTAAGAAGAATCTTAAAACCCATGGATATATATGTTTCCGTAAGAGAATTAAGCATGTGTACAGCGGCCGAAACGCAGCAGTGATAATCCGATAAATCCCATTATCAAAATAAATTTCGAAAACAAAACACAAAGACAGTGAAATAGAGAGCAATTCTTAAATAATTCACTCAGGGCATGTGATGCAACCGGGATTGACCACATCTACACCCAGAGCTGGTTGAGACATAAGGCTGGACACTTCAGGCTGATAGCATTGGTGAGTTTCGGTGAGCAAATGCAGACCCTTTGAAGTCATACTTCATGGTACCCATTCCATGGGTCCCAACTCTCCAGGTTCAAGGCATTCTTCCTCCAGCTAAAACATGCATGGGAAACCCAGAGTATCGTCCACCGTGTGATTGGGAAACGATTTAAATGCATCTCAGTTTTCGTATCCTGCTCCTCGGGTTCACCAATCCAGGTGCTTTACTAACACTCTCCCCGCTTGGAGAGTCAGTGCCTTTAACCTCCTGTTTGGCACAGCTTGCAATTTCTGTGCAAGATGAACAGGAATAGGGAGAACCAATGAGAGACTAGCTGTAGGTGTCTGCACGGGCAAATGTAACGCTCATTGCCCACCAGGAAGAGGAATTAAACAAAGGCTCAGTGTGCCCTGCTGGAAACAGATTAGGGCCTGAAGCAATCCTGCGGTTTTGTGCCCAGCTCACAAGAAAGCGAGTTGAAGAAAGGAGCTCAGGGGCACTGTAATTCACAAACCTGCAGAGTTATAAATTACAGCTATCCTCCAAAAATATATTGAAGTAAGCCTGCGAAGGGGACTTGAAAGCGGGGCAGAATTTCAGGAAAACGATTGCAGGGGGTAGACTGGAATTGCCCTGAAAGCATAGGAAAAGAGGCACAACGTTGACAATGATGTACTTGGCCAAAAAGGGCGTATGCGTTTTTTCCTGAATATATTCAGGAAAAAACGCATACGCCCTTTTTGGCCAACCAAGCAAGCCTGTAAAGGAAATCTGCACTACAATGAAGTCTCACTGCCCCCCTGGCAAAAGGGCCATCTGAAAAAAGTGTAAAATCTAGAAAGGTAGGACAGGATATGGAGAAGAGGGAGCCTTGTTATGCTGATTGGCAGGATGTAAATTGCCAACAGCCACCCTGGAGAAGTGTATGGTGTTTCCTGAAACACGTAAGAAACAAAGCAACACAGCCTATGGCACTTGCACTTATGGTCCTATAGCTTAGGGAAATTAAAATCAAAAACAGACAGCCACACCAATGTTTGGGTCGCTGTGTTCACAAGAAGCTCGTCTACAGTACCAGGTAAATAACCCAGAAAGCAAAAAATGGATAAAGAAGTTGTGGCACGTACGTGCAATGCAATATCACTCAGCAATGAAATGTGTGTCATCAGGCCCGTAGCGGCATAGTGAGTGGATGCAGGTACGGTGATTCTACGTGAACTATATCTCACAGAAAAAGAAACATCATAAGATATCACTAATACACGGAATGTAAATTTAACTACACATGAACTGAATTACAAAACAGAACAGGGTCTCAAATTTGGAAAACCAACTAGTGCTTGCTTATGGGGAAATGTGCGTTGGGATGCTGCATAAAACCAGAGACTGAAATTAGCACAGATAACTTTCCATAAGCCAAATATGTAATAGACAAGACCTACTCCTTGCTCAACGAAATGGACTCAACACCACATATTCAACGCCTAGGAATATACCTGACTAGGAAGAATCTTAAAACCCATGGATTTATATGTCTCCGTAAGAGAATCAAGCGTGTGTACAGCGGCATAAACGCAGCAGTGAAAATCCGATAAATCCCATTATCAAAATAAATTTCAAAAACAAAACACAAAGACAGTGAAATAGAGAGCAATTCTTAAACAATTCTCTCAGGGCATGTGATGCAACCGGGATTGACCACATCTACACCCACACCTTGTTGAGACATAAGGCTGGACACTTCAGGCTGAAAGCATTGGTGAGGTTCGGTGAGCAAATGCAGACCCTTTGATGTCATACTGCCTGGTACCCATTCCATGGTTCCCAACTCTCCAGGTTCAAGGGATTCTTCCTTCTGCTAAAATTTGCATGGGAAACCCAGAGTATGCTCCACCGTGTGACTGGGAAACCTTTTTACATGCATGTCTGTTTTCGTCCCCTGGTACTCAGGTTCACCATTCCAGACCCTTTTCTTACACTCTCCCCGCTTGGAGAGTCAGTGCCTTTAACCTCCTGTTTGGCACTGTTTGCAATTTCTGCGCAAGATGAACAGGAATAAGGAGAACCAATGGGAGACTATCTGTAGGTGTGTGCACGGGCAAATATTTTTTTTAACATCTTTATTGGGGTATAATTGCTTTACAATGGTGTGTTAGTTTTTGCTTTATAACAAAGTGAATCAGCTATACATATACATATGCTCCCTGTGTCTTCCCTCTTGTGTCTCCCTCCCTCCCTCTCTCCCCCTTCCACCCCTCCAGGCTGTCCCAACGCCCCGAGCTAATATCCCTGTGCCTTGTGGCTGCTTCCCCCTTGCTATCTACCTTACTACATTTGTTAGTGTGTATATGTCCATGACTCTCTCTCGCCCTGTCAAAACTCACCATTCCCCCTCCCCATATCCTCAATTCCGTTCTCCAGTAGGTCTGCGCCTCTATTCCTGTCTTATACCTAGGTTCTTCATGACATTTTTTTCCTTTAAATTCCATATATATGTGTTAGCATACGCTATTTGTCTTTTTCTTTCTGACTTACTTCACTCTGTATGACAGACTCTAGGTCTATCCATCTCATTACAAATAACTCAGTTTCATTTCTTTTTAAGGCTGAGTAATATTCCATTGTGTATATGTGCCACATCTTCTTTATCCATTCGTCCGATGATGGGCGCTTAGGTTCTTTCCATCTCCGGGCTATTGTAAATAGAGCTGCAATGAACATTTTGGTACATGACTCTTTTTGAATTTTGGTTTTCTCAGGGTATATGCCCAGTATGCACGGGCAATTTTAACACTCATTTCCCAACAGGAAAAGGAATTAACCAAAGGCTCAGCATGCCGTGCTGGAACAAGATTAGGGCCTGAAGCAATCCTGCGGTTTTGTGGCCAGCTCACAATAAAGCGAGTTGAGGAAAGGAGCTCAGGGGCACTGTCATTCACATACCTGCAGACTTATAAATGACAGAAATCGTACAAAAATATATTGAATTAAGGCTGCGAAGAGGACTTGAAAGTGGGGCAGAATTGCTGGAATCCGATTTCAGGAGGTAGACGTGAATTGCTCTGAAAGCATAAGAGAAATGGCAGAACCTCGTCAATGAAGCACTTGGCCAAAAAGGGCATATGCATTTTTTCCAGGGCCATCATTCACGGGAGTAGGAGGCTCCCAGCATGCTCCAGTGGCCAACAGAGGGCCCACGTCGCCAAGGCGATGTGAGCTAGCCAGGCAGGAGTGACCTGACATCAGAGGGCCCACCTCACAGAATGGTAGGGAACCCAGCCAGGATCAGACTCTCCCCAGAGGGCCCACATCACCAAGGTGATGGGAACCAGGCAGGAGTGTCCTCACACCCGTGGGGCCACATCATCAAAAGTTGAGGTACCCAGCACATGTGGCCTCAAACCAGAGGACCCACATCACCATGGGTTTCGGAGTGAGGCAGGCAGGATTAACCTCACAACACATGTCCCATTGTATACAAAATGTGTGGAAACCAGCAGTTGGATCTTCCTAGCAGGCGGCCCAGAGCACTGAGGCTATGAGATCCAGGCCGGCATGAACTCACAACAGAGGGCCCTCATTGTGATTCTGTAAGCAACCCAGCCGTTGTGACCTCAGAGCAGAAGGCCCACATCCCCATGGGGAAGGGAAACAAGCAGGAGTGTCATCGCAAGAGTGGGCACACATGAAAAAAAGGGGGGAGCCCAGCAATTAGTGCCTGATGCCAGAGGGCCCTCATCACCGAGGGGCGGTGGCTCCCAGCCAGCTCCGACTGCTACCAGAGGGGCGACGTCGCCAATGCGGAGTGCGACAACCAGGCAGGAGTGACCTCAGAGCAGAGGGTCAACCTCACAGAAGTGTGAAGAACCAAAGAGGATCAGATTCTCACCAGAGGGCCCACATCACCAAGGGAATGGGAACCAGGCAGGAGTGTCCTCACACTAGTGGGGCCACATCACCGAAAAGTGAGGGACCCAGCACACGTGGCCTCAAACCAGAGGACACACATCACAAGGGAGCTGGGATTGAGGCAGGCAGGAGGAGCCTCAAAACAGAGGGACCATAGAATTAAAGAGGTGAAGAATCCCGCAGTTGGAACCTCCCAGCAGGCGGCCAGGAGCAGCGAGACTATGGGATCCAGGCCGGAGTGATCTCACACCAGAGGGCCGTCATCATGAAACTGTGAGCAACCTAGGCGTTGGGATCTCAGAGCAGAAGGCCCACATTCCCATGGGGTTGGGAACCTGTCAGAAGTGTACTCGCACCACAGGGCACACATCAGAGAATTTAGGGAACCCAGGAGTTAGGGCCTGACGCCAGAGGGCCCTCATTACCAAGGGGAGGAGACTCCAATCAGGCACCAACACCCAACTGAGGTCCCACGTCGCCAAGGTGACGTGTGACAGCCAGGTAGGAGTGACCTCACCGCAGAGGGCCTACCTCACAGAAGGGTGAGGAACACAGCCAGGATAAGACTCTCACCAGAGGGCCCACATCACCAAGGTGATCAGAACCAGGCAGGAGAGTCTTCACACCAGTGTGGCCACATCATAGAAAGGTGAGGAACCCAGCACATGTGGCCTAAACCAGAAGACCCACATCTCCAAGGGGCTCCGAATGAGGCAGGCAGGAGTAGCCTCACAACACAGGGCCCATAGAATAAAAAAGCTGAGGAATCCAGCAATGGGAACCTCCCAGCAGGCGGCCAAGAGCACCAAGTCTATGCGATTCAGGCCGCAGTAAACTCACAGCAGAGGGTCCACATCATGAAACTGCGAGCAACCCAGCCATTTGGACCTCAGAGCAGAAGGTCCACATCCCCAAGGTGTTGGGAGCATGGCAGGAGTGTCCTCGCACCACTTAGCACATATCAGAAAATGTGGGTACCCAGCAGTTAGGGCCTGACGCCAGAGGGCCCTCATCACTGAGGGGAGGAGGCTCCCAGCATGTTCCAACTACCACAAGAGGGCCCACGTCGCCAAGGCGGGGTGTGCCAGCCAGGCAGGAGTGACCTCACAGCAGACGGCCCACCTCAAAGAAGTGTGAGGAACCCAACCAGGATCAGACTCTCACCAGAGGGCCCATATCACCAAGGGGACGGGAACCAGGCACGAGTGTCCTCACACCAGTGGGGCCACATCACTAAAAGATGAGGAAACTGGCACATGTGGCCACAAACCAGAGGACCTACATCACCAAGGGGCTGGGAGTGACACAGGCAGGAGGAGCCTCCCAACACAGGGCCCAAAGAATAAAAAAGGTGAGGAACCCAGCAGTTGGAACTTCCCAGCAGGCGGCCCAGAGTACAGAGGCTATGGGATCTAGGAATGAGTGAACTAACACCAGAGAGCTAACATCAGGAAACTGTGAGCAACCCAGTCGTTGGAACCTCAGAGCAGAAGGCCCATATCGCCATGGGGATGGGAACATTTCACGAGTGTCCTGGCATCACTGGGCTCACATCAGAAAACCTGGGGAGCCCAGCAGTTAGAGCCTGACGCCAGAGGGACCTCATCACCGAGGACAGGAGTCTCCAAAAGGATCCAACTGCCACCAGAGGGCCGACGTCACCAAGGCAATGGGAGCAAGCCAGGCAGGAGTTACCTCAGAGCACAGGGCCCACCTCACAGAACGGTAAGGAACCCAGCCAGGATCAGACTCTCACCAGAGGGGCCACATCACCAAGGGGCTGGGAAACAGGCACGAGTGTCCTCACACCATTGGGGCCACATCATCGAAAGGTGAGGGACCCAGCACACGTGGCCTCACACCAGAGGACACACATCACAACGGGGCTGGGATTGAGGCAGGCAGGAGGAGCCTCAAAACAGAGGGCCCATAGAATAAAAAAGGTGAGGAATCCCGCAGTTGGAACCTCCCAGCAGGCGCCCAGGAGCAGCAAGCCTATGGGATCTAGGCCGGAATGAACGCACATCAGAGGGCCCTCATCATGAAACTGTGAGCACCCCAGCCGTTGGGACCTCAGAGCAGAAGGCCCAAATTCCCATGGGGTTGGGAACCTGACAGGAGTGTACTCGCACCACAGGTCGCACATCTGCAAATTTTGGGAGCCCAGGAGTTAGGGTCTGACGCAAGAGGGCCCTCATTACTGAGGGACGGAGACTCGCAGCAGACACCAACTCCCAACTGAGGGCCCACGTCACCAAGGTGATGTGTGCCAGCCAGGCAGGAGTGACCTCACCGCAGAGGGCCTACCTCACAGAAGGGTGAGGAAACCAGCCAGGATAAGACTCTCACCAGAGGGCCCACATCACCAAGGGGATCGGAACCAGGCAGGAGGGTCCTCACACCAGTGTGGCCACATTATAGAAAGGTGAGGAACCCAGAACATGTGGCCTAAAACAGGGGACCCACATCTCCAAGGGGCTAGGAGTGAGGCAAGCAGGAGTATCCTCACAAAACAGAGCCCACAGAATAAAAGTTGTGAGGAATCCAGCAGTTGGAACCGGCCAGTAGGCCGCCCAGAGCACAGAGTCTATGGGATCCAGGCCACAGCAAACTCACAACAGAGGTCCCACATCATGAAACTGTGAGCAACCCAGCGGATGGGACCTCAGAGCAGAAGGCCCACATCCCTATGGGGATGGGAACCTGACAGGAGTGTCCTCGGCCCACTTCCACGAATCAGAAAATGTGGGAACCCAGCAGTTAGGACCTGAGGTCAGAGGACCCTCATCACCGAGGGGAGGAGGCTCCCGGCAGGCTCTAACTGCCACCATAAGGCCGATGTCACCAAGGCGGGGTGTGCCAACCAGGCAGGAGTGACCTCAGAGCAGAAAGCCCACCTCACAGAAGTGTGAGGAACCCAACAAGGATCAGACTGTCACCAGAGGGCCAACATCACCAAGGGAATGGGAACCAGGCAGGAGTGTCCTCACACCAGTGGGGCTACATCACCATAATTTGAGGGACCCAGCACACGTGGCCTCAAACCTGAGGACACACATCACCAAGGGGCTGGGAGTGAGGCAGGCCAGAGGATCCTCAAAACAGAGGGACCATAGAATAAAAAAGGTGAGGAATCCCACAGTTGGAACCTCCGGCAGGCAGCCAGGAGCAGCGAGGCTATGGGATCTAGGCAGGAGTGAACTCACACCAGAGGGCCCTCATCATGAAACTGTGAGCAACACAGCCGTTGGGACCTCAGAGCAGAAGGCTCACATCCCCATGGGGATGGGAACCTGGCAGGAGTGTCCTTGCACCACTTAGCACGAATCAGAAAATGTGGGAACCCAGCAGTTAGGGCCTGAGGCCAGAGGGCCCTCATCACTGAGGGGAGGAGGCTCCCAGCAGGCTCCAACTGCCACCATATGGCCGACGTTGCCAAGGCGGGGTGTGCCAGCCAGGCAGGAGTGACCTCAGAGCAGAGGGCCCACCTCACAGAAGGGTGAGGAACCTAACCAGGATCAGACTCTCACCAGAGGGCCAACATCACCAAGGTGATGGGAACCAGGCAAGACTGTCCTAACAGCAGTGGGGCCAACATCACCAAGGGAATGGGAACCAGGCAAGAGTGTCCTCACACCAGTGTGGCCACATTATAGAAAGGTGAGGAACACAGCACATGTGGCCTCAAACAAGGGGACACACATCACGAAGGGGCTGGGAGTGAGGCATGCAGGAGGAGACGCACAACCGAGGGCCCATAGAATAAAAAAGGTGAGGAATCGAGAAGTTGGAAACTCCAAGCTGGAGGCCCAGAGCACTGACACTATGGGATACAGGCCAGAGTGAACACACAGCAAAGGGCCCACATCATGAAACTGTGAGCAACCCAGCAGTTGGGACCACAGAACAGAAGTCCCACATGCCCATGGGGATGGGAACCTGGCAGGAGTGACTCGCACCACTGGGCACACATCAGAAAATGTGTGGAGCCCAGCACTTAGGGCCTGACACCAGAAGGCCCTCATCACTGAGGGGAGGAGGCCCCAGCACACTCCAACTGCCACCAGAGGGTCCACATCGCCAAGGCGACGTGCGCCAGCCAGGCAGGATTGACCTCACAGCAGAGGGCCCACATCATGAAAGTGTGAGCAACCCAGCCGTTAGGACCTCAGAACAGAAGGCCCACACGCTCATGAGGATGGGAACCTGGCAGGAGTGCCCTCGTACCACTTAGCACGTATCAGAAAATGTGGGAACCCCGCCATTAGGGTCTGACGCCAGAGGGCCTCATCACCGCGGGAAGGAGGCTCCCAGCAGGCTCCAACTGCCACCAGGGTGCCGAAGTCAACAAGGCGGGTTGTGCCAGCCAGGCAGGAGTGACCTCAGAGAAGAGGGCTCACCTCACGGATGTGTGAGGAACCCAACCAGGATCAGAGTCTCACCAGAGGGCCCACATCACCAAGGGGATGGGAACCAGGCAGGAGTGTCCACACACCAGTGGGGCCACATCATCAAAAGATGAGGAACCCATCACATATGGCCTCAAACCTGAGGACATACATCACCATGTGGGTGGGAGTGAGGCAGGTATCTGGAGGGGCACATTTAACTCTAATTTCCCACCAGGAAGAGGAATTAACCAAAGGCTCAGAGTGCCGTGCTGGACCCTGATTATGGCCTGAAGCAAACCTGCAGTTTTGTGGCCAGCTTACAAGGAAGCGAGTTAAGAAAGGAGCTCAGGGGCACTGTAATTCACAAACCTGCAGAGATAAATGACAGCTATTGGCAAAAATATATCGAAGTAAGTCTGCAAAGAGGACTTGAAAACGAGGCAGAATTGCAGGAATCATATTTCAAGAGGTAGATTGGAATTGCATTTAAAGCATATGAAAAGCGGCAGATCTTTGACAGTGATGCACATGGACAAAAAGTGCGTATACATTTTTCCTGAATATATTCAGGAAAAAACGCATATGAACATTTTGGCCAACCAAGCACTCCAGCAATGGAAATCCACACTACAATGAAGTCACATTTCCCATTCGTCAAAAAGGCCATCTGAATAAAGTGTAAAAACCAGAAACACAGGACAGGCCATGGAGAACAGGGAGCCGTGTTATGCTGATGGGCGGGATGTAAATTGCCAACAGACACTCTGGAGATGTTCATGGTGTATCCTGAAACATCTAAAAAACAAAGCTACAGAGCCTAGGGCACTTCCACTTTTGGCCCTATAGCTTAGGAAAATTAAAATCAACAAGACACAGCCAACACAAAATTTAGGGCTGCTGTGTTTACAAGAACCTCGAGTCCAGTACAAATTAAATATCCCAGAAAGAAAAAAATGGATAAAGAAGTTGTGCTACTTACGTACAACGGAATATCACTCAGCAGTGAAATCAATGTCATCAGGCCTGTAGCAGCAAATTGAGTGGATTTAATTATGATGATTCTAAGAGAAATATATCACACAAAGAAAGATAATTATCATAAGATATCACTAATAGAGGGAGTGTAAACTTGGCTACACATAAACTGAATTACAAAACCGAACAGAGTCTCACATTTAGATAAAAACCTTATGCTTGCTTAAGGGGAAAGTTGAGTTGGGCTGCTGTATAAAAACAGATTGAAATTAGCACACATACCATTCCATAAGCCAAATACGTAATAAACAAGACCTACTCTTTGCTCAACGAAATAGACTCATCCATGGTGTATCACCTCACACCTATTAGAATGGGCATCATCAGAAAATCTACAAACAACAAATGCTGGAAACGGTGTGGAGATAAGGAATCCTCTTCCACTATTGTTGGGAACGTAAATTGATACAGTCACTGTGGAGAACATTATGGAGTTTCTTATAAAACTAAGAATAGAATTACCATATGATACAGCAATCCCTCTACTGGGCATATACCCAGACAAAACCATAAATCAAAAAGAGACATTCACCACAATGTTCATTGCATCACTATTTACACTATCCAGGAAATGGAAGCAACCTAAATGCCCACAGACAGACGAATGCATAAAGATGTGGTACATATATAAAATGGAATATTACTAAGCCATAAAAAGGAATGAAATTGGGACATTTGTAGAGACGTTGATGGATCTAGAGACTGTCATACAGAGTGAAGTAAGTCAGAAAGAGAAAAACAAATCTTGTATATTAATGCATATATGTGGAACCTAGAAAAATTGTACAGATGAACCGTTTTGCAAGGCAGAAATAGAGCAATACATGTATACAACAAACGTATGGACAACAAGGGGGGAAAGCTGTTGGGGATGGTGGTGGGAGGAGTTGAGATATTGGGATTGGTATGTATACATTTATATGTATAAAGTAGATAACCAAAAACAACCTGCTGTATAAAAATATAAAATTAAATTCAAAATAAAAAAATAAAATTAAAAAAAGTAAAACAGAAAAATATTCTTCCCTTCACATACATGTATTTATATGAATAAATTATTTCCATGCTTATATCTGTAAATACACAAAAGAGGAATAAAATCTACCTTGAACCAAAAACGAAAAAAAGATAAAAAAGAACAGAACCCACCAGTTACACAGAGGAAAACCGTTTCAGGGCACTTGCTCCAATTGCAAACAATTCTGAAGTTGGTCAGTGGTGGGGAATCATCTCCCATTCAGCCAGCATGCTCCTCGCAACAAGCGTCCTCACTGCAAAGCTGGGGGACCGTGCCGAGGTATCTGTGAGTAAACGTGGGCCGAGCCCCAGGCCAGCTGCTGCTGAAATGTTCCCACCCTTCCAAGGCTAAACACCTGAATATGTACAAGGACTTGAAAACCTAGAGGAAGGGCCATGGAGCCACATGAGGGACAGCATGCCAGCCGACTTGGTGCCTGCAGGCCAGCCAGGATGGTCCTGGCCCTGGGTGCTCTTCTGGAAGCTCTCCATTTCCCTGCCTGAGATACCCCTGCTGTCCCGGCCCCCACTGCTTTCTTCCTTCCTCACCTGTGCCCAGGGAGAAATTCCAGCGGCAGGTGTGGGTGACACATCCTCTTCTTTAGCAGGTAGCATCTTGGCAACTGCTGCAGAAAGTCCAGCAGAGCCCCACTCACACTGGGACACCCACAAAGCCGTGGCCTCTCACTCCCTCCCACCAGCCCAGCCCCGAGACTGCTGACAGGGCAGAGAAAATGGCGTCAGGCACAGCTGCAGGGGCTCTTGCTGCCTGGAGCGATGTTTATATTGATCTCAACCCAGGCACACCTGGGGAGGGCTGGCCGGCACGGTCAGGCTTCCCAAGCCAGCCAATAATCACCCCTCAGGGGCTCACAGTTGCTGAAAATGGAACTTGCTGAATTGGCCAGGTCCAAGGAACAGGTGTGGGCTCCTGAGAGTCAGGATAGACAAGGGGCTGCAGCTCTGGCTTGTTTTCTAATTATATTATCTGGCCCATGAGTGGGAGACAACTTCAAGAAAACCCTCTCCTAATGAGAGGAACCCAGGAGTCAGGGAGAGGAGGGGTGGGTGGTGGTTGGAGACAGAGGCCTGGTGCCCCGGGTGCAGTGGAAGTCTCTGGAAGACCAGGTGGAGGAGGCCGCACAGAGTGATGCCCAGGGTCACAGACCTGTCAGAGCTGCTGTTTGTTAGTTCAAGTCCTGCTCTGAGGTGCTCTGTGTCAGATCTGAGCGACAGGTGAGCTGGGAGTGCTCTGCAATGAGGGCTATGTGCACGGTTCCTGTGTGCCCAGCCCTGCCAAGGTACCTGCAAGGGTAGCTCTGTATCCTGGGAGGGGCCTGACCACGGGAGCCCCATGGACTGCAGAGGACCTGCCCAGGGAATCCCATATCCTGGGAGGGGCCTGAACACGAGAGCCCCGTGGGCTGGGGTGGGGGTAGGGTACCTGCCCAGGTGAGCTCCATATCCTGGGATTGGCCTGACCTCGAGAGCCCCATGGGCTGCCGGAGTCCTGGTAAAGGATGTCAGGACAGTCAGTGAAGCCACTGAGGATATACCTCCAGTAGTTCCTAAATCCTACACCCTGCTGGTCATTCTACCAACCACCGGGACTTGGTATTCTGTATTAGTCTTCACTGATGCCTTCTTTTGTATTCCATTAGTCCCAGAGTCACAAGAAATTTTGGCTTGTGAGTGACAGGACTCAACATACAACTAAAACAATACTTCCAGGCTGTCTTGCCCCAAGGGTTCAAAAATTCCCACACCATCTTTGGGGAAAGCTCAGCTAAAGACCTAAAAGTTCTACCTCTGGAAAAGGAAACACTCCTTCAATATTCAGACGACATTCTGATCGCCAGCCCTACTAAGGAGGCCTCAGAACTACCAAGCCAATAAAGGATAGAAGTTGTCCACGAAAAAGCTCAAGTATCACAGACTACGGTGACCTGCCTGGGCTTCATTCTCACAGAAGGTCGGAGAAGCCCATCCCAGGAAAGGGAAGAAACAATTTACAGCCTTACCCCTTTCTGAAACTAGAAGACAGCTTAGGGGTTCCTGGGGAAGCCAGGGTTTCCTGCCTCTGGATCCCTAACTACAGTCTACTAGCTGGGCCTCTATATGAAACACTGAAAGGAAAAGATGATGATCCTTTTGAATAGAATCCAGAAGTGGCCTTTCAAGAATGGAAAGAGCAGTCAATTCAGACCCTTGCCCTGGAACTCCCTAATTTAGCTAAACCCTTTGACCTTTACATTCCTGGTGAAAGGTGAATCGCCATTGGAGTATTAGTGCAAAAACTGGGACCACTTGAAATGGAACAATGCAAGAATGCCATCCAGGTAGGATAAACTATGGTCACCAAGGGGCTTGGCCCACCGCCACATCTGGCCAAGATACTGGTGGTATCTGAAAACCTGGAAATCAGCAGCCCAAAAGGCCACCTCCCTTCTAAGGGAAACGGACCCCACGTGGTGATCCTAACCCCCAACCATGCCCTGAAGTTGCAGGGTTTGCTCCGTGGGCACACTGACCTCGATTGAGGAGGCCCTCCAACTCCAACCTCCAGAGAGATAACCGGGGGCAACGGGGCACCATGACGACCCGTGTGACCATCACTTGACCTGGAGTTTCTCTCATAAAACAACAAGAGTGTGTCCCAAAAGAGTAGACTACTGCTTGCAGTACTTACTGTACCCAGAGGGGAGCTAATAATCTTGGCGGGGGAACCGTATATCATGCTGTCACCATAGAAAAGCCTACAGACACCCTGATGATGGTGGCCAATAAGACCGGCTGGACTCCTGTTTACTTCCAAAGGCTCTTGACTCAGTGACCATCATGATCCTTCATCACCACTGACCCTGGACTGTCTGGGAGCTGAGCGGGCAGGATCCTGACACCTGGTGCTGTTTTTACGTTAATTCAGGGGCCTAATGGAAGAAAGCGCAGACTGTTGGTCAGAGCATCTAGGCTGGCAGAAACGGTCAGTCAGAGCATCTAGGCTGGCAGAAACGGTCAGCCTAAGGTGGCCGAACAAATGTGGGGCGGAGTGAAACTGGACCTCACAGCGCCACTGCACATCTCCTTTCTGGACCCTTAAAGGTCATTAGAATCTATAACACTTCCAATACTGGTGCTCAGGTGGACGAGCAGGGAGGCAGGAGGCCTGGGGACAATCAACGTCACCTGGAGGCTGCTGGGGAGAAGTTCTGACCCTCGCCCACGGGTATGAAGCCTCCTAACTCAGCAGTTACAGAAGAAGGGTCTGCACCCGCAGCACTCCAAGAATGAGGAAAGGGACAAAAGGCAGAAGAGAAGTTTGTCCCAGGCAAAGCCCCTTAAAAATGCCTGGGAGATAAAAATAGAATCTGGGCAATAAAATAAAGTCTAACCATTTTTATCCTTTGTGCTTTGTCTAATTTCAGGTGCTCCTAGTGTCCCGCATACAGAGGTTCCACACCCGGCACTTCAGACCAGATTTCCTAGAGCAGAATGGCTCGATGACACTTCAGCTCCTGGGGCCCAGTTCAGACTCCGTGACATAGAGCCTGAGCTGCAGCCAACCAGGTCCTCGAGAGCTCAGCCCCCTCCCTCCCAGTGACTCTGACAGGATCTCTACACAGCAGCCCAGCCCACAGCCCACAGGGTAGCACCTCTCCATTCTCTGATCAAAATATAAAGTTTCCTTTGCTTTTGAACCAAACTCAGTCTCGATCTATTGGCTCCAATGACACTGGGCAGGGGGACACTTGTTGGCGTCCACTCTGGAGGATCAGTAACAGAAATTGAGAACATTGTAACTTCAATGAACAGATGTGTGAGCCAAACTGTAATTAACATAGAACAGTGTATAAGGCTCGGGTAAAATAAGATGTTTCTAACACTTCCATTTGATATTTCCATCACTTTCTTATAAGCAAGTTCAGTGAAAAGGTTTGTCTTCTTTGTCAGGTCAATATTAGAGAAACAAAGTGATTTCTTTCCAAGGATGTACATCTAATAATCTTGGTTAAAGCTTCAATCTTGTTTTAAATGCTTTTGCATTGAAAATGATACCTCTCTTTCAGCTCCCCCATTTCTGAGAAGCATAAAATCTTATAATTTATTATTACCAAAGGGAAATGGTAGGAGGAGGGATAAATTAACAGTTTGGGATTAACACATACACACTGCTATGTATGAAATCATCAGCAAGGAACTACTGTATAGCACAGGGAACTACACTCAATATTTTGCAATAACCTATAAGGGGAAATGATCTGAAAAAGAATAGATATTTTTATTGACATCATCCATCAATGACAGTAAAAATGGAATCTAAGGGAAGACAGTGGTGAGTGCTTCTGACCCTGAAGACTTCAATCATCTAAAGTTTGGACTCTGCCTACTTCCCAAGGCCCTTAATGAACATATGTGTAGCCGTAGCTTAAAAAATTCCCCAGTTTGGGTTGCGGAGAGACACTGATATTTAAAATCCCCTGGTGTTCTCCTCACATGAATGGGACCCTTCCTACACCTAAAACATGCCTGTCACACCCAGAGGATGGTATACCGTCTGATCGGGAAAAGTTTGGAAAAGGCATCTCATCTCCTCATCTCTTGGTGCTAGGGTTCACCACTCCAGCGTCTTTACTAACAGTCTCCCCACTTGGAGATGTCAGCACTGTCAACATCCTGTTGCATACAGTTTGGAATTTGTCCAGAGGATGAAGCAGAAGGAGGAGGAACAATGAGAGACAAGTCCTAGGTGTTCGGAAAGGCACATGCCACTCTAATTTCCAATCAGGAAGACGAATTGACCAAAGGCTAGGGTTGCCCATGGAAACAGAATAGGGCTTGAGGAATCCTGATGCTTTGTGGCCAGTTCCCATAAACACAAGTTGGAAAATGGAACTCAGGGGCACTAAAATTCACAAAACTGCAGAATTGAAAATATCTATCACTGAAAAATGTCTTGAGGAAAGTCAGAGAAAAGGACTTGTAAGCAACGGAGAATGGCAGGAAAGGGATTGGAAGAGGTAGAAAGGACTCGCCATTAAGCACAAGAAAAGGGGCTGAACATTGCCAACATTGCAGTTGGCCAAAAAGGGTGTATGCGTCTTTTTCTGTATATATTCAAGAAAAGGGCATACACTTTTTTAGCCAACCAAACAGGTGGGCACTGGAAATCAATACTACAAAACATATCACTTTGCATCAGTCAGAAGAGCCGTCCTCATAAAGTGTAAACACCAGAAATGCAGGACAGGGCAAGGAGAAAAGGGAGCCCTGTGAGTCTTATAGTGGAAATGTATATTGCCAACGGTCACTCTGGATAAGTCTATTGTGTTTACTAAAGCATCTAAAAAATGAGCTACCGAGCACAGGGCACTTGCACTCATGGACGTATATCTTGGGAAAAACAAAAATCGAGAGGACACAGGCACCCCAATGTTTACCACCTCTCTGTTTGAAAGATCCTCGACTAGGATATAACTTAAAGTATCTGCAGAGAAAAAACGGACAGAGATGTGGTGCTTATGTAGAGTGGAATATTACTCAGCCTGGAAATCAATGAAATACGGCAAGTTATAACAACTCAAGAGGAGTTACGTGTGATCATTCGAAGTCACATAATTCAAAAAGAAAAAGACATAAGATATCACTAATACATGGAATGTTAACATGGCTACACATGAACTGAATTACAAAAGAAAAGAGGGTTTCAAATTAAGAAAACCAACTTATGCTTCCTTAAGGGGAAAGGTGAGTTGGGTGCTGCATAAAACCAGAGATTGAAATTAGCACAGATACCATTCCATAAGCCAAATATGTAATAGTCAAGACCTACTCCTTGCTCAACGAAATGGACTCCACACGCCATATTCAATGCCTAAGAATATACCGGATTAGTAAGAATCTTAAAACCCATGGACTTATATGTCTCCGTAACAGAATCAAGCGCGTGTACAGCGGCCGAAACGCAGCAGTGAAAATCCGATAAATCCCATTATCAAAATAAATTTCGAAAACAAAACACAAAGACAGTGAAATAGAGAGCAATTCTTAAATAATTCACTCAGGGCATGTGATGCAACCGGGATTGACCACATCTACACCCAGAGCTGGTTGAGACATAAGGCTGGACACTTCAGGCTGATAGCATTTGTGAGTTTTGGTGAGCAAATGCAGACCCTTTGAAGTCATACTGCATGGTACACATTCCATGGGTCCCAACTCTCCAGGTTCAAGGGATTCTTCCTCCAGCTAAAACATGCATGGGAAACCCAGAGTATGGTCCACCGTGTGATTGGGAAACGATTTAAAATGCATCTCAGATTTCGTATCCTGGTCCTCGGGTTCACCATTCCAGATGCTTTACTAACACTCTCCCCGCTTGGAGAGTCAGTGCCTTTAACCTCCTGTTTGGCACAGCTTGCAATTTCTGTGCAAGATGAACAGGAATAGGGAGAACCAATGAGAGACTAGCTGTAGGTGTCTGCACGGGCAAATGTAACGCTCATTTCCCACCAGGAAGAGGAATTATCCAAAGGATCACTGTGCCCTGCCGGAAACAGATTAGGGCCTGAAGCAATCCTGCGGTTTTGTGCCCAGCTCACAAGAAAGCGAGTTGAAGAAAGGAGCTCAGGGGCACTGTACTTCACAAACCTGCAGAGTTATAAATGACAGCTATCCTCCAAAAATATGTTGAAGTAAGCCTGCGAAGGGGACTTGAAAGCGGGGCAGAGTTTCAGGAAAACCACTGCATGGGGTAGACTGGAATTGCCCTGAAAGCATAGGAAAAGAGGCACAACGTCGACAATGATGCACTTGGCCAAAAAGGGCGTATGCGTTTTTTCCTGAATATATTCAGGAAAAAACGCATACGCCCTTTTTGGCCAACCGAGCAAGCCTGTAAAGGAAATCTGCACTACAATGAAATCTCACTGCCCCCCGGCAAAAGGGCCATCTGAAAAAAGTGTAAAATCCAGAAAGATAGGACAGGATATGGAGAACAGGGAGCCTTGTTATGCTGATTGGCAGGATGTAAATTGTGAACAGCCACCCTGGAGAAGTGTATGGTGTTTCCTGAAACACGTAAGAAATAAAGCAACACAGCCTATGGCAATTGCACTTATGGTCCTATTCCTTAGGGAAATTAAAATCAAAAACAGAGAGCCACCCCAAAATTTGGGACGGCTGTGTTCCCAAGAAGCTCGTCTACAGTACCAGGTAAATATCCCAGAAAGCAAAAAATGGATAAAGAAGTTGTGGCACGTACGTGCAATGCAGTATCACTCAGCAATGAAATCTGTGTCATCAGGCCCGTAGCGGCATAGTGAGTGGATGCAGGTACGGTGATTCTACGTGAACTACCTCACACAGAAAAAGAAACATCATAAGATATCACTAATACACGGAATGTAAACTTGACTACACATGAACTGAATTACAAAACAGAACAGGGTCTCAAATTTAGAAAACCAACTAGTGCTTGCTTATGGGGAAAGGTTCCTTGGGCTGTTGCATAAAACCAGAGACTGAAATTAGCACAGATAACTTTCCATAAGCCAAATATGTAATAGACAAGACCTACTACTTGCTCAACGAAATGGACCCAACACCACATATTTAACGCCTAGGAATATACCTGACTAGGAAGAATCTTAAAACCCATGGATATATATGTCTCCGTAAGAGAATCAAGCGTGTATACAGCGGCCGAAACGCAGCAGTGAAAATCCGATAAATCCCATTATCAAAATAAATTTCGAAAACAAAACACAAAGACAGTGAAATAGAGAGCAATTCTTAAATAATTCACTCAGGGCATGTGATGCAACCGGGATTGACCACATCTACACCCAGAGCTGGTTGAGACATAAGGCTGGACACTTCAGGCTGATAGCATTGGTGAGTTTTGGTGAGCAAATGCAGACCCTTTGAAGTCATATAGCATGGTACCCATTCCATGGGTCCCAACTCTCCAGGTTCAAGGGATTCTTACTCCAGCTAAAACATGCATGGGAAACCCAGAGTATCATCCACCGTGTGATTGGGAAACGATTTAAAATGCATATCAGTTTTCGTATCCTGGTCCTCGGGTTCACCATTCCAGATGCTTTACTAACACTCTCCCCGCTTGGAGAGTCAGTGCCTTTAACCTCCTCTTTGGCACAGCTTGCAATTTCTGTGCAAGATGAATAGGAATAGGGAGAACCAATGAGAGACTAGCTATAGGTGTCTGCACGGGCAAATGTAATGCTCATTTCCCACCAGGAAGAGGAATTAACCAAAGGCTCAGCGTGCCCTGCCGGAAACAGATTACGGCCTGAAGCAATCCTGCGGTTTTGTGCCCAGCTCACAAGAAAGCGAGTTGAAGAAAGGAGCTCAGGGGCACTGTAATTCACAAACGTGCAGAGTTATAAATGACAGCTATCCTCCAAAAATATATTGAAGTAAGCCTGCGAAGGGGACTTGAAAGCGGGGCAGAATTTCAGGAAAACGATTGCAGGGCGTAGACTGGAATTGCCCTGAAAGCATAGGAAAAGAGGCAGAACGTCGACAATGATGCACTTGGCCAAAAAGGGCGTATGCGTTTTTTCCTGAATATATTCAGGAAAAAACGCATACGCCCTTTTGGGCCAACCAAGCAAGCCTGTAAAGGAAATCTGCCCTACAATGAAATCTCACTGCCCCCCCCCCGGGCAAAAGGGCCATCTGAAAAAAGTGTAAAATCCAGAAAGGTAGGACAGGATATGGAGAACAGGGAGCCTTGTTATGCTGATTGGCAGGATGTAAATTGCCAGCAGCCACCCTGGAGAAGTGTATGGTGTTTCCTGAAACACGTAAGAAACAAAGCAACACAGCCTACGGCACTTCCACTTATGGTCCTATAGCTTACGGAAATTAAAATCAAAAACAGACAGCCACCCCAATATTTGGGATGGCTGTGTTCACAAGAAGCTCGTTTACAGTACCAGGTAAATATCCCAGAATGCAAAAAATGGATAAAGAAGTTGTGGCACGTACGTACAATGCAATATCACTCAGCAATGAAATCTCTGTCATCAGGCCCGTAGCGGCATAGTGAGTGGATGCAGGTACGGTGATTCTACGTGAACTACGTCACACAGAAAAAGAAACATCATAAGATATCACTAATACACGGAATGTAAACTTGACTACACATGAACTGAATTACAAAACAGAACAGGGTCTCAAATTTAGAAAACCAACTAGTGCTTGCTTATGGGGAAAGGTGCCTTGGGGTGCTGCATAAAACCAGAGACTGAAATTAGCACAGATAACATTCCATAAGCCAAATATGTAATAGACAAGGCCTACTCCTTGCTCAACGAAATGGACTCAACACCACATATTCAACGCCTAGGAATATACCTGACTAGGAAGAATCTTAAAACCCATGGATATATATGTCTCCGTAAGAGAATCAAGCGTGTGTACAGCGGCCGAAACGCAGCAGTGAAAATCCGATAAATCCCATTATCAAAATAAATTTCGAAACAAAACACAAAGACAGTGAAATAGAGAGCAATTCTTAAATAATTCACTCAGGGAATGTGATGCAACCGGGATTGACCACATCTACACCCAGAGCTGGTTGACACATAAGGCTGGACACTTCAGGCTGATAGCATTGGTGAGTTTCGGTGAGCAAATGCAGACCCTTTGAAGTCATACTGCATGGTACCTATTCCATGGGTCCCAACTCTTCAGGTTCAAGGGATTCTTCCTCCAGCTAAAACATGCATGGAAACCCACAGTATGGTCCACCGTGTGATTGGGAAACGATTTACAATGCATCTCAGTTTTCGTATCCTGGTCCTCGGGTTCACCATTCCAGATGCTTTACTAACACTCTCCCTGCTTGGAGAGTCAGTGCCTTTAACCTCCTGTTTGGCACAGCTTGCAATTTCTGTGCAAGATGAACAGGAATAGGGAGAACGAATGAGAGACTAGCTGTAGGTGTCTGCACGGGCAAATGTAACGCTCATTGACCACCAGGAAGAGGAATTAAATAAAGGCTCAGTGTGCCCTCCTGGAAACAGATTAGGGCCTGAAGCAATCCTGCGGTTTTGTGCCCAGCTCACAAGAAAGCGAGTTGAAGAACGGAGCTCAGAGGCACTGTAATTCACAAACCTGCAGAGTTATAAATGACAGCTATCTTCCAAAAGTATATTGAAGTAAGCCTGCGAAAGGGACTTGAAAGCGGGGCAGAATTTCAGGAAAACGATTGCAGGGGGTAGACTGGAATTGCCCTGAAAGCATAGGAAAAGAGGCAGAACGTCGACAATGATGCACTTGGCCAAAAAGGGCGTATGCGTTTTTTCCTGAATATATTCAGGAAAAAACGCATACGCCCTTTTTGGCCAAACAAGCAAGCCTGTAAAGGAAATCTGCACTACAATGAAGTCTCACTGCCCCCCGGGCAAGAGGGCCATCTGAAAAAAGTGTAAAATCCAGAAATGTAGGACAGGATATGGAGAACAGGGAGCCTTGTTATGCTGATTGCCAGGATGTAAATTGCCAGCAGCCACCCTGGAGAAGTGTATGGTGTTTCCTGAAACACGTAACAAACAAAGCAACACAGCCTATGGCACTTCCACTTATGGTCCTATAGCTTACGGAAATTAAAATCAAAAACAGACAGCCACCCCAATATTTGGGACGGCTGTGTTCACAAGAAGCTCGTCTACAGTATCAGGTAAATAACCCAGAAAGCAAAAAATGGATAAAGAAGTTGTGGCACGTACGTACAATGCAATATCACTCAGCAATGAAATCTGTGTCATCAGGCCCGTAGCGGCATAGTGAGTGGATGCAGGTACGGTGATTCTACGTGAACTACGTCACACAGAAAATGAAACATCATAAGATATCACTAATACATGGAATGTAAACTTGACTACACATGAACTGAATTACAAAACAGAACAGGGTCTCAAATTTAGAAAACCAACTAGTGCTTGCTTATGGGGAAAGGTGCCTTGGGGGGCTGCATAAAACCAGAGACTGAAATTAGCACAGATAACTTTCCATAAGCCAAATATGTAATAGACAAGACCTACTCCTTGCTCAACGAAATGGAACCAACACCACATATTCAACGCCTAGGAATATACCTGACTAGGAAGAATCTAAAAACCCATGGATATATATGTCTCCGTAAGAGAATCAAGCGTGTGTACAGCGGCCGAAACGCAGCAGTGAATATCCGATAAATCCCATTATCAAAATAAATTTCGAAAACAAAACACAAAGACAGTGAAATAGAGAGCAATTCTTAAATAATTCACTCAGGGCATGTGATGCAACCGGGATTGACCACATCTACACCCAGAGCTGGTTGAGACATAAGGCTGGACACTTCAGGCTGATAGCATTGGTGAGTTTCGGTGAGCAAATGCAGACCCTTTGAAGTCATACTGCATGGTACCCATTCCATGGGTCCCAACTCTCCAGGTTCAAGGGATTCTTCCTGCAGCTAAAACATGCATGGGAAACCTAGAGTATCGTCCACCGTGTGATTGGGAAACGATTTAAAATCCATCTCAGTTTTCGTATCCTGGTCCTCGGGTTCACCATTCCAGATGCTTTACTAACACTCTCCCCGCTTGGAGAGTCAGTGCCTTTAACCTCCTGTTTGGCACAGCATGCAATTTCTGTGCAAGATGAACAGGAATAGGGAGAACCAATGAGAGACTAGCTGTAGGTGTCTGCACGGGCAAATGTAACGCTCATTGCCCACCAGGAAGAGGAATTAAACAAAGGCTCAGCATGCCCTGCTGAAAACAGATTAGGGCTTGAAGCAATCCTGCGGTTTTGTGCCCAGCTCACAAGAAAGCGAGTTGAAGAAAGGAGCTCAGGGGCACTGTAATTCACAAACCTGCAGAGTTATAAATGACAGTTATCCTCCAAAAATATATTGAAGTAAGCCTGCGAAGGGGACTTGAAAGCGGGGCAGAATTTCAGGAAAACGATTGCAGGGGGTAGACTGGAATTGCCCTGAAAGCGTAGGAAAAGAGGCAGAACGTCGACAATGATGCACTTGGCCGAAAAGGGCGTATGCGTTTTTTCCTGAATATATTCAGGAAAAAACGCATACGCCCTTTTTGGCCAACCAAGCAAGCCTGTAAAGGAAATCTGCACTACAATGAAGTCTCACTGCCCCCCGGGTAAAAGGGCCATCTGAAAAAAGTGTAAAATCCAGAAATGTAGGACAGGATATGGAGAACAGGGAGCCTTGTTATGCTGATTGGCAGGATGTAAATTGCCAGCAGCCACACTGGAGAAGTGTATGGTGTTTCCTGAGACACGTAAGAAACAAAGCAACACAGCCTATGGCAATTGCACTTATGGTCCTATTCCTTAGGGAAATTAAAATCAAAAACAGAGAGCCACCCCAATATTTGGGACGGCTGTGTTCCCAAGAAGCTCATCTACAGTACCAGGTAAATATCCCAGAAAGCAAATAATGGATAAAGAAGTTGTGGCACGTTCGTACAATGCAATATCACTCAGCAATGAAATCTGTGTCATCAGGCCCGTAGCGGCATAGTGAGTGGATGCAGGTACGGTGATTCTACGTGAACTACGTCACACAGAAAAAGAAACATCATAGGATATCACTAATACACGGAATGTAAACTTGACTACACATGAACTGAATTACAAAACAGAACAGGGTCTCAAATTTAGAAAACCAACTAGTGCTTGCTTATGGGGAAAGGTGCGTTGGGGTGCTGCATAAAACCAGAGACTGAAATTAGCACAGATAACTTTCCATAAGCCAAATATGTAATAGACAAGACCTACTCCTTGCTCAACGAAATGGACCCAAAACCACATATTCAACGCCTAGGAATATACCTGACTAGGAAGAATCTTAAAACCCATGGATATATATGTCTCCATAAGAGAATCAAGCGTGTGTACAGCGGCCGAAACGCAGCAGTGAAAATCCGATAAATCCCATTATCAAAATAAATTTCAAAAACAAAACACAAAGACAGTGAAATAGAGAGCAATTCTTAACTAATTCACTCAGGGCATGTGATGCAACCGGGATTGACCACATCTACACCCAGAGCTGGTTGAGACATAAGGCTGGACACTTCAGGCTGATAGCATTGGTGAGTTTCGGTGAGCAAATGCAGACCCTTTGAAGTCATACTGCATGGTACCCATTCCATGGGTCCCAACTCTCCAGGTTCAAGGGATTCTTCCTCCAGCTAAAACATGCATGGGAAACCCAGAGTATCGTCCACCGTGTGATTGGGAAACGATTTAAAATGCATCTCAGTTTTCGAATCCTGGTTCTCGGGTTCACCATTCCAGATGCTTTACTAAAACTCTCCCCGCTTGGAGAGTCAGTGCCTTTAACCTCCTGTTTGGCACAGCTTGCAATTTCTGTGCAAGATGAACAGGAATAGGGAGAACCAATGACAGACTAGCTGTAGGTGTATGCACGGGCAAATGTAACACTCATTGCCCACCAGGAAGACGAATTAAACAAAGGCTAAGCGTGCTCTGCCGGAAACAGATAAGGCCTGAAGCAATCCTGCGGTTTTGTGCCCAGCTCACAAGAAAGCGAGTTGAAGAAAGGAGCTCAGGGGCACTGTAATTCACAAACCTGCAGAGTTATAAATGACAGCTATCCTCCAAAAATATATTGAAGTAAGCCTGCGAAGGGGACTTGAAAGCGGGGCAGAATTTCAGGAAAACGATTGCAGGGGGTAGACTGGAATTGCCCTGAAAGCATAGGAAAAGAGGCAGAACGTCGACAATGATGCACTTGGCCAAAAAGGGCGTATGCGTTTTTTCCTGAATATATTAAGGAAAAAACGCATACGCCCTTTTTGGCCAACCAAGCAAGCCTGTAAAGGAAATCTGCACTACAATGAAGTCTCACTGCCCCCCGGGCAAAAGGGCCATCTGAAAAAAGTGTAAAATCCAGAAATGTAGGACAGGATATGGAGAACAGGGAGACTTGTTATGCTGATTGGCAGGATGTAAATTGCCAGCAGCCACCCTGGAGAAGTGTATGGTGTTTCCTGAAACACGTAACAAACAAAGCAACACAGCCTATGGCACTTCCACTTATGGTCCTATAGCTTACGGAAATTAAAATCAAAAACAGACAGCCACCCCAATATTTGGGACGGCTGTGTTCACAAGAAGCTCGTCTACAGTATCAGGTAAATAACCCAGAAAGCAAAAAATGGATAAAGAAGTTGTGGCACGTACGTACAATGCAATATCACTCAGCAATGAAATCTGTGTCATCAGGCCCGTAGCGGCATAGTGAGTGGATGCAGGTACGGTGATTCTACGTGAACTACGTCACACAGAAAATGAAACATCATAAGATATCACTAATACATGGAATGTAAACTTGACTACACATGAACTGAATTACAAAACAGAACAGGGTCTCAAATTTAGAAAACCAACTAGTGCTTGCTTATGGGGAAAGGTGCCTTGGGGGGCTGCATAAAACCAGAGACTGAAATTAGCACAGATAACTTTCCATAAGCCAAATATGTAATAGACAAGACCTACTCCTTGCTCAATGAAATGGAACCAACACCACATATTCAACGCCTAGGAATATACCTGACTAGGAAGAATCTAAAAACCCATGGATATATATGTCTCCATAAGAGAATCAAGCGTGTGTACAGCGGCCGAAACGCAGCAGTGAAAATCCGATAAATCAGATTATCAAAATAAATTTCGAAAACAAAACACAAAGACAGTGAAATAGAGAGCAATTCTTAACTAATTCACTCAGGGCATGTGATGCAACCGGGATTGACCACATCAACACCCAGAGCTGGTTGAGACATAAGGCTGGACACTTCAGGCTGATAGCATTGGTGAGTTTCGGTGAACAAATGCAGATCCTTTGAAGTCATACTGCATGGTACCCAATCCAAGGGTCCCAACTCTCCAGGTTCAAGGGATTCTTTCTTCAGCTAAAACATGCGTGGGAAACGGCGAGTATGGTCCACCGTGTGATTAGGAAACGATTTAAAATGCATCTCAGTTTTCGTATCCTGGTCCTCGGGTTCACGATTCCAGACGGTTTACTAACACTCTCCCCGCTTGGAGAGTCAGTGCCTTTAACCTCCTGTTTGGCACAGCTTGCAATTTCTGCGCAAGATGAACAGGAATAGGGAGAACCAATGAGAGACTAGCTATAGGTGTCTGCACGGACAAATGTAAGGCTCATTTCGAACCAGGAAGAGGAATTAACCAAAGGCTCAGCGTGCCCTGCCGGAAACAGTTTAGGGCCTGAAGTAATCCTGCGGTTTTGTGCCCAACTCACAAGAAAGCGAGTTGAAGAAAGGAGCTCAGGGGCACTGTAATTCACAAACCTGCAGAGTTATAAATGACAGCTATCCTCCAAAAATATATTGAAGTAAGCCTGCGAAGGGGACATGAAAGCGGGGCAGAGTTTCAGGAAAACCATTGCAGGGGGTAGACTGGAATTGCCCTGAAAGCATAGGAAAAGAGGCACAACGTGGACAATGATGCAGTTGGCCAAAAAGTGCGTATGCGTTTTTTCCTGAATATATTCAGGAAAAATCGCATACGCCCTTTTTGGCCAACCAAGCAACCCTGTAAAGGAAATCTGCACTACAATGAAGTCTCACTGCCCCCCGGGCAAAAGGGCCATCTGAAAAAAGTGTAAAATCCAGAAAGGTAGGACAGGATATGGAGAACAGGGAGCCTTGTTATGCTGATTGGCAGGATGTAAATTGCCAGCAGCCACCCTGGAGAAGTGTATGGTGTTTCTTGAAACACGTAAGAAACAAAGCAGCACAGCCTATGGCACTTCCACTTATGGTCCTATAGCTTACGGAAATTAAAATCAAAAACAGAGAGCCACCCCAAAGTTTGGGACGGCTGTGTTCCCAAGAAGCTCGTCTACAGTACCAGGTAAATATCCCAGAAAGCAAAAAATGGATAAATAATTTGTGGCACGTACGTGCAATGCAATATCACTCAGCAATGAAATCTGTGTCATCAGGCCCGTAGCGGCATAGTGAGTGGATGCAGGTACGGTGATTCTACGTGAACTACCTCACACAGAAAAAGAAACATCATAAGATATCACTAATACACGGAATGTAAACTTGACTACACATGAACTGAATTACAAAACAGAACAGGGTCTCAAATTTTGAAAACCAACTAGTGCTTGCTTATGGGGAAAGGTGCCTTGGGGTGCTGCATAAAACCAGAGACTGAAATTAGCACAGATAACATTCCATAAGCCAAATATGTAATAGACAAGACCTACACCTTGCTCAACGAAATGGACTCAACACCACATATTCAACGCCTAGGAATATACCTGACTAGGAAGAATCTTAAAACCCATGGATTTATATGTCTCCGTAAGAGAATCAAGCGTGTGTACAGCGGCATAAACGCAGCAGTGAAAATCTGATAAATCCCATTATCAAAATAAATTTCAAAAACAAAACACAAAGACAGTAAAATAGAGAGCAATTCTTAAATAATTCACTCAGTGCATGTGATGCAACCGGGATTTAACACATCTACACCCAGAGCTGGTTGAGACATAAGGCTGGACACTTCAGGCTGATAGCATTGGTGAGTTTCGGTGAGCAAATGCAGACCCTTTGAAGTCATACTGCATGGTACCCATTCCATGGCTCCCAACTCTCTAGGTTCAAGGCATTCTTCCTCCAGCTAAAACATGCATGGGAAATCCAGAGTATCATCCACCGTGTGATTGGGAAACGATTTAAAATGCATCTCAGTTTTCGTATCCTGGTCCTCGGGTTCACCATTCCAGATGCTTTACTAACACTCTCCCCGCTTGGAGAGTCAGTGCCTTTAACCTCCTGTTTGGCACAGCTTGCAATTTCTGTTCAAGATGAACAGGAATAGGGAGAACCAATGAGAGACTAGCTGTAGGTGTCTGCACGGGCAAATGTAACGCTCATTTCCCACCAGGAAGAGGAATTAAACAAAGGCTCAGCATGCCCTGCTGAAAACAGATTAGGGCCTGAAGCAATCCTGCGGTTTTGTGCCCAGCTCACAAGAAAGTGAGTTGAAGAAAGGAGCTCAGGGGCACTGTAATTCACAAACCTGCAGAGTTATAAATGACAGCTATCCTCCAAAAATATATTGAAGTAAGCCTGCGAAGGGGACTTGAAAGCGGGGCAGAATTTCAGGAAAACGATTGCAGGGGGTAGACTGGAATTGCCCTGAAAGCATAGGAAAAGAGCCAGAATGTCGACAATGATGCACTTGGCCAAAAAGGGCGTATGCGTTTTTTCCTGAATATATTCAGGAAAAAACGCATAAGCCCTTTTTGGCCAACCAAGCAAGCCTTTAAAGGAAATCTGCACTACAATGAAATCTCACTGCCCCCCTCCGCCGGGGCAAAATGGCCATCTGAAAAAAGTGTAAACTCCAGAAAGGTAGGACAGGATATGCAGAACAGGGAGCCTTTTTATGCTGATTGGGAGGATGTAAATTGCCAACAGCCACCCTGGAGAAGTGTATGGTGTTTCCTGAAACACGTAAGAAATAAAGGAACACAGCCTATGGCAATTGCACTTATGGTCCTCTTGCTTAGGGAAATTAAAATCAAAAACAGAGATCCACCCCAAAGTTTGGGACAGCTGTGTTCCCAAGAAGCTCGTCTACAGTACCAGGTAAATATCCCAGAAATCAAAAAATGGATAAAGAAGTTGTGGCACGTACGTGCAATGCAATATCACTCAGCAATTAAATCTGTGTCATCAGGCCCATAGCGGCATAGTGAGTGGATGCATGTACGGTGATTCTACGTGAACTACGTCACACAGAAAAAGAAACATCATAAGATATCACTAATAAACGGAATGTAAATTTAACTACACATGAACTGAATTACAAAACAGAACAGGGTCTCAAATTTTTAAAACCAACTAGTGCTTGCTTATGGGGAAATGTGCATTAGGATGCTGCATAAAACCAGAGACTGAAATTAGCACAGATAACTTTCCATCAGCCAAATATGTAATAGACAAGACCTACTCCTTGCTCAACGAAATGGACTCAACACCACCTATTCAAGGCCTAGGAATATACCTGACTAGGAAGAATCTTAAAACCCATGGATTTATATGTCTCTGTAAGAGAATGAAGCGTGTGTACAGCGGCATAAACACAGCAGTGAAAATCAGATAAATCCCATTATCAAAATAAATTTCAAAACCAAAACACAAAGACAGTGAAATAGAGAGCAATTCTTAAACAATTCACTCAGGGCATGTGATGCAACCGGGATTGACCACATCTACACCCACAGCTGGTTGAGACATAAGGCTGGACACTTCAGGCTGATAGCATTGGTGAGTTTCGGTGAGCAAATGCAGACCCTTTGATGTCATACTGCATGGTACCCATTCCATGGTTCCCAACTCTCCAGGTTCAAGGGATTCTTCCTCCAGCTAAAACATGCATGGGAAACCCAGAGTATCTTCCCCCGTTTGATTGGGAAACGATTTAAAATGCATCTCAGTTTTCGTATCCTGGTCCTCGGGTTCACCATTCCAGATGCTTTACTAACACTCTCCCCGCTTGGAGAGTCAGTGCCTTTAACCTCCTCTTTGGCACTGCTTGCAATTTCTGTACAAGATGAACAAGAATAGGGAGAACCAATGAGAGACTAGCTGTAGGTGTCTGCACGGGCAAATGTAACGCTCATTGCCCACCAGGAAGAGGAATTAAACAAAGACTCAGCGTGCCCTGCTGGAAACAGATTAGGGCCTGAAGCAATCCTGCGGTTTTGTGCCCAGCTCACAAGAAAGCGAGTTGAAGAAAGGAGCTCAGGGGCACTGTAATTCACAAACCTGCAGAGTTATAAATGACAGCTATCCTCCAAAAATATATTGAAGTAAGCCTGCGAAGGGGACTTGAAAGCGGGACAGAATTTCAGGAAAACGATTGCAGGGGGTAGACTGGAATTGCCCTGAAAGCATAGGAAAAGAGGCACAACGTCGACAATGATGCAGTTGGCCAAAAAGGGCGTATGCGTTTTTTCCTGAATATATTCAGGAAAAAACGCATACGCCCTTTTTAGCCAACCAAGCAAGCCTGTAAAGGAAATCTGCACTACAATGAAGTCTCACTGCCCCCCGGGCAAAAGGGCCATCTGAAAAAAGTGTAAAATCCAGAAAGGTAGGACAGGATATGGAGAACAGGGAGCCTTGTTATGCTGATTGGCAGGATGTAAATTGCCGGCAGCCACCCTGGAGAAGTGTATGGTGTTTCCTGAAACACGTAAGGAACAAAGCAACACAGCCTATGGCACTTCCACTTATGGTCCTATAGCTTACGGAAATTAAAATCAAAAACAGACAGCCACCCCAATATTTGGGACGGCTGTGTTCACAAGAAGTTCGTCTACAGTATCAGGTAAATATCCCAGAAAGCAAAAAATGGATAAAGAAGTTGTGGCACGTACGTACAATGCAATATCACTCAGCAATGAAATCTGTGTCATCAGGCCCGTAGCGGCATAGTGAGTGGATGCAGGTACGGTGATTCTACGTGAACTACGTCACACAGAAAAAGAAACATCATAAGATATCACTAATACACGGAATGTAAACTTGACTACACATGAACTGAATTACAAAACAGAACAGGGTCTCAAATTTAGAAAACCAACTAGTGCTTGCTTATGGGGAAAGGTGCCTTGGGGTGCTGCATAAAACCAGAGACTGAAATTAGCACAGATAACTTTCCATAAGCCAAATATGTAATAGACAAGACCTACTCCTTGCTCAACGAAATGGACCCAACACCACATATTTAACGCCTAGGAATATACCTGACTAGGAAGAATCTTAAAACCCATGGATATATATGTCTCCGTAAGAGAATCAAGCGTGTATACAGCGGGCGAAACGCAGCAGTGAAAATTCGATAAATCACATTATCAAAATAAATTTCGAAAACAAAACACAAAAACAGTGAAATAGAGAGCAATTCTTAAATAATTCACTCAGGGCATGTGATGCAACCGGGATTTACCACATCTACACCCAGAGCTGGTTGAGACATAAGGCTGGACACTTCAGGCTGATAGCATTGGTGAGTTTCGGTGAGCAAATGCAGACCCTTTGAAGTCATACTGCATGGTACCCATTCCATGGGTCCCAACTCTCCAGGTTCAAGGGATTCTTCCTCCAGCTAAAACATGCATGGGAAACCCAGAGTATCATCCACCGTGTGATTGGGAAACGATTTAAAATGCATCTCAGTTTTCGAATCCTGGTTCTCGGGTTCACCATTCCAGATGCTTTACTAACACTCTCCCCGCTTGGAGAGTCAGTGCTTTTAACCTCCTGTTTGGCACAGCTTGCAATTTCTGTGCAAGATGAACAGGAATAGGGAGAACGAATGAGAGACTAGCTGTAGGTGTCTGCACGGGCAAATGTAACGCTCATTGACCACCAGGAAGAGGAATTAAATAAAGGCTCAGTGTGCCCTCCTGGAAACAGATTAGGGCCTGAAGCAATCCTGCGGTTTTGTGCCCAGCTCACAAGAAAGCGAGTTGAAGAACGGAGCTCAGAGGCACTGTAATTCACAAACCTGCAGAGTTATAAATGACAGCTATCTTCCAAAAGTATATTGAAGTAAGCCTGCGAAAGGGACTTGAAAGCGGGGCAGAATTTCAGGAAAACTATTGCAGGGGGTAGACTGGAATTGCCCTGAAAGCATAGGAAAAGAGGCAGAACGTCGACAATGATGCACTTGGCCAAAAAGGGCGTATGCGTTTTTTCCTGAATATATTCAGGAAAAAACGCATACGCCCTTTTTGGCCAAACAAGCAAGCCTGTAAAGGAAATCTGCACTACAATGAAGTCTCACTGCCCCCCGGGCAAGAGGGCCATCTGAAAAAAGTGTAAAATCCAGAAATGTAGGACAGGATATGGAGAACAGGGAGACTTGTTATGCTGATTGCCAGGATGTAAATTGCCAGCAGCCACCCTGGAGAAGTGTATGGTGTTTCCTGAAACACGTAACAAACAAAGCAACACAGCCTATGGCACTTCCACTTATGGTCCTATAGCTTACGGAAATTAAAATCAAAAACAGACAGCCACCCCAATATTTGGGACGGCTGTGTTCACAAGAAGCTCGTCTACAGTATCAGGTAAATAACCCAGAAAGCAAAAAATGGATAAAGAAGTTGTGGCACGTACGTACAATGCAATATCACTCAGCAATGAAATCTGTGTCATCAGGCCCGTAGCGGCATAGTGAGTGGATGCAGGTACGGTGATTCTACGTGAACTACGTCACACAGAAAATGAAACATCATAAGATATCACTAATACATGGAATGTAAACTTGACTACACATGAACTGAATTACAAAACAGAACAGGGTCTCAAATTTAGAAAACCAACTAGTGCTTGCTTATGGGGAAAGGTGCCTTGGGGGGCTGCATAAAACCAGAGACTGAAATTAGCACAGATAACTTTCCATAAGCCAAATATGTAATAGACAAGACCTACTCCTTGCTCAACGAAATGGAACCAACACCACATATTCAACGCCTAGGAATATACCTGACTAGGAAGAATCTAAAAACCCATGGATATATATGTCTCCGTAAGAGAATCAAGCGTGTGTACAGCGGCCGAAACGCAGCAGTGAATATCCGATAAATCCCATTATCAAAATAAATTTCGAAAACAAAACACAAAGACAGTGAAATAGAGAGCAATTCTTAAATAATTCACTCAGGGCATGTGATGCAACCGGGATTGACCACATCTACACCCAGAGCTGGTTGAGACATAAGGCTGGACACTTCAGGCTGATAGCATTGGTGAGTTTCGGTGAGCAAATGCAGACCCTTTGAAGTCATACTGCATGGTACCCATTCCATGGGTCCCAACTCTCCAGGTTCAAGGGATTCTTCCTGCAGCTAAAACATGCATGGGAAACCTAGAGTATCGTCCACCGTGTGATTGGGAAACGATTTAAAATCCATCTCAGTTTTCGTATCCTGGTCCTCGGGTTCACCATTCCAGATGCTTTACTAACACTCTCCCCGCTTGGAGAGTCAGTGCCTTTAACCTCCTGTTTGGCACAGCATGCAATTTCTGTGCAAGATGAACAGGAATAGGGAGAACCAATGAGAGACTAGCTGTAGGTGTCTGCACGGGCAAATGTAACGCTCATTGCCCACCAGGAAGAGGAATTAAACAAAGGCTCAGCATGCCCTGCTGAAAACAGATTAGGGCTTGAAGCAATCCTGCGGTTTTGTGCCCAGCTCACAAGAAAGCGAGTTGAAGAAAGGAGCTCAGGGGCACTGTAATTCACAAACCTGCAGAGTTATAAATGACAGTTATCCTCCAAAAATATATTGAAGTAAGCCTGCGAAGGGGACTTGAAAGCGGGGCAGAATTTCAGGAAAACGATTGCAGGGGGTAGACTGGAATTGCCCTGAAAGCGTAGGAAAAGAGGCAGAACGTCGACAATGATGCACTTGGCCGAAAAGGGCGTATGCGTTTTTTCCTGAATATATTCAGGAAAAAACGCATACGCCCTTTTTGGCCAACCAAGCAAGCCTGTAAAGGAAATCTGCACTACAATGAAGTCTCACTGCCCCCCGGGTAAAAGGGCCATCTGAAAAAAGTGTAAAATCCAGAAATGTAGGACAGGATATGGAGAACAGGGAGCCTTGTTATACTGATTGGCAGGATGTAAATTGCCAGCAGCCACACTGGAGAAGTGTATGGTGTTTCCTGAGACACGTAAGAAACAAAGCAACACAGCCTATGGCAATTGCACTTATGGTCCTATTCCTTAGGGAAATTAAAATCAAAAACAGAGAGCCACCCCAAAGTTTGGGACGGCTGTGTTCCCAAGAAGCTCGTCTACAGTACCAGGTAAATATCCCAGAAAGCAAATAATGGATAAAGAAGTTGTGGCACGTTCGTACAATGCAATATCACTCAGCAATGAAATCTGTGTCATCAGGCCCGTAGCGGCATAGTGAGTGGATGCAGGTACGGTGATTCTACGTGAACTACGTCACACAGGAAAAGAAACATCATAAGATATCACTAATACACGGAATGTAAACTTGACTACACATGAACTGAATTACAAAACAGAACAGGGTGTCAAATTTAGAAAACCAACTAGTGCTTGCTTATGGGGAAAGGTGCCTTGTGGTGCTGCATAAAACCAGAGACTGAAATTAGCACAGATAACTTTCCATAAGCCAAATATGTAATAGACAAGACCTACTCCTTGCTCAACGAAATGGACCCAACACCACATCTTCAACGCCTAGGAATATACCTGACTAGGAAGTATCTTAAAACCCATGGATATATATGTCTCCGTAAGAGAATCAAGCGTGTGTACAGCGGCCGAAACGCAGCAGTGAAAATCCGATAAATCCCATTATCAAAATAAATTTCGAAAACAAAACACAAAGACAGTGAAATAGAGAGCAATTCTTAAATAATTCACTCAGGGCATGTGATGCAACCGGGATTTACCACATCTACACCCAGAGCTGGTTGAGACATAAGGCTGGACACTTCAGGCTGATAGCATTGGTGAGTTTCGGTGAGCAAATGCAGACCCTTTGAAGTCATACTGCATGGTACCCATTCCATGGGTCCCAACTCTCCAGGTTCAAGGGATTCTTCCTCCAGCTAAAACATGCATGGGAAACCCAGAGTATCGTCCACCGTGTGATTGGGAAACGATTTAAAATGCATCTCAGTTTTCGTATCCTGGTCCTCGGGTTCACCATTCCAGATGCTTTACTAACACTCTCCCCGCTTGGAGAGTCAGTGCCTTTAACCTCCTGTTTGGCACAGCTTGCAATTTCTGCGCAAGATGAACAGGAATAGGGAGAACCAATGAGAGACTAGCTATAGGTGTCTGCACGGACAAATGTAAGGCTCATTTCGAACCAGGAAGAGGAATTAACCAAAGGCTCAGCGTGCCCTGCCGGAAACAGTTTAGGGCCTGAAGTAATCCTGCGGTTTTGTGCCCAGCTCACAAGAAAGCGAGTTGAAGAAAGGAGCTCAGGGGCACTGTAATTCACAAACCTGCAGAGTTATAAATGACAGCTATCCTCCAAAAATATATTGAAGTAAGCCTGCGAAGGGGACTTGAAAGCGGGGCAGAGTTTCAGGAAAACCATTGCAGGGGGTAGACTGGAATTGCCCTGAAAGCATAGGAAAAGAGGCAGAACGTGGACAATGATGCAGTTGGCCAAAAAGTGCGTATGCGTTTTTTCCTGAATATATTCAGGAAAAATCGCATACGCCCTTTTTGGCCAACCAAGCAACCCTGTAAAGGAAATCTGCACTACAATGAAGTCTCACTGCCCCCCGGGCAAAAGGGCCATCTGAAAAAAGTGTAAAATCCAGAAAGGTAGGACAGGATATGGAGAACAGGGAGCCTTGTTATGCTGATTGGCAGGATGTAAATTGCCAGCAGCCACCCTGGAGAAGTGTATGGTGTTTCTTGAAACACGTAAGAAACAAAGCAGCACAGCCTATGGCACTTCCACTTATGGTCCTATAGCTTACGGAAATTAAAATCAAAAACAGAGAGCCACCCCAAAGTTTGGGACGGCTGTGTTCCCAAGAAGCTCGTCTACAGTACCAGGTAAATATCCCAGAAAGCAAAAAATGGATAAATAATTTGTGGCACGTACGTGCAATGCAATATCACTCAGCAATGAAATCTGTGTCATCAGGCCCGTAGCGGCATAGTGAGTGGATGCAGGTACGGTGATTCTACGTGAACTACCTCACACAGAAAAAGAAACATCATAAGATATCACTAATACACGGAATGTAAACTTGACTACACATGAACTGAATTACAAAACAGAACAGGGTCTCAAATTTTGAAAACCAACTAGTGCTTGCTTATGGGGAAAGGTGCCTTGGGGTGCTGCATAAAACCAGAGACTGAAATTAGCACAGATAACATTCCATAAGCCAAATATGTAATAGACAAGACCTACACCTTGCTCAACGAAATGGACTCAACACCACATATTCAACGCCTAGGAATATACCTGACTAGGAAGAATCTTAAAACCCATGGATTTATATGTCTCCGTAAGAGAATCAAGCGTGTGTACAGCGGCATAAACGCAGCAGTGAAAATCTGATAAATCCCATTATCAAAATAAATTTCAAAAACAAAACACAAAGACAGTAAAATAGAGAGCAATTCTTAAATAATTCACTCAGTGCATGTGATGCAACCGGGATTTAACACATCTACACCCAGAGCTGGTTGAGACATAAGGCTGGACACTTCAGGCTGATAGCATTGGTGAGTTTCGGTGAGCAAATGCAGACCCTTTGAAGTCATACTGCATGGTACCCATTCCATGGCTCCCAACTCTCTAGGTTCAAGGCATTCTTCCTCCAGCTAAAACATGCATGGGAAATCCAGAGTATCATCCACCGTGTGATTGGGAAACGATTTAAAATGCATCTCAGTTTTCGTATCCTGGTCCTCGGGTTCACCATTCCAGATGTTTTACTAACACTCTCCCCGCTTGGAGAGTCAGTGCCTTTAACCTCCTGTTTGGCACAGCTTGCAATTTCTGTTCAAGATGAACAGGAATAGGGAGAACCAATGAGAGACTAGCTGTAGGTGTCTGCACGGGCAAATGTAACGCTCATTTCCCACCAGGAAGAGGAATTAAACAAAGGCTCAGCATGCCCTGCTGAAAACAGATTAGGGCCTGAAGCAATCCTGCGGTTTTGTGCCCAGCTCACAAGAAAGTGAGTTGAAGAAAGGAGCTCAGGGGCACTGTAATTCACAAACCTGCAGAGTTATAAATGACAGCTATCCTCCAAAAATATATTGAAGTAAGCCTGCGAAGGGGACTTGAAAGCGGGGCAGAATTTCAGGAAAACGATTGCAGGGGGTAGACTGGAATTGCCCTGAAAGCATAGGAAAAGAGCCAGAATGTCGACAATGATGCACTTGGCCAAAAAGGGCGTATGCGTTTTTTCCTGAATATATTCAGGAAAAAACGCATAAGCCCTTTTTGGCCAACCAAGCAAGCCTTTAAAGGAAATCTGCACTACAATGAAATCTCACTGCCCCCCTCCGCCGGGGCAAAATGGCCATCTGAAAAAAGTGTAAACTCCAGAAAGGTAGGACAGGATATGCAGAACAGGGAGCCTTTTTATGCTGATTGGGAGGATGTAAATTGCCAACAGCCACCCTGGAGAAGTGTATGGTGTTTCCTGAAACACGTAAGAAATAAAGGAACACAGCCTATGGCAATTGCACTTATGGTCCTCTTGCTTAGGGAAATTAAAATCAAAAACAGAGATCCACCCCAAAGTTTGGGACAGCTGTGTTCCCAAGAAGCTCGTCTACAGTACCAGGTAAATATCCCAGAAATCAAAAAATGGATAAAGAAGTTGTGGCACGTACGTGCAATGCAATATCACTCAGCAATTAAATCTGTGTCATCAGGCCCATAGCGGCATAGTGAGTGGATGCATGTACGGTGATTCTACGTGAACTACGTCACACAGAAAAAGAAACATCATAAGATATCACTAATAAACGGAATGTAAATTTAACTACACATGAACTGAATTACAAAACAGAACAGGGTCTCAAATTTTTAAAACCAACTAGTGCTTGCTTATGGGGAAATGTGCATTGGGATGCTGCATAAAACCAGAGACTGAAATTAGCACAGATAACTTTCCATCAGCCAAATATGTAATAGACAAGACCTACTCCTTGCTCAACGAAATGGACTCAACACCACCTATTCAAGGCCTAGGAATATACCTGACTAGGAAGAATCTTAAAACCCATGGATTTATATGTCTCTGTAAGAGAATGAAGCGTGTGTACAGCGGCATAAACACAGCAGTGAAAATCAGATAAATCCCATTATCAAAATAAATTTCAAAACCAAAACACAAAGACAGTGAAATAGAGAGCAATTCTTAAACAATTCACTCAGGGCATGTGATGCAACCGGGATTGACCACATCTACACCCACAGCTGGTTGAGACATAAGGCTGGACACTTCAGGCTGATAGCATTGGTGAGTTTCGGTGAGCAAATGCAGACCCTTTGATGTCATACTGCATGGTACCCATTCCATGGTTCCCAACTCTCCAGGTTCAAGGGATTCTTCCTCCAGCTAAAACATGCATGGGAAACCCAGAGTATCTTCCCCCGTTTGATTGGGAAACGATTTAAAATGCATCTCAGTTTTCGTATCCTGGTCCTCGGGTTCACCATTCCAGATGCTTTACTAACACTCTCCCCGCTTGGAGAGTCAGTGCCTTTAACCTCCTCTTTGGCACTGCTTGCAATTTCTGTACAAGATGAACAAGAATAGGGAGAACCAATGAGAGACTAGCTGTAGGTGTCTGCACGGGCAAATGTAACGCTCATTGCCCACCAGGAAGAGGAATTAAACAAAGACTCAGCGTGCCCTGCTGGAAACAGATTAGGGCCTGAAGCAATCCTGCGGTTTTGTGCCCAGCTCACAAGAAAGCGAGTTGAAGAAAGGAGCTCAGGGGCACTGTAATTCACAAACCTGCAGAGTTATAAATGACAGCTATCCTCCAAAAATATATTGAAGTAAGCCTGGGAAGGGGACTTGAAAGCGGGACAGAATTTCAGGAAAACGATTGCAGGGGGTAGACTGGAATTGCCCTGAAAGCATAGGAAAAGAGGCACAACGTCGACAATGATGCAGTTGGCCAAAAAGGGCGTATGCGTTTTTTCCTGAATATATTCAGGAAAAAACGCATACGCCCTTTTTAGCCAACCAAGCAAGCCTGTAAAGGAAATCTGCACTACAATGAAGTCTCACTGCCCCCCGGGCAAAAGGGCCATCTGAAAAAAGTGTAAAATCCAGAAAGGTAGGACAGGATATGGAGAACAGGGAGCCTTGTTATGCTGATTGGCAGGATGTAAATTGCCGGCAGCCACCCTGGAGAAGTGTATGGTGTTTCCTGAAACACGTAAGGAACAAAGCAACACAGCCTATGGCACTTCCACTTATGGTCCTATAGCTTACGGAAATTAAAATCAAAAACAGACAGCCACCCCAATATTTGGGACGGCTGTGTTCACAAGAAGTTCGTCTACAGTATCAGGTAAATATCCCAGAAAGCAAAAAATGGATAAAGAAGTTGTGGCACGTACGTACAATGCAATATCACTCAGCAATGAAATCTGTGTCATCAGGCCCGTAGCGGCATAGTGAGTGGATGCAGGTACGGTGATTCTACGTGAACTACGTCACACAGAAAAAGAAACATCATAAGATATCACTAATACACGGAATGTAAACTTGACTACACATGAACTGAATTACAAAGCAGAACAGGGTCTCAAATTTAGAAAACCAACTAGTGCTTGCTTATGGGGAAAGGTGCCTTGGGGTGCTGCGTAAAACCAGAGACTGAAATTAGTACAGATAACATTCCATAAGACAAATATGTAATAGACAAGACCTACTCCTTGCTCAACGAAATGGACTCAACACCACATATTCAACGCCTAGGAATATACCTGACTAGGAAGAATCTTAAAACCCATGGTTATATATGTCTCCGTAAGAGAATCAAGCGTGTGTACAGCGGCCGATACGCAGCAGTGAAAATCCGATAAATCCCATTATCAAAATAAATTTCGAAAACAAAACACAAAGACAGTGAAATAGAGAGCAATTCTTAAATAATTCACTCAGGGCATGTGATGCAACCGGGATTTAACACATCTACACCCAGAGCTGGTTGAGACATAAGGCTGGACACTTCAGGCTGATAGCATTGGTGAGTTTCGGTGAGCAAATGCAGACCCTTTGAAGTCATACTGCATGGTACCCATTCCATGGGTCCCAACTCTACAGGTTCAAGGGATTCTTCCTCCAGCTAAAACATGCATGAGAAACCTAGAGTATCGTCCACTGTGTGATTGGGAAACGATTTAAAATGCATCTCAGTTTTTGTATCCTGGTCCTCGGGTTCACCATTCCAGATGCTTTACTAACACTCTCCCTGCTTGGAGAGTCAGTGCCTTTAACCTCCTCTTTGGCACAGCTTGCAATTTCTGTGCAAGATGAACAGGAATAGGGAGAAACAATGAGAGACTAGCTGTAGGTGTCTGCACGGGCAAATGTAACGCTCATTGCCCACCAGGAAGAGGAATTAAACAAAGGCTCAGTGTGCCCTGCTGGAAACAGATTAGGGCCTGAAGCAATCCTGCGGTTTTGTGCCCAGCTCACAAGAAAGCGAGTTGAAGAATGGAGCTCAGGGGCACTGTAATTCACAAACCTGCAGAGTTATAAATGACAGCTCTCCTCCAAAAATATATTGAAGTAAGCCTGCGAAGGGGACTTGAAAGCGGGACAGAATTTCAGGAAAACGATTGCAGAGGGGAGACTGGAATTGCCCTGAAAGCATAGGAAAAGAGGCACAACGTCGACAATGATGCAGTTGGCCAAAAAGGGCGTATGCGTTTTTTCCTGAATATATTCAGGAAAAAACGCATACGCCCTTTTTGGCCAACCAAGCAAGCCTTTAAAGGAAATCTGCACTACAATGAAATCTCACTGCCCCCCTCCGCCGGGGCAAAATGGCCATCTGAAAAAAGTGTAAACTCCAGAAAGGTAGGACAGGATATGCAGAACAGGGAGCCTTTTTATGCTGATTGGGAGGATGTAAATTGCCAACAGCCACCCTGGAGAAGTGTATGGTGTTTCCTGAAACACGTAAGAAATAAAGGAACACAGCCTATGGCAATTGCACTTATGGTCCTCTTGCTTAGGGAAATTAAAATCAAAAACAGAGATCCACCCCAAAGTTTGGGACAGCTGTGTTCCCAAGAAGCTCGTCTACAGTACCAGGTAAATATCCCAGAAATCAAAAAATGGATAAAGAAGTTGTGGCACGTACGTGCAATGCAATATCACTCAGCAATTAAATCTGTGTCATCAGGCCCATAGCGGCATAGTGAGTGGATGCATGTACGGTGATTCTACGTGAACTACGTCACACAGAAAAAGAAACATCATAAGATATCACTAATAAACGGAATGTAAATTTAACTACACATGAACTGAATTACAAAACAGAACAGGGTCTCAAATTTTTAAAACCAACTAGTGCTTGCTTATGGGGAAATGTGCATTGGGATGCTGCATAAAACCAGAGACTGAAATTAGCACAGATAACTTTCCATCAGCCAAATATGTAATAGACAAGACCTACTCCTTGCTCAACGAAATGGACTCAACACCACCTATTCAAGGCCTAGGAATATACCTGACTAGGAAGAATCTTAAAACCCATGGATTTATATGTCTCTGTAAGAGAATGAAGCGTGTGTACAGCGGCATAAACACAGCAGTGAAAATCAGATAAATCCCATTATCAAAATAAATTTCAAAACCAAAACACAAAGACAGTGAAATAGAGAGCAATTCTTAAACAATTCACTCAGGGCATGTGATGCAACCGGGATTGACCACATCTACACCCACAGCTGGTTGAGACATAAGGCTGGACACTTCAGGCTGATAGCATTGGTGAGTTTCGGTGAGCAAATGCAGACCCTTTGATGTCATACTGCATGGTACCCATTCCATGGTTCCCAACTCTCCAGGTTCAAGGGATTCTTCCTCCAGCTAAAACATGCATGGGAAACCCAGAGTATCTTCCCCCGTTTGATTGGGAAACGATTTAAAATGCATCTCAGTTTTCGTATCCTGGTCCTCGGGTTCACCATTCCAGATGCTTTACTAACACTCTCCCCGCTTGGAGAGTCAGTGCCTTTAACCTCCTCTTTGGCACTGCTTGCAATTTCTGTACAAGATGAACAAGAATAGGGAGAACCAATGAGAGACTAGCTGTAGGTGTCTGCACGGGCAAATGTAACGCTCATTGCCCACCAGGAAGAGGAATTAAACAAAGACTCAGCGTGCCCTGCTGGAAACAGATTAGGGCCTGAAGCAATCCTGCGGTTTTGTGCCCAGCTCACAAGAAAGCGAGTTGAAGAAAGGAGCTCAGGGGCACTGTAATTCACAAACCTGCAGAGTTATAAATGACAGCTATCCTCCAAAAATATATTGAAGTAAGCCTGGGAAGGGGACTTGAAAGCGGGACAGAATTTCAGGAAAACGATTGCAGGGGGTAGACTGGAATTGCCCTGAAAGCATAGGAAAAGAGGCACAACGTCGACAATGATGCAGTTGGCCAAAAAGGGCGTATGCGTTTTTTCCTGAATATATTCAGGAAAAAACGCATACGCCCTTTTTAGCCAACCAAGCAAGCCTGTAAAGGAAATCTGCACTACAATGAAGTCTCACTGCCCCCCGGGCAAAAGGGCCATCTGAAAAAAGTGTAAAATCCAGAAAGGTAGGACAGGATATGGAGAACAGGGAGCCTTGTTATGCTGATTGGCAGGATGTAAATTGCCGGCAGCCACCCTGGAGAAGTGTATGGTGTTTCCTGAAACACGTAAGGAACAAAGCAACACAGCCTATGGCACTTCCACTTATGGTCCTATAGCTTACGGAAATTAAAATCAAAAACAGACAGCCACCCCAATATTTGGGACGGCTGTGTTCACAAGAAGTTCGTCTACAGTATCAGGTAAATATCCCAGAAAGCAAAAAATGGATAAAGAAGTTGTGGCACGTACGTACAATGCAATATCACTCAGCAATGAAATCTGTGTCATCAGGCCCGTAGCGGCATAGTGAGTGGATGCAGGTACGGTGATTCTACGTGAACTACGTCACACAGAAAAAGAAACATCATAAGATATCACTAATACACGGAATGTAAACTTGACTACACATGAACTGAATTACAAAGCAGAACAGGGTCTCAAATTTAGAAAACCAACTAGTGCTTGCTTATGGGGAAAGGTGCCTTGGGGTGCTGCGTAAAACCAGAGACTGAAATTAGTACAGATAACATTCCATAAGACAAATATGTAATAGACAAGACCTACTCCTTGCTCAACGAAATGGACTCAACACCACATATTCAACGCCTAGGAATATACCTGACTAGGAAGAATCTTAAAACCCATGGTTATATATGTCTCCGTAAGAGAATCAAGCGTGTGTACAGCGGCCGATACGCAGCAGTGAAAATCCGATAAATCCCATTATCAAAATAAATTTCGAAAACAAAACACAAAGACAGTGAAATAGAGAGCAATTCTTAAATAATTCACTCAGGGCATGTGATGCAACCGGGATTTAACACATCTACACCCAGAGCTGGTTGAGACATAAGGCTGGACACTTCAGGCTGATAGCATTGGTGAGTTTCGGTGAGCAAATGCAGACCCTTTGAAGTCATACTGCATGGTACCCATTCCATGGGTCCCAACTCTACAGGTTCAAGGGATTCTTCCTCCAGCTAAAACATGCATGAGAAACCTAGAGTATCGTCCACTGTGTGATTGGGAAACGATTTAAAATGCATCTCAGTTTTTGTATCCTGGTCCTCGGGTTCACCATTCCAGATGCTTTACTAACACTCTCCCTGCTTGGAGAGTCAGTGCCTTTAACCTCCTCTTTGGCACAGCTTGCAATTTCTGTGCAAGATGAACAGGAATAGGGAGAAACAATGAGAGACTAGCTGTAGGTGTCTGCACGGGCAAATGTAACGCTCATTGCCCACCAGGAAGAGGAATTAAACAAAGGCTCAGTGTGCCCTGCTGGAAACAGATTAGGGCCTGAAGCAATCCTGCGGTTTTGTGCCCAGCTCACAAGAAAGCGAGTTGAAGAATGGAGCTCAGGGGCACTGTAATTCACAAACCTGCAGAGTTATAAATGACAGCTCTCCTCCAAAAATATATTGAAGTAAGCCTGCGAAGGGGACTTGAAAGCGGGACAGAATTTCAGGAAAACGATTGCAGAGGGGAGACTGGAATTGCCCTGAAAGCATAGGAAAAGAGGCACAACGTCGACAATGATGCAGTTGGCCAAAAAGGGCGTATGCGTTTTTTCCTGAATATATTCAGGAAAAAACGCATACGCCCTTTTTAGCCCACCAAGCAAGCCTGTAAAGGAAATCTGCACTACAATGAAGTCTCACTGCCCCCCGGGCAAAAGGGCCATCTGAAAAAAGTGTAAAATCCAGAAAGGTAGGACAGGATATGGAGAACAGGGAGCCTTGTTATGCTGATTGGCAGGATGTAAATTGCCGGCAGCCACCCTGGAGAAGTGTATGGTGTTTCCTGAAACACGTAAGGAACAAAGCAACACAGCCTATGGCACTTCCACTTATGGTCCTATAGCTTACGGAAATTAAAATCAAAAACAGACAGCCACCCCAATATTTGGGACGGCTGTGTTCACAAGAAGTTCGTCTACAGTATCAGGTAAATATCCCAGAAAGCAAAAAATGGATAAAGAAGTTGTGGCACGTACGTACAATGCAATATCACTCAGCAATGAAATCTGTGTCATCAGGCCCGTAGCGGCATAGTGAGTGGATGCAGGTACGGTGATTCTACGTGAACTACGTCACACAGAAAAAGAAACATCATAAGATATCACTAATACACGGAATGTAAACTTGACTACACATGAACTGAATTACAAAGCAGAACAGGGTCTCAAATTTAGAAAACCAACTAGTGCTTGCTTATGGGGAAAGGTGCCTTGGGGTGCTGCATAAAACCAGAGACTGAAATTAGTACAGATAACATTCCATAAGAAAAATATGTAATAGACAAGACCTACTCCTTGCTCAACGAAATGGACTCAACACCACATATTCAACGCCTAGGAATATACCTGACTAGGAAGAATCTTAAAACCCATGGTTATATATGTCTCCGTAAGAGAATCAAGCGTGTGTACAGCGGCCGATACGCAGCAGTGAAAATCCGATAAATCCCATTATCAAAATAAATTTCGAAAACAAAACACAAAGACAGTGAAATAGAGAGCAATTCTTAAATAATTCACTCAGGGCATGTGATGCAACCGGGATTTAACACATCTACACCCAGAGCTGGTTGAGACATAAGGCTGGACACTTCAGGCTGATAGCATTGGTGAGTTTCGGTGAGCAAATGCAGACCCTTTGAAGTCATACTGCATGGTACCCATTCCATGGGTCCCAACTCTACAGGTTCAAGGGATTCTTCCTCCAGCTAAAACATGCATGAGAAACCTAGAGTATCGTCCACCGTGTGATTGGGAAACGATTTAAAATGCATCTCAGTTTTTGTATCCTGGTCCTCGGGTTCACCATTCCAGATGCTTTACTAACACTCTCCCTGCTTGGAGAGTCAGTGCCTTTAACCTCCTCTTTGGCACAGCTTGCAATTTCTGTGCAAGATGAACAGGAATAGGGAGAAACAATGAGAGACTAGCTGTAGGTGTCTGCACGGGCAAATGTAACGCTCATTGCCCACCAGGAAGAGGAATTAAACAAAGGCTCAGTGTGCCCTGCTGGAAACAGATTAGGGCCTGAAGCAATCCTGCGGTTTTGTGCCCAGCTCACAAGAAAGCGAGATGAAGAATGGAGCTCAGGGGCACTGTAATTCACAAACCTGCAGAGTTATAAATGACAGCTCTCCTCCAAAAATATATTGAAGTAAGCCTGCGAAGGGGACTTGAAAGCGGGGCAGAATTTCAGGAAAACGATTGCAGGGGGTAGACAGGAATTGCCCTGAAAGCATAGGAAAAGAGGCACAACGTCGACAATGATGCACTTGGCCAAAAAGGGCGTATGCGTTTTTTCCTGAATATATTCAGGAAAAAATGCATACGCCCTTTTTGGCCAACCAAGCAAGCCTGTAAAGGAAATCTGCACTACAATGAAGTCTCACTGCCCCCCGGGCAAGAGGGCCATCTGAAAAAAGTGTAAAATCCAGAAAGGTACGACAGGATATGGAGAACAGGGAGCCTTGTTATGCTGATTGGCAGGATGTAAATTGACAGCAGCCACTCTGGAGAAGTGTATGGTGTTTCCTGAAACACGTAAGGAACAAAGCAACACAGCCTATGGCAATTGCACTTATGGTCCTATAGCTTACGGAAATTAAAATCAAAAAGAGACAGCCACCCCAATATTTGGGACGGCTGTGTTCACAAGAAGCTCGTCTACAGTATCAGGTAAATATCCCAGAAAGCAAAAAATGGATAAAGAAGTTGTGGCACGTACGTACAATGCAATATCACTCAGCAATGAAATCTGTGTCATCAGGCCCGTAGCGGCATAGTGAGTGGATGCAGGTACGGTGATTCTACGTGAACTACGTCACACAGAAAAAGAAACATCATAAGATATCACTAATACACGGAATGTAAACTTGACTACACATGAACTGAATTACAAAACAGAACAGGGTCTCAAATTTAGAAAACCAACTAGTGCTTGCTTATGGGGAAAGGTGCGTTGGGGTGCTGCATAAAACCAGAGACTGAAATTAGCACAGATAACTTTCCATAAGCCAAATATGTAATAGACAAGACCTACTCCTTGCTCAACGAAATGGACCCAACACCACATATTCAACGCCTAGGAATATACCTGACTAGGAAGAATCTTAAAACCCATGGATATATATGTCTCCGTAAGAGAATCAAGCGTGTGTACCGCGGCCGAAACGCAGCAGTGAAAATCCGATAAATCCCATTATCAAAATAAATTTCTAAAACAAAACACAAAGACAGTGAAATAGAGAGCAATTCTTAAATAATTCACTCAGGGCATGTGATGCAACCGGGATTGACCACATCTACACCCACAGCTGGTTGAGACATAAGGCTGGACACTTCAGGCTGATAGCATTGGTGAGTTTCGGTGAGCAATTGCAGACCCTTTGAAGTCATACTGCATGGTACCCATTCCATGGGTCCCAACTCTCCAGGTTCAAGTGATTCTTCCTCCAGCTAAAACATGCATGGGAAACCCAGAGTATCGTCCACCGTGTGATTGGGAAACGATTTAAAATGCATCTCAGTTTTCGTATCCTGGTCCTCGGGTTCACCATTCCAGATGCTTTACTAACACTCTCCCCGCTTGGAGAGTCAGTGCCTTTAACCTCCTGTTTGGCACAGCTTGCAATTTCTGTGCAAGATGAACAGGAATAGGGAGAACCAATGAGAGACTAGCTGTAAGTGTCTGCACGGGCAAATGTAACGCTCATTGCCGACCAGGAAGAGGAATTAAACAAAGGCTCAGCGTGCCCTGCTGAAAACAGATTAGGGCCTGAAGCAATCCTGCGGTTTTGTGCCCAGCTCACAAGAAAGCGAGTTGAAGAAAGGAGCTCAGGGGCACTGTAATTCACAAACCTGCAGAGTTATAAATGACAGCTATCCTCCAAAAATATATTGAAGTAAGCCTGCGAAGGGGAATTGAAAGCGGGGCAGAATTTCAGGAAAACGATTTCAGGGGGTAGACTGGAATTGCCCTGAAAGCATAGGATAAGAGGCACAACGTCGACAATGATGCAGTTGGCCAAAAAGGGCGTATGCGTTTTTTCCTGAATATATTCAGGAAAAAACGCATACGCACTTTTTGGCCAACCAAGCAAGCCTGTAAAGGAAATCTGCACTACAATGAAGTCTCACTGCCCCCCGGGCAAAAGGGCCATCTGAAAAAAGTGTAAAATCCAGAAATGTAGGACAGGATATGGAGAACAGGGAGCCTTGTTATGCTGATTGGCAGGATGTACATTGCCGGCAGCCACCCTGGAGAAGTGTATGGTGTTTCCTGAAACACGTAACGAACAAAGCAACACAGCCTATGGTACTTCCACCTATGGTCCTATAGCCTACGGAAATTAAAATCAAAAACAGACAGCCACCCCAATATTTGGGATGGCTGTGTTCACAAGAAGCTCGTCTACAGTATCAGGTAAATATCCCAGAAAGCAAAAAATGGATAAAGAAGTTGTGGCACGTACGTGCAATGCAATATCACTCAGCAATGAAATCTGTGTCTTCAGGCCCGTAGCGGCATAGTGAGTGGATGCAGGTACGGTGATTCTACGTGAACTACGTCACACAGAAAAAGAAACATCATAAGATATCACTAATACACGGAATGTAAACTTGACTACACATGAACTGAATTACAAAACAGAACAGGGTCTCAAATTTAGAAAACCAACTAGTGCTTGCTTATGGGGAAAGGTGCCTTGGGGGGCTGCATAAAACCAGAGACTGAAATTAGCACAGATAACTTTCCATAAGCCAAATATGTAATAGACAAGACCTACTCCTTGCTCAACGAAATGGAACCAACACCACATATTCAACGCCTAGGAATATACCTGACTAGGAAGAATCTAAAAACCCATGGATATATATGTCTCCGTAAGAGAATCAAGCGTGTGTACAGCGGCCGAAACGCAGCAGTGAAAATCCGATAAATCCCATTATCAAAATAAATTTCGAAAACAAAACACAAAGACAGTGAAATAGAGAGCAATTCTTAAATAATTCACTCAGGGCATGTGATGCAACCGGGATTGACCACATCTACACCCAGAGCTGGTTGAGACATAAGGCTGGACACTTCAGGCTGATAGCATTGGTGAGTTTCGGTGAGCAAATGCAGACCCTTTGAAGTCATACTGCATGGTACCCATTCCATGGGTCCCAACTCTCCAGGTTCAAGGGATTCTTCCTCTAGCTAAAACATGCATGGGAAACCCAGAGTATCGTCCACCGTGTGATTGGGAAACGATTTAAAATGCATCTCAGTTTTCGTATCCTGGTCCTCGTGTTCACGATTCCAGATGCTTTACTAACACTCTCCCCGCTTGGAGAGTCAGTGCCTTTAACCTCCTGTTTGGCACAGCTTGCAATTTCTGTGCAAGATGAACAGGAATAGGGAGAAACAATGAGAGACTAGCTGTAGGTGTCTGCACGGGCAAATGTAACACTCATTGCCCACCAGGAAGAGGAATTAAACAAAGGCTCAGCGTGCCCTACCGGAAACAGATTAGGGCCTGAAGCAATCCTGCGGTTTTGTGCCCAGCTCACAAGAAAGCGAGTTGAAGAAAGGAGCTCAGGGGCACTGTAATTCACAAACCTGCAGAGTTATAAATGACAACTATCCTCCTAAAATATATTGAAGTAAGCCTGCGAAGGGGACTTGAAAGCGGGGCTGAATTTCAGGAAAACGATTGCAGGGGGTAGACTGGAATTTCCCTGAAAGCATAGGAAAAGAAGCAGAACGTCGACAATGATGCACTTGGCCAAAAAGTGCGTATGCGTTTTTTCCTGAATATATTCAGGAAAAAACGCATACGCCCTTTTTGGCCAACCAAGCAAGCCTGTAAAGGAAATCTGCACTAAAATGAAGTCTCACTGCCCCCCGGGCAAAAGGGCCATCTGAAAAAAGTGTAAAATCCAGAAATGTAGGACAGGATATGGAGAACAGGGAGCCTTGTTATGCTGATTGGCAGGATGTAAATTGCCAGCAGCCACCCTGGAGAAGTGTATGGTGTTTCCTGAAACACGTAACAAACAAAGCAAAACAGCCTATGGCACTTCCACTTATGGTCCTATAGCTTACGGAAATTAAAATCAAAAACAGACAGCCACCCCAAAATTTGGGATGGCTGTGTTCACAAGAAGCTCGTCTACACTATCAGGTAAATATCCCAGAAAGCAAAAAATGGAAAAAGAAGTTGTGGCACGTACGTACAATGCAATATCACTCAGCAATGAAATCTGTGTCATCAGGCCCGTAGCGGCATAGTGAGTGGATGCAGGTACGGTGATTCTACGTGAATTACGTCACACAGAAAAAGAAACATCATAAGATATCACTAATACACGGAATGTAAACTTGACTACACATGGACTGAATTACAAAACAGAACAGGGTCTCAAATTTAGAAAACCAACTAGTGCTTGCTTATGGGGAAAGGTGCCTTGGGGTGCTGCATAAAACCAGAGACTGAAATTAGCACAGATAACTTTCCATAAGCCAAATATGTAATAGACAAGACCTATTCCTTGCTCAACGAAATGGAACCAACACCACATATTCAACGCCTAGGAATATACCTGACTAGGAAGAATCTAAAAATCCATGGATATATATGTCTCCGTAAGAGAATCAAGCGTGTGTACAGCGGCCGAAACGCAGCAGTGAATATCCGATAAATCCCATTATCAAAATAAATTTCGAAAACAAAACACAAAGACAGTGAAATAGAGAGCAATTCTTAAATAATTCACTCAGGGCATGTAATGCAACCGGGATTGACCACATCTACACCCAGAGCTGGTTGAGACATAAGGCTGGACACTTCAGGCTGATAGCATTGGTGACTTTCGGTGAGCAAATGCAGACCCTTTGAAGTCATACTGCATGGTACCCATTCCATGGGTCCCAACTCTCCAGGTTCAAGGGATTCTTCCTCTAGCTAAAACATGCATGGGAAACCCAGAGTATCGTCCACCGTGTGATTGGGAAACGATTTAAAATGCATCTCAGTTTTCGTATCCTGGTCCTCGGGTTCACCATTCCAGATGCTTTACTAACACTCTCCCCGCTTGGAGAGTCAGTGCCTTTAACCTCCTGTTTGGCACAGCTTGCAATTTCTGTGCAAGATGAACAGGAATAGGGAGAACCAATGAGAAACTAGCTGTAGGTGTCTGCACGGGCAAATGTAACGCTCATTGCCCACCAGGAAGAGGAATTAAACAAAGGCTCAGCATGCCCTGCTGAAAACAGATTAGGGCCTGAAGCAATCCTGCGGTTTTGTGCCCAGCTCACAAGAAAGCGAGTTGAAGAAAGGAGCTCAGGGGCACTGTAATTCACAAACCTGCAGAGTTATAAATGACAGTTATCCTCCTAAAATATATTGAAGTAAGCCTGCGAAGGGGACTTGAAAGCGGGGCTGAATTTCAGGAAAACGATTGCAGGGGGTAGACTGGAATTGCCCTGAAAGCATAGGAAAAGAAGCAGAACGTCGACAATGATGCACTTGGCCAAAAAGTGCGTATGCGTTTTTTCCTGAATATATTCAGGAAAAAACGCATACGCCCTTTTTGGCCAACCAAGCAAGCCTGTAAAGGAAATCTGCACTACAATGAAGTCTCACTGCCCCCCGGGCAAAAGGGCCATCTGAAAAAAGTGTAAAATCCAGAAATGTAGGACAGGATATGGAGAACAGGGAGCCTTGTTATGCTGATTGGCAGGATGTAAATTGCCAGCAGCCACCCTGGAGAAGTGTATGGTGTTTCCTGAAACACGTAACAAACAAAGCAACACAGCCTATGGCACTTCCACTTATGGTCCTATAGCTTACGGAAATTAAAATCAAAAACAGACAGCCACCCCAAAATTTGGGACGGCTGTGTTCACAAGAAGCTCGTCTACACTATCAGGTAAATATCCCAGAAAGCAAAAAATGGAAAAAGAAGTTGTGGCACGTACGTACAATGCAATATCACTCAGCAATGAAATCTGTGTCATCAGGCCCGTAGCGGCATAGTGAGTGGATGCAGGTACGGTGATTCTACGTGAATTACGTCACACAGAAAAAGAAACATCATAAGATATCACTAATACACGGAATGTAAACTTGACTACACATGGACTGAATTACAAAACAGAACAGGGTCTCAAATTTAGAAAACCAACTAGTGCTTGCTTATGGGGAAAGGTGCCTTGGGGTGCTGCATAAAACCAGAGACTGAAATTAGCACAGATAACTTTCCATAAGCCAAATATGTAATAGACAAGACCTATTCCTTGCTCAACGAAATGGAACCAACACCACATATTCAACGCCTAGGAATATACCTGACTAGGAAGAATCTAAAAACCCATGGATATATATGTCTCCGTAAGAGAATCAAGCGTGTGTACAGCGGCCGAAACGCAGCAGTGAATATCCGATAAATCCCATTATCAAAATAAATTTCGAAAACAAAACACAAAGACAGTGAAATAGAGAGCAATTCTTAAATAATTCACTCAGGGCATGTAATGCAACCGGGATTTACCACATCTACACCCAGAGCTGGTTGAGACATAAGGCTGGACACTTCAGGCTGATAGCATTGGTGAGTTTCGGTGAGCAAATGCAGACCCTTTGAAGTCATACTGCATGGTACCCATTCCATGGGTCCCAACTCTCCAGGTTCAAGGGATTCTTCTTCTAGCTAAAACATGCATGGGAAACCCAGAGTATCGTCCACCGTGTGATTGGGAAACGATTTAAAATGCATCTCAGTTTTCGTATCCTGGTCCTCGGGTTCACCATTCCAGATGCTTTACTAACACTCTCCCCGCTTGGAGAGTCAGTGCCTTTAACCTCCTGTTTGGCACAGCTTGCAATTTCTGTGCAAGATGAACAGGAATAGGGAGAACCAATGAGAAACTAGCTGTAGGTGTCTGCACGGGCAAATGTAACGCTCATTGCCCACCAGGAAGAGGAATTAAACAAAGGCTCAGCATGCCCTGCTGAAAACAGATTAGGGCCTGAAGCAATCCTGCGGTTTTGTGCCCAGCTCACAAGAAAGCGAGTTGAAGAAAGGAGCTCAGGGGCACTGTAATTCACAAACCTGCAGAGTTATAAATGACAGTTATCCTCCAAAAATATATTGAAGTAAGCCTGCGAAGGGGACTTGAAAGCCGGGCAGAATTTCAGGAAAACGATTGCAGGGGGTAGACTGGAATTTCCCTGAAAGCATAGGAAAAGAGGCAGAACGTCGACAATGATGGACTTGGCCGAAAAGGGCGTATGCGTTTTTTCCTGAATATATTCAGGAAAAAACGCATACGCCCTTTTTTGCCAACCAACCAAGCCTGTAAAGGAAATCTGCACTACAATGAAGTCTCACTGCCCCCCCGGCAAAAGGGCCATCTGAAAAAAGTGTAAAATCCAGAAATGTTGGACAGGATATGGAGAACAGGGAGCCTTGTTATGCTGATTGGCAGGATGTAAATTGCCAGCAGCCACCCTGGAGAAGTGTATGGTGTTTCCTGAAACACGTAAGAAACAAAGCAACACAGCCTATGGCAATTGCACTTATGGTCCTATCCTTAGGGAAATTAAAATCAAAAACAGAGAGCCACCCCAAAGTTTGGGACGGCTGTGTTCCCAAGAAGCTCGTCTACAGTACCAGGTAAATATCCCAGAAAGCAAAAAATGGATAAAGAAGTTGTGGCACGTACGTACAATGCAATATCACTCAGCAATGAAATCTGTGTCATCAGGCCCGTAGCGGCATAGTGAGTGGATGCAGGTACGGTGATTGTACATGAACAACGTCACACAGAAAAAGAAACATCATAAGATATCACTAATACACGGAATGTAAACTTGACTACACATGAACTGAATTACAAAACAGAACAGGGTCTCAAATTTAGAAAACCAACTAGTGCTTGCTTATGGGGAAAGGTGCCTTGCGGTGCTGCATAAAACCAGAGACTGAAATTAGCACAGATAACATTCCATAAGCCAAATATGTAATAGACAAGACCTACTCCTTGCTCAACGAAATGGACTCAACATCACATATTCAACGCCTAGAAATATACCTGACTAGGAAAAATCTTAAAACCCATGGATATATATATGTCTCCATAAGAGAATCAAGCGTGTGTACAGCGGCCGAAATGTAGCAGTGAAAATCCGATAAATCCCATTATCAAAATAAATTTCGAAAACAAAACACAAAGACAGTGAAATAGAGAGCAATTCTTAAATAATTCACTCAGGGCATGTGATGCAACCGGGATTTACCACATCTACACCCAGAGCTGGTTGAGACATAAGGCTGGACACTTCAGGCTGATAGCATTGGTGAGCTTCGGTGAGCAAATGCAGACCCTTTGAAGTCCTACTGCATGGTACCCATTCCATGGGTCCCAACTCTCCAGGTTCAAGGCATTCTTCTTCCAGCTACAACATGCATGGGAAACCCAGAGTATCGTCCACCGTGTGATTGGGAAACGATTTAAAATGCATCTCAGTTTTCGTATCCTGGTCCTCAGGTTCACCATTCCAAATGCTTTACTAAAACTCTCCCCGCTTGGAGAGTCAGTGCCTTTAACCTCCTGTTTGGCACAGCTTGCAATTTCTGTGCAAGATGAACAGGAATAGGGAGAAGCAATGAGAGACTAGCTGTAGGTGTCTGCACGGGCAAATGTAACGCTCATTGCCGACCAGGAAGAGGAATTAAACAAAGGCTCAGTGTGCCCTGCTGGAAACAGATTAGGGCCTGAAGCAATCCTGCGGTTTTGTGCCCAGCTCACAAGAAAGCGATTTGAAGAAAGGAGCTCAGGGGCACTGTAATTCACAAACCTGCAGAGTTATAAATGACAGCTATCTTCCAAAAGTATATTGAAGTAAGCCTGCGAAGGGGACTTGAAAGCGGGGCAGAATTTCAGGAAAACGACTGCAGGGGGTAGACTGGAATTGCCCTGAAAGCATAGGAAAAGAGGCACAACGTCGACAATGATGCACTTGGCCAAAAAGGGCGTATGCGTTTTTTCCTGAATATATTAAGGAAAAAACGCATACGCCCTTTTTGGTCAACCAAGCAAGCCTGTAAAGGAAATGTGCACTACAATGAAGTCTCACTGCCCCCCGGGCAAGAGGGCCATCTGAAAAAAGTGTAAAATCCAGAAAGGTAGGACAGGATATGGAGAACAGGGAGCCTTGTTATGCTGATTGGCAGGATGTAAATTGTCAGCAGCCACCCTGGAGAAGTGTATGGTGTTTCCTGAAACACGTAAGAAACAAAGCAACACAGCCTATGGCACTTCCACTTATGGTCCTATAGTTTACGGAAATTAAAATAAAAAACAGACAGCCACCCCAATATTTGGGACGGCTGTGTTCACAAGAAGCTCGTCTACAGTATCAGGTAAATATCCCAGAAAGCAAAAAATGGATAAAGAAGTTGTGGCACGTACGTACAATGCAATATCACTCAGCAATGAAATCTGTGTCATCAGGCCCGTAGCGGCATAGTGAGTGCATGCAGGTACGGTGATTCTACGTGAACTACGTCACACAGAAAAAGAAACATCATAAGATATCACTAATACACGGAATGTAAACTTGACTACACATGAACTGAATTACAAAACAGAACAGGGTCTCAAATTTAGAAAACCAACTAGTGCCTGCTTATGGGGAAAGGTGCCTTGGGGTGCTGCATAAAACCAGAGACTGAAATTAGCACAGATAACTTTCCATAAGCCAAATATGTAATAGACAAGACCTACTCCTTGCTCAACGAAATGGACCCAACACCACATATTCAACGCCTAGGAATATACCTGACTAGGAAGAATCTTAAAACCCATGGATATATATGTCTCCGTAAGAGAATCAAGCGTGTGTACAGCGGCCGAAACGCAGCAGTGAAAATCCGATAAATCCCATTATCAAAATAAATTTCAAAAACAAAACACAAAGACAGTGAAATAGAGAGCAATTCTTAAATAATTCACTCAGGGCATGTGATGCAACCGGGATTGACCACATCTACACCCAGAGCTGGTTGAGACATAAGGCTGGACACTTCAGGCTGATAGCATTGGTGAGTTTCGGTGAGCAAATGCAGACCCTTTGAAGTCATACTGCATGGTACCCATTCCAGGGGTCCCAACTCTCCAGGTTCACGGGATTCTTCCTCCAGCTAAAACATGCATGGGAAACCCAGAGTATGGTCCACCGTGTGATTGGGAAACGATTTAAAATGCATCTCAGTTTTCGTTTCCTGATCCTCGGGTTCACCATTCCAGATGCTTTACTAACACTCTCCCCGCTTGGAGAGTCAGTGCCTTTAACCTCCTGTTTGGCACAGCTTGCAATTTCTGAGCAAGATGAACAGGAATAGGGAGAACCAATGAGAGAGTAGCTGTAGGTGTCTGCACGGGCAAATGTAACGCTCATTTCCCACCAGGACGAGGAATTATCCAAAGGCTCACTGTGCCCTGCCGGAAACAGATTAGGGCCTGAAGCAATCCTGCGGTTTTGTGCCCAGCTCACAAGAAAGCGAGTTGAAGAAAGGAGCTCAGGGTCACTGTAATTCACAAACCTGCAGAGTTATAAATGACAGCTATCCTCCAAAAATACATTGAAGTAAGCCTGCGAAGGGGACTTGAAAGTGGGGCAGAATTTCAGGAAAACGATTGCAGGGGGTAGACTGGAATTGCCCTGAAAGCATAGGAAAAGAGGCACAACGTCGACAATGATGCACTTGGCCAAAAAGGGCGTATGCGTTTTTTCCTGAATATATTCAGGAAAAAACGCATACGCCCTTTTTGGCCAACCAAGCAAGCCTCTAAAGGAAATCTGCACTACAATGAAGTCTCACTGCCCCCCTGGCAAAAGGGCCATCTGAAAAAAGTGTAAAATCTAGAAAGGTAGGACAGGATATGGAGAAGAGGGAGCCTTGTTATGCTGATTGGCAGGATGTAAATTGCCAAGAGCCACCCTGGAGAAGTGTATGGTGTTTCCTGAAACACGTAAGAAACAAAGCAACACAGCCTATGGCACTTCCACTTATGGTCCTATAGCTTAGGGAAATTAAAATCAAAAACAGACAGCCACACCAATGTTTGGGACGGCTGTGTTCACAAGAAGCTCGTCTACAGTACCAGGTAAATAACCCAGAAAGCAAAAAATGGATAAAGAAGTTGTGGCACGTACGTGCAATGCAATATCACTCAGCAATGAAATGTGTGTCATCAGGCCCGTATCGGCATAGTGAGTGGATGCAGGTACGGTGATTCAACGTGAACTATATCACACAGAAAAAGAAACATCATAAGATATCACTAATACACGGAATATAAACTTGACTACACATGAACTGAATTACAAAACAGAACAGGGTCTCAAATTTTGAAAACCAACTAGTGCTTGCTTATGGGGAAATGTGCGTTGGGATGCTGCATAAAACCAGAGACTGAAATTAGCACAGATAACTTTCCATAAGCCAAATATGTAATAGACAAGACCTACTCCTTGCTCAACGAAATGGACTCAACACCACATATTCAACGCCTAGGAATATACCTGACTAGGAAGAATCTCAAAACCCATGGATATATATGTCTCCGTAAGAGAATCAAGCGTGTGTACAGCGGCCGAAACGCAGCAGTGAAAATCCGATAAATCCCATTATCAAAATAAATTTCGAAAACAAAACACAAAGACAGCGAAATAGAGAGCAATTCTTAAATAATTCACTCAGGGCATGTGATGCAACCGGGATTGACCACATCTACACCCAGAGCTGGTTGAGACATAAGGCTGGACACTTCAGGCTGATAGCATTGGTGAGTTTCGGTGAGCAAATGCAGACCCTTTGAAGTCATACTGCATGGTACCCATTCCATGGGTCCCAACTCTCCAGGTTCAAGGGATTCTTCCTCCAGCTAAAACATGCATGGGAAACCCAGAGTATCGTCCACCGTGTGATTGGGAAACGATTTAAAATGCATCTCAGTTTTCGTATCCTGGTCCTCGGGTTCACCATTCCAGATGCTTTACTAACACTCTCCCCGCTTGGAGAGTCAGTGCCTTTAACCTCCTCTTTGGTACAGCTTGCAATTTCTGTGCAAGATGAACAGGAATAGGGAGAACCAATGAGAGACTAGCTGTAGGTGTCTGCACGGGCAAATGTAATGCTCATTTCCCACCAGGAAGAGGAATTAACCAAACGCTCAGCGTGCCCTGCTGGAAAGAGATTAGTGCCTGAAGCAATCCTGCGGTTTTGTGCCCAGCTCACAAGAAAGCGAGTTGAAGAAAGGATCTCAGGGGCACTGTAATTCACAAACCTGCAGAGTTATAAATGACAGCTATCCTCCAAAAATATATTGAAGTAAGCCTGCAAAGGGGACTTGAAAGCGGGGCAGAATTTCAGGAAAACGATTGAAGGGTTAAACTGGAATTGCACTTAAAGAATAGGAAAAGAGGCAGAACGTCGATAATGATGCACTTGTCCAAAAAGTGCGGATGCTTTTTTCCCTAAATATATTCAGGAAAAAACGCATACGCACTTTTTGGCCAACCAAGAAGCTTGTAAATAAACCTGCACTACAATGAAATCTCAGTGCCCCCCAGGGCAAAAGGGCCATTTAAAAAAATTGTAAAATCCAGAAACGGAGGACAGGCAATGGAAAACAGGGATCCTTATTATGCTGATGCATATGATGTAAATTGCCGACAACCATTCTGGAGAAGTGTTATGTGTTTCCTGAAACACGTAAGAAACAAAGCAACACAGCCTATGGCACTTCCACTTATGGTCCTACATTTTAGGGAAATTAAAATCAAAAACACCCAGCCACCTCAAAGTTTGGGACCTCTCTGTTCACAAGAACCTCGTTTACAGTACCAGGTAAATATCTCAGAGAGCAAACAATGGATAAAGACGTTGTGGTACGTACGTACAATGGAATATCACTCAGCAATGAAATCTGTGTCATCAGGCCCGTAGTGGCATAGTGAGTGGATACAGGTATGGTGATTCTACGTGAAATAAGTCACACATAAAAAGAAACATCATAAAATATCACTAATACACAGTATGTAAACTTGACTACACATGAACTGAATTACAAAACAGAACAGTCTCAAATTTAGAAAACCAACTTGTGCTTTCTTATGGAGAAAGGTGCGTTGGAGTGCTGCATAAAACCAGAGACTGAAATTAGCACAGATAACCTTGCATAAGCCAAATATGTAATAGACAAGCCCTACTCCTTGCTCAACGAAATGGACTCAACACCACATATTCAACGCCTAGGAATATACCTGACTAGGAAGAATCTTAAAACCCGTGGATATTTATGTCTCCGTAAGAGAATCAAGAGTGTGTACAGCGGCATTAATGCAGCAGTGAAAATCCGATAAATCCCAGTGTCAAAAAAAATTTCAAAAACAAAACACAATGACAGTGAAATAGAGAGCAATTCTTAAATAACTCACACAGGGCATGTGATGCAACCTGGTTTACCACATCTACACCCAGAGCTGGGTGAGAGATAAGGCTTGACCCTTTGGGCTGATAGCATTGGTGAGGTTCAATGAGCAAATGCAGACCCTTTGATGTCATACTGCCTGGTACCCATTCCATGGTTCCCAACTCTCCAGGTTCAAGGGATTCTTCCTTCTGCTAAAATTTGCATGGGAAACCCAGAGTATGCTCCACCGTGTGACTGGGAAACCTTTTTACATGCATGTCTGTTTTCGTCCCCTGGTACTCAGGTTCACCATTCCAGACCCTTTTCTTACACTCTCCCCATTTGGAGAGTCAGTGCCTTTAACCTCCTGTTTGGCACTGTTTGCAATTTCTGCGCAAGATGAACAGGAATACGGAGAACCAATGGGAGACTATCTGTAGGTGTGTGCACGGGCAAATATTTTTTTTAACATCTTTATTGGGGTATAATTGCTTTACAATGGTGTGTTAGTTTTTGCTTTATAACAAAGTGAATCAGCTATACATATACATATGCTCCCTGTGTCTTCCCTCTTGTGTCTCCCTCCCTCCCTCTCTCCCCCTTCCACCCCTCCAGGCTGTCCCAACGCCCCGAGCTAATATCCCTGTGCCTTGCGGCTGCTTCCCCCTTGCTATCTACCTTACTACATTTGTTAGTGTGTATATGTCCATGACTCTCTCTCGCCCTGTCAAAACTCACCATTCCCCCTCCCCATATCCTCAATTCCGTTCTCCAGTAGGTCTGCGCCTCTATTCCTGTCTTATCCCTAGGTTCTTCATGACATTTTTTTCCTTTAAATTCCATATATATGTGTTAGCATACGCTATTTGTCTTTTTCTTTCTGACTTACTTCACTCTGTATGACAGACTCTAGGTCTATCCATCTCATTACAAATAACTCAGTTTCATTTCTTTTTAAGGCTGAGTAATATTCCATTGTGTATATGTGCCACATCTTCTTTATCCATTCGTCCGATGATGGGCGCTTAGGTTCTTTCCATCTCCGGGCTATTGTAAATAGAGCTGCAATGAACATTTTGGTACATGACTCTTTTTGAATTTTGGTTTTCTCAGGGTATATGCCCAGTATGCACGGGCAATTTTAACACTCATTTCCCAACAGGAAAAGGAATTAACCAAAGGCTCAGCATGCCGTGCTGGAACAAGATTAGGGCCTGAAGCAATCCTGCGGTTTTGTGGCCAGCTCACAAGAAAGCGAGTTGAGGAAAGGAGCTCAGGGGCACTGTCATTCACATACCTGCAGACTTATAAATGACAGAAATCGTACAAAAATATATTGAATTAAGGCTGCGAAGAGGACTTGAAAGTGGGGCAGAATTGCTGGAATCCGATTTCAGGAGGTAGACGTGAATTGCTCTGAAAGCATAAGAGAAGTGGCAGAACCTCGTCAATGAAGCACTTGGCCAAAAAGGGCATATGCATTTTTTCCAGGGCCATCATTCACGGGAGTAGGAGGCTCCCAGCATGCTCCAGTGGCCTACAGAGGGCCCACGTCACCAAGGCGATGTGAGCTAGCCAGGCAGTAGTGACCTGACATCAGAGGGCCCACCTCACCGAATGGTAGGGAACCCAGCCAGGATCAGACTCTCTCCAGAGGGCCCACATCACCAAGGTGTTGGGAACCAGGCAGGAGTGTCCTCACACCCGTGGGGCCACATCATCAAAAGTTGAGGTACCCAGCACATGTGGCCTCAAACCAGAGGACCCACATCACCATGGGTTTCGGAGTGAGGCAGGCAGGATTAACCTCACAACACATGTCCCATTGTATACAAAAGGTGTGGAAACCAGCAGTTGGATCTTCCTAGCAGGCGGCCCAGAGCACTGAGGCTATGAGATCCAGGCCGGCATGAACTCACAACAGAGGGCCCTCATTGTGATTCTGTAAGCAACCCAGCCGTTGTGACCTCAGAGCAGAAGGCCCACATCCCCATGGGGAAGGGAAACAAGCAGGAGTGTCATCGCAAGAGTGGGCACACATGAAAAAAAGGGGGGAGCCCAGCAATTAGTGCCTGATGCCAGAGGGCCCTCATCACCGAGGGGCGGTGGCTCCCAGCCAGCTCCGACTGCTACCAGAGGGGCGACGTCGCCAATGCGGAGTGCGACAACCAGGCAGGAGTGACCTCAGAGCAGAGGGTCAACCTCACAGAAGTGTGAAGAACCAAAGAGGATCAGATTCTCACCAGAGGGCCCACATCACCAAGGGAATGGGAACCAGGCAGGATTGTCCTCACACTAGTGGGGCCACATCACCGAAAAGTGAGGGACCCAGCACACGTGGCCTCAAACCAGAGGACACACATCACAAGGGAGCTGGGATTGAGGCAGGCAGGAGGAGCCTCAAAACAGAGGGACCATAGAATTAAAGAGGTGAAGAATCCCGCAGTTGGAACCTCCCAGCAGGCGGCCAGGAGCAGCGAGACTATGGGATCCAGGCCGCAGTGATCTCACACCAGAGGGCCGTCATCATGAAACTGTGAGCAACCTAGGCGTTGGGATCTCAGAGCAGAAGGCCCACATTCCCTTGGGGTTGGGAACCTGTCAGAAGTGTACTCGCACCACAGGGCACACATCAGAGAATTTAGGGAACCCAGGAGTTAGGGCCTGACGCCAGAGGGCCCTCATTACCAAGGGGAGGAGACTCCAATCAGGCACCAACACCCAACTGAGGTCCCACGTCGCCAAGGTGACGTGTGACAGCCAGGTAGGAGTGACCTCACCGCAGAGGGCCTACCTCACAGAAGGGTGAGGAACACAGCCAGGATAAGACTCTCACCAGAGGGCCCACATCACCAAGGTGATCAGAACCAGGCAGGAGAGTCTTCACACCAGTGTGGCCACATCATAGAAAGGTGAGGAACCCAGCACATGTGGCCTAAACCAGAAGACCCACATCTCCAAGGGGCTCGGAATGAGGCAGGCAGGAGTAGCCTCACAACACAGGGCCCATAGAATAAAAAAGCTGAGGAATCCAGCAATGGGAACCTCCCAGCAGGCGGCCAAGAGCACCAAGTCTATGCGATTCAGGCCGCAGTAAACTCACAGCAGAGGGTCCACATCATGAAACTGCGAGCAACCCAGCCATTTGGACCTCAGAGCAGAAGGTCCACATCCCCAAGGTGTTGGGAGCATGGCAGGAGTGTCCTCGCACCACTTAGCACATATCAGAAAATGTGGGTACCCAGCAGTTAGGGCCTGACGCCAGAGGGCCCTCATCACTGAGGGGAGGAGGCTCCCAGCATGTTCCAACTACCACAAGAGGGCCCACGTCACCAAGGCGGGGTGTGCCAGCCAGGCAGGAGTGACCTCACAGCAGACGGCCCACCTCAAAGAAGTGTGAGGAACCCAACCAGGATCAGACTCTCACCAGAGGGCCCATATCACCAAGGGGACGGGAACCAGGCACGAGTGTCCTCACACCAGTGGGGCCACATCACTAAAAGATGAGGAAACTGGCACATGTGGCCACAAACCAGAGGACCTACATCACCAAGGGGCTGGGAGTGACACAGGCAGGAGGAGCCTCCCAACACAGGGCCCAAAGAATAAAAAAGGTGAGGAACCCAGCAGTTGGAACTTCCCAGCAGGCGGCCCAGAGTACAGAGGCTATGGGATCTAGGAATGAGTGAACTAACACCAGAGAGCTAACATCAGGAAACTGTGAGCAACCCAGTCGTTGGAACCTCAGAGCAGAAGGCCCATATCGCCATGGGGATGGGAACATTTCACGAGTGTCCTGGCATCACTGGGCTCACATCAGAAAACCTGGGGAGCCCAGCAGTTAGAGCCTGACGCCAGAGGGACCTCATCACCGAGGACAGGAGTCTCCAAAAGGATCCAACTGCCACCAGAGGGCCGACGTCACCAAGGCAATGGGAGCAAGCCAGGCAGGAGTTACCTCAGAGCACAGGGCCCACCTCACAGAACGGTAAGGAACCCAGCCAGGATCAGACTCTCACCAGAGGGGCCACATCACCAAGGGGCTCGGAAACAGGCACGAGTGTCCTCACACCATTGGGGCCACATCATCGAAAGGTGAGGGACCCAGCACACGTGGCCTCACACCAGAGGACACACATCACAACGGGGCTGGGATTGAGGCAGGCAGGAGGAGCCTCAAAACAGAGGGCCCATAGAATAAAAAAGGTGAGGAATCCCGCAGTTGGAACCTCCCAGCAGGCGCCCAGGAGCAGCAAGCCTATGGGATCTAGGCCGGAATGAACGCACATCAGAGGGCCCTCATCATGAAACTGTGAGCACCCCAGCCGTTGGGACCTCAGAGCAGAAGGCCCAAATTCCCATGGGGTTGGGAACCTGACAGGAGTGTACTCGCACCACAGGTCGCACATCTGCAAATTTTGGGAGCCCAGGAGTTAAGGTCTGACGCAAGAGGGCCCTCATTACCGAGGGACGGAGACTCGCAGCAGACACCAACTCCCAACTGAGGGCCCACGTCACCAAGGTGATGTGTGCCAGCCAGGCAGGAGTGACCTCACCGCAGAGGGCCTACCTCACAGAAGGGTGAGGAAACCAGCCAGGATAAGACTCTCACCAGAGGGCCCACATCACCAAGGGGATCGGAACCAGGCAGGAGGGTCCTCACACCAGTGTGGCCACATTATAGAAAGGTGAGGAACCCAGAACATGTGGCCTAAAACAGGGGACCCACATCTCCAAGGGGCTAGGAGTGAGGCAAGCAGGAGTATCCTCACAAAACAGAGCCCACAGAATAAAAGTTGTGAGGAATCCAGCAGTTGGAACCGGCCAGTAGGCCGCCCAGAGCACAGAGTCTATGGGATCCAGGCCACAGCAAACTCACAGCAGAGGTCCCACATCATGAAACTGTGAGCAACCCAGCGGATGGGACCTCAGAGCAGAAGGCCCACATCCCTATGGGGATGGGAACCTGACAGGAGTGTCCTCGACCCACTTCCACGAATCAGAAAATGTGGGAACCCAGCAGTTAGGACCTGAGGCCAGAGGACCCTCATCACCGAGGGGAAGAGGCTCCCGGCAGGCTCCAACTGCCACCATAAGGCCGATGTCACCAAGGCGGGGTGTGCCAACCAGGCAGGAGTGACCTCAGAGCAGAAAGCCCACCTCACAGAAGTGTGAGGAACCCAACAAGGATCAGACTGTCACCAGAGGGCCAACATCACCAAGGGAATGGGAACCAGGCAGGAGTGTCCTCACACCAGTGGGGCTACATCACCATAATTTGAGGGACCCAGCACACGTGGCCTCAAACCTGAGGACACACATCACCAAGGGGCTGGGAGTGAGGCAGGCCAGAGGATCCTCAAAACAGAGGGACCATAGAATAAAAAAGGTGAGGAATCCCACAGTTGGAACCTCCGGCAGGCAGCCAGGAGCAGCGAGGCTATGGGATCTAGGCAGGAGTGAACTCACACCAGAGGGCCCTCATCATGAAACTGTGAGCAACACAGCCCTTGGGACCTCAGAGCAGAAGGCTCACATCCCCATGGGGATGGGAACCTGGCAGGAGTGTCCTTGCACCACTTAGCACGAATCAGAAAATGTGGGAACCCAGCAGTTAGGGCCTGAGGCCAGAGGGCCCTCATCACTGAGGGGAGGAGGCTCCCAGCAGGCTCCAACTGCCACCATATGGCCGACGTTGCCAAGGCGGGGTGTGCCAGCCAGGCAGGAGTGACCTCAGAGCAGAGGGCCCACCTCACAGAAGGGTGAGGAACCTAACCAGGATCAGACTCTCACCAGAGGGCCAACATCACCAAGGTGATGGGAACCAGGCAAGACTGTCCTAACAGCAGTGGGGCCAACATCACCAAGGGAATGGGAACCAGGCAAGAGTGTCCTCACACCAGTGTGGCCACATTATAGAAAGGTGAGGAACACAGCACATGTGGCCTCAAACAAGGGGACACACATCACGAAGGGGCTGGGAGTGAGGCATGCAGGAGGAGACGCACAACCGAGGGCCCATAGAATAAAAAAGGTGAGGAATCGAGAAGTTGGAAACTCCAAGCTGGAGGCCCAGAGCACTGACACTATGGGATACAGGCCAGAGTGAACACACAGCAAAGGGCCCACATCATGAAACTGTGAGCAACCCAGCAGTTGGGACCACAGAACAGAAGTCCCACATGCCCATGGGGATGGGAACCTGGCAGGAGTGACTCGCACCACTGGGCACACATCAGAAAATGTGTGGAGCCCAGCACTTAGGGCCTGACACCAGAAGGCCCTCATCACTGAGGGGAGGAGGCCCCAGCACACTCCAACTGCCACCAGAGGGTCCACATCGCCAAGGCGACGTGCGCCAGCCAGGCAGGATTGACCTCACAGCAGAGGGCCCACATCATGAAAGTGTGAGCAACCCAGCCGTTAGGACCTCAGAACAGAAGGCCCACACGCTCATGAGGATGGGAACCTGGCAGGAGTGCCCTCGTACCACTTAGCACGTATCAGAAAATGTGGGAACCCCGCCATTAGGGTCTGACGCCAGAGGGCCTCATCACCGCGGGAAGGAGGCTCCCAGCAGGCTCCAACTGCCACCAGGGTGCCGAAGTCAACAAGGCGGGTTGTGCCAGCCAGGCAGGAGTGACCTCAGAGAAGAGGGCTCACCTCACGGATGTGTGAGGAACCCAACCAGGATCAGAGTCTCACCAGAGGGCCCACATCACCAAGGGGATGGGAACCAGGCAGGAGTGTCCACACACCAGTGGGGCCACATCATCAAAAGATGAGGAACCCATCACATATGGCCTCAAACCTGAGGACATACATCACCATGTGGCTGGGAGTGAGGCAGGTATCTGGAGGGGCACATTTAACTCTAATTTCCCACCAGGAAGAGGAATTAACCAAAGGCTCAGAGTGCCGTGCTGGACCCTGATTATGGCCTGAAGCAAACCTGCAGTTTTGTGGCCAGCTTACAAGGAAGCGAGTTAAGAAAGGAGCTCAGGGGCACTGTAATTCACAAACCTGCAGAGATAAATGACAGCTATTGGCAAAAATATATCGAAGTAAGTCTGCAAAGAGGACTTGAAAACGAGGCAGAATTGCAGGAATCATATTTCAAGAGGTAGATTGGAATTGCATTTAAAGCATATGAAAAGCGGCAGATCTTTGACAGTGATGCACATGGACAAAAAGTGCGTATACATTTTTCCTGAATATATTCAGGAAAAAACGCATATGAACATTTTGGCCAACCAAGCACTCCAGCAATGGAAATCCACACTACAATGAAGTCACATTTCCCATTCGTCAAAAAGGCCATCTGAATAAAGTGTAAAAACCAGAAACACAGGACAGGCCATGGAGAACAGGGAGCCGTGTTATGCTGATGGGCGGGATGTAAATTGCCAACAGACACTCTGGAGATGTTCATGGTGTATCCTGAAACATCTAAAAAACAAAGCTACAGAGCCTAGGGCACTTCCACTTTTGGCCCTATAGCTTAGGAAAATTAAAATCAACAAGACACAGCCAACACAAAATTTAGGGCTGCTGTGTTTACAAGAACCTCGAGTCCAGTACAAATTAAATATCCCAGAAAGAAAAAAATGGATAAAGAAGTTGTGCTACTTACGTACAACGGAATATCACTCAGCAGTGAAATCAATGTCATCAGGCCTGTAGCAGCAAATTGAGTGGATTTAATTATGATGATTCTAAGAGAAATATATCACACAAAGAAAGATAATTATCATAAGATATCACTAATAGAGGGAGTGTAAACTTGGCTACACATAAACTGAATTACAAAACCGAACAGAGTCTCACATTTAGATAAAAACCTTATGCTTGCTTAAGGGGAAAGTTGAGTTGGGCTGCTGTATAAAAACAGATTGAAATTAGCACACATACCATTCCATAAGCCAAATACGTAATAAACAAGACCTACTCTTTGCTCAACGAAATAGACTCATCCATGGTGTATCACCTCACACCTATTAGAATGGGCATCATCAGAAAATCTACAAACAACAAATGCTGGAAACGGTGTGGAGATAAGGAATCCTCTTCCACTATTGTTGGGAACGTAAATTGATACAGTCACTGTGGAGAACATTATGGAGTTTCTTATAAAACTAAGAATAGAATTACCATATGATACAGCAATCCCTCTACTGGGCATATACCCAGACAAAACCATAAATCAAAAAGAGACATTCACCACAATGTTCATTGCATCACTATTTACACTATCCAGGAAATGGAAGCAACCTAAATGCCCACAGACAGACGAATGCATAAAGATGTGGTACATATATAAAATGGAATATTACTAAGCCATAAAAAGGAATGAAATTGGGACATTTGTAGAGACGTTGATGGATCTAGAGACTGTCATACAGAGTGAAGTAAGTCAGAAAGAGAAAAACAAATCTTGTATATTAATGCATATATGTGGAACCTAGAAAAATTGTACACATGAACCGTTTTGCAAGGCAGAAATAGAGCAATACATGTATACAACAAACGTATGGACAACAAGGGGGGAAAGCTGTTGGGGATGGTGGTGGGAGGAGTTGAGATATTGGGATTGGTATGTATACATTTATATGTATAAAGTAGATAACCAAAAACAACCTGCTGTATAAAAATATAAAATTAAATTCAAAATAAAAAATAAAATTAAAAAAAGTAAAACAGAAAAATATTCTTCCCTTCACATACATGTATTGATATGAATAAATTATTTCCATGCTTATATCTGTAAATACACAAAAGAGGAATAAAATCTACCTTGAACCAAAAACGAAAAAAAGATAAAAAAGAACAGAACCCACCAGTTACACAGAGGAAAACCGTTTCAGGGCACTTGCTCCAATTGCAAACAATTCTGAAGTTGGTCAGTGGTGGGGAATCATCTCCCATTCAGCCAGCATGCTCCTCGCAACAAGCGTCCTCACTGCAAAGCTGGGGGACCGTGCCGAGGTATCTGTGAGTAAACGTGGGCCGAGCCCCAGGCCAGCTGCTGCTGAAATGTTCCCACCCTTCCAAGGCTAAACACCTGAATATGTACAAGGACTTGAAAACCTAGAGGAAGGGCCATGGAGCCACATGAGGGACAGCATGCCAGCCGACTTGGTGCCTGCAGGCCAGCCAGGATGGTCCTGGCCCTGGGTGCTCTTCTGGAAGCTCTCCATTTCCCTGCCTGAGATACCCCTGCTGTCCCGGCCCCCACTGCTTTCTTCCTTCCTCACCTGTGCCCAGGGAGAAATTCCAGCGGCCGGTGTGGGTGACACATCCTCTTCTTTAGCAGGTAGCATCTTGGCAACTGCTGCAGAAAGTCCAGCAGAGCCCCACTCACACTGGGACACCCACAAAGCCGTGGCCTCTCACTCCCTCCCACCAGCCCAGCCCCGAGACTGCTGACAGGGCAGAGAAAATGGCGTCAGGCACAGCTGCAGGGGCTCTTGCTGCCTGGAGCGGTGTTTATATTGATCTCAACCCAGGCACACCTGGGGAGGGCTGGCCGGCACGGTCAGGCTTCCCAAGCCAGCCAATAATCACCCCTCAGGGGCTCACAGTTGCTGAAAATGGAACTTGCTGAATTGGCCAGGTCCAAGGAACAGGTGTGGGCTCCTGAGAGTCAGGATAGACAAGGGGCTGCAGCTCTGGCTTGTTTTCTAATTATATTATCTGGCCCATGAGTGGGAGACAACTTCAAGAAAACCCTCTCCTAATGAGAGGAACCCAGGAGTCAGGGAGAGGAGGGGTGGGTGGTGGTTGGAGACAGAGGCCTGGTGCCCCGGGTGCAGTGGAAGTCTCTGGAAGACCAGGTGGAGGAGGCCGCACAGAGTGATGCCCAGGGTCACAGACCTGTCAGAGCTGCTGTTTGTTAGTTCAAGTCCTGCTCTGAGGTGCTCTGTGTCAGATCTGAGCGACAGGTGAGCTGGGAGTGCTCTGCAATGAGGGCTATGTGCACGGTTCCTGTGTGCCCAGCCCTGCCAAGGTACCTGCAAGGGTAGCTCTGTATCCTGGGAGGGGCCTGACCACGGGAGCCCCATGGACTGCAGAGGACCTGCCCAGGGAATCCCATATCCTGGGAGGGGCCTGAACACGAGAGCCCCGTGGGCTGGGGTGGGGGTAGGGTACCTGCCCAGGTGAGCTCCATATCCTGGGATTGGCCTGACCTCGAGAGCCCCATGGGCTGCCGGAGTCCTGGTAAAGGATGTCAGGACAGTCAGTGAAGCCACTGAGGATATATCTCCAGTAGTTCCTAAATCCTACACCCTGCTGGTCATTCTACCAACCACCAGGACTTGGTATTCTGTATTAGTCTTCACTGATGCCTTCTTTTGTATTCCATTTGTCCCAGAGTCACAAGAAATTTTGGCTTGTGAGTGACAGGACTCAACATACAACTAAAACAATACTTCCAGGCTGTCTTGCCCCAAGGGTTCAAAAATTCCCACACCATCTTTGGGGAAAGCTCAGCTAAAGACCTAAAAGTTCTACCTCTGGAAAAGGAAACACTCCTTCAATATTCAGACGACATTCTGATCGCCAGCCCTACTAAGGAGGCCTCAGAACTACCAAGCCAATAAAGGATAGAAGTTGTCCACGAAAAAGCTCAAGTATCACAGACTACGGTGACCTGCCTGGGCTTCATTCTCACAGAAGGTCGGAGAAGCCCATCCCAGGAAAGGGAAGAAACAATTTACAGCCTTACCCCTTTCTGAAACTAGAAGACAGCTTAGGGGTTCCTGGGGAAGCCAGGGTTTCCTGCCTCTGGATCCCTAACTACAGTCTACTAGCTGGGCCTCTATATGAAACACTGAAAGGAAAAGATGATGATCCTTTGGAATAGAATCCAGAAGTGGCCTTTCAAGAATGGAAAGAGCAGTCAATTCAGACCCTTGCCCTGGAACTCCCTAATTTAGCTAAACCCTTTGACCTTTACATTCCTGGTGAAAGGTGAATCACCATTGGAGTATTAGTGCAAAAACTGGGACCACTTGAAATGGAACAATGCAAGAATGCCATCCAGGTAGGATAAGCTATGGTCACCAAGGGGCTTGGCCCACCGCCACATCTGGCCAAGATACTGGTGGTATCTGAAAACCTGGAAATCAGCAGCCCAAAAGGCCACCTCCCTTCTAAGGGAAACGGACCCCACGTGGTGATCCTAACCCCCAACCATGCCCTGAAGTTGCAGGGTTTGCTCCGTGGGCACACTGACCTCGATTGAGGAGGCCCTCCAACTCCAACCTCCAGAGAGATAACCGGGGGCAACGGGGCACCATGACGACCCGTGTGACCATCACTTGACCTGGAGTTTCTCTCATAAAACAACAAGAGTGTGTCCCAAAAGAGTAGACTACTGCTTGCAGTACTTACTGTACCCAGAGGGGAGCTAATAATCTTGGCGGGGGAACCGTATATCATGCTGTCACCATAGAAAAGCCTACAGACACCCTGATGATGGTGGCCAATAAGACCGGCTGGACTCCTGTTTACTTCCAAAGGTTCTTGACTCAGTGACCATCATGATCCTTCATCACCACTGACCCTGGACTGTCTGGGAGCTGAGCGGGCAGGATCCTGACACCTGGTGCTGTTTTTACGTTAATTCAGGGGCCTAATGGAAGAAAGCGCAGACTGTTGGTCAGAGCATCTAGGCTGGCAGAAACGGTCAGTCAGAGCATCTAGGCTGGCAGAAACGGTCAGCCTAAGGTGGCCGAACAAATGTGGGGCGGAGTGAAACTGGACCTCACAGCGCCACTGCACATCTCCTTTCTGGACCCTTAAAGGTCATTAGAATCTATAACACTTCCAATACTGGTGCTCAGGTGGACGAGCAGGGAGGCAGGAGGCCTGGGGACAATCAACGTCACCTGGAGGCTGCTGGGGAGAAGTTCTGACCCTCGCCCACGGGTATGAAGCCTCCTAACTCAGCACTCAGCAGTTACAGAAGAAGGGTCTGCACCCGCAGCACTCCAAGAATGAGGAAAGGGACAAAAGGCAGAAGAGAAGTTTGTCCCAGGCAAAGCCCCTTAAAAATGCCTGGGAGATAAAAATAGAATCTGGGCAATAAAATAAAGTCTAACCATTTTTATCCTTTGTGCTTTGTCTAATTTCAGGTGCTCCTAGTGTCCCGCATACAGAGGTTCCACACCCGGCACTTCAGACCAGATTTCCTAGAGCAGAATGGCTCGATGACACTTCAGCTCCTGGGGCCCAGTTCAGACTCCGTGACATAGAGCCTGAGCTGCAGCCAACCAGGTCCTCGAGAGCTCAGCCCCCTCCCTCCCAGTGACTCTGACAGGATCTCTACACAGCAGCCCAGCCCACAGCCCACAGGGTAGCACCTCTCCATTCTCTGATCAAAATATAAAGTTTCCTTTGCTTTTGAACCAAACTCAGTCTCGATCTATTGGCTCCAATGACACTGGGCAGGGGGACACTTGTTGGCGTCCACTCTGGAGGATCAGTAACAGAAATTGAGAACATTGTAACTTCAATGAACAGATGTGTGAGCCAAACTGTAATTAACATAGAACAGTGTATAAGGCTCGGGTAAAATAAGATGTTTCTAACACTTCCATTTGATATTTCCATCACTTTCTTATAAGCAAGTTCAGTGAAAAGGTTTGTCTTCTTTGTCAGGTCAATATTAGAGAAACAAAGTGATTTCTTTCCAAGGATGTACATCTAATAATCTTGGTTAAAGCTTCAATCTTGTTTTAAATGCTTTTGCATTGAAAATGATACCTCTCTTTCAGCTCCCCCATTTCTGAGAAGCATAAAATCTTATAATTTATTATTACCAAAGGGAAATGGTAGGAGGAGGGATAAATTAACAGTTTGGGATTAACACATACACACTGCTATGTATGAAATCATCAGCAAGGAACTACTGTATAGCACAGGGAACTACACTCAATATTTTGCAATAACCTATAAGGGGAAATGATCTGAAAAAGAATAGATATTTTTATTGACATCATCCATCAATGACAGTAAAAATGGAATCTAAGGGAAGACAGTGGTGAGTGCTTCTGACCCTGAAGACTTCAATCATCTAAAGTTTGGACTCTGCCTACTTCCCAAGGCCCTTAATGAACATATGTGTAGCCGTAGCTTAAAAAATTCCCCAGTTTGGGTTGCGGAGAGACACTGATATTTAAAATCCCCTGGTGTTCTCCTCACATGAATGGGACCCTTCCTACACCTAAAACATGCCTGTCACACCCAGAGGATGGTATACCGTCTGATCGGGAAAAGTTTGGAAAAGGCATCTCATCTCCTCATCTCTTGGTGCTAGGGTTCACCACTCCAGCGTCTTTACTAACAGTCTCCCCACTTGGAGATGTCAGCACTGTCAACATCCTGTTGCATACAGTTTGGAATTTGTCCAGAGGATGGAGCAGAAGGAGGAGGAACAATGAGAGACAAGTCCTAGGTGTTCGGACAGGCACATGCCACTCTAATCTCCAATCAGGAAGACGAATTGACCAAAGGCTAGGGTTGCCCATGGAAACAGAATAGGGCTTGAGGAATCCTGATGCTTTGTGGCCAGTTCCCATAAACACAAGTTGGAAAATGGAACTCAGGGGCACTAAAATTCACGAAACTGCAGAATTGAAAATATCTATCACTGAAAAATGTCTTGAGGAAAGTCAGAGAAAAGGACTTGTAAGCAACGGAGAATGGCAGGAAAGGGATTGGAAGAGGTAGAAAGGACTCGCCATTAAGCACAAGAAAAGGGGCTGAACATTGCCAACATTGCAGTTGGCCAAAAAGGGTGTATGTGTCTTTTTCTGTATATATTCAAGAAAAGGGCATACACTTTTTTAGCCAACCAAACAGGTGGGCACTGGAAATCAATACTACAAAACATATCACTTTGCATCAGTCAGAAGAGCCGTCCTCATAAAGTGTAAACACCAGAAATGCAGGACAGGGCAAGGAGAAAAGGGAGCCCTGTGAGTCTTGTAGTGGAAATGTATATTGCCAACGGTCACTCTGGATAAGTCTATTGTGTTTACTAAAGCATCTAAAAAATGAGCTACCGAGCACAGGGCACTTGCACTCATGGACGTATATCTTGGGAAAAACAAAAATCGAGAGGACACAGGCACCCCAATGTTTACCACCTCTCTGTTTAAAAGATCCTCGACTAGGATATAACTTAAAGTATCTGCAGAGAAAAAACGGACAGAGATGTGGTGCTTATGTAGAGTGGAATATTACTCAGCCTGGAAATCAATGAAATACGGCCAGTTATAACAACTCAAGAAGAGTTACGTGTGATCATTCGAAGTCACATAATTCAAAAAGAAAAAGACATAAGATATCACTAATACATGGAATGTTAACATGGCTACACATGAACTGAATTACAAAAGAGAAGAGGGTTTCAAATTAAGAAAACCAACTTATGCTTCCTTAAGGGGAAAGGTGAGTTGGGGTGCTGCATAAAACCAGAGATTGAAATTAGCACAGATACCATTCCATAAGCCAAATATGTAATAGTCAAGACCTACTCCTTGCTCAACGAAATGGACTCCACACGCCATATTTAATGCGTAAGAATATACCGGATTAGTAAGAATCTTAAAACCCATGGAATTATATGTCTCCGTAACAGAATCAAGCGCGTGTACAGGGGCATAAACGAAGCAGTGAAAATCCGATAAATCCCATTATTAAAATAAATTTCAAAAACAAAACACAATTACACTGAAATAGGAAGCAATTCTTAAATAATTCACTCAGGGCATGTGATGCAACCTGGATTTACCACATCTACACCCAGAGCTGGTTGAGACATAAGGCTGGACACTGCAGGCTGATAGCATTGGTGAGTTTCGGTGAACAAATGCAGATCCTTTGAAGTCATACTGCATGGTACCCAATCCAAGGGTCCCAACTCTCCAGGTTCAAGGGATTCTTTCTTCAGCTAAAACATGCGTGGGAAACGGCGAGTATGGTCCACCGTGTGATTACGAAACGATTTAAAATGCATCTCAGTTTTCGTATCCTGGTCCTCGGGTACACCATTCCAGACGGTTTACTAACACTCTCCCCGCTTGGAGAGTCAGTGCCTTTAACCTCCTGTCTGGCACAGGTTGCAATTTCTGCGCAAGATGAACAGCAATAGGGAGAACCAATGAGAGACTAGCTATAGGTGTCTGCACGGACAAATGTAAGGCTCATTTCCCACCAGGAAGAGGAATTAACCAAAGGCTCAGCGTGCCCTGCCGGAAACAGATTAGGGCCTGAAGCAATCCTGCGGTTTTGTGCCCAGCTCACAAGAAAGCGAGTTGAAGAAAGGAGCTCAGGGGCACTGTAATTCACAAACCTGCAGAGTTATAAATGACAGCTATCCTACAAAAATATATTGAAGTAAGCCTGCGAAGGGGACTTGAAAGCAGGACAGAATTTCAGGAAAACGATTGCAGGGGGTAGACAGGAATTGCCCAGAAAGCATAGGAAAAGAGGCAGAACGTCGACAATGGTGCACTTGGCCAAAAAGTGCGTATGCATTTTTTCCTGAATATATTCAGGAAAAAACGCATACGCCCTTTTTCGCAAACCAAGCAAGCCTGTAAAGGAAATCTGCACTACAATGAAGTCTCACTGCCCCCTGGGCAAAAGGGCCATCTGAAAAAAGTGTAAAATCCAGAAAGGTAGGACAGGATATGGAGAACAGGGAGCCTTGTTATGCTGATTGGCAGGATGTAAATTGCCAACAGCCACCCTGGAGAAGTGTATGGTGTTTCCTGAAACCCATAAGAAACTATGCAACACAGCCTATGGCACTTCCACTTATGGTCCCAAAGATTACGGAAATTAAAATCAAAAACAGACAGCCACCCCAATGTTTAGGACGGCTGTGTTCACAAGAAGCTCGTCTACAGTACCAGGTAAATATCCCAGAAAGCAAAAAATGGATAAAGAAGATGTGGCACATACGTGCAATGCAATATCACTCAGCAATGAAATCTGTGTCATCAGGCCCGTAGCGGCATAGTAAGTGGATGCAGGTACGGTGATTCTACGTGAACTACGTCACACAGAAAAAGAAACATCATAAGATATCACTAATACACGGAATGTAAACTTGACTACACATGAACTGAATTACAAAACAGAACAGGGTCTCAAATTTAGAAAAGCAACTAGTGCTTGCTTATGGGGAAAGGTGCCTTGGGGTGCTGCATAAAACCAGAGACTGAAATTAGCACAGATAACATTCCATAAGCCAAATATGTAATAGACAAACCTACTCCTTGCTCAACGAAATGGACTCAACACCACATATTCAACGCCTAGGAATATACCTGACTAGGAAGAATCTTAAAACCCATGGATTTATATGTCTCCGTAAGAGAATCAAGCGTGTGTACAGCGGCATAAAGGCAGCAGTGAAAATCCGATAAATCCCATTATCAAAATAAATTTCAAAAACAAAACACAAAGACAGTGAAATAGAGAGCAATTCTTAAATAATTCACTCAGGGCATGTGATGCAACCGGGATTGACCACATCTACACCCAGAGCTGGTTGAGACATAAGGCTGGACACTTCAGGCTGATAGCATTGGTGAGTTTCGGTGAGCAAATGCAGACCCTTTGAAGTCATACTGCATGGTACCCATTCCATGGGTCCCAACTTTCCAGGTTCAAGGGATTCGTCCTCCAGCTAAAACATGCATGGGAAACCCAGAGTATCGTCCACCGTGTGATTGGGAAACGATTTTAAATGCATCTCAGTTTTCGTATCCTGGTACTCGGGTTCAACATTCCAGATGTTTAATAACACTCTCCCCGCTTGGAGAGTCAGTGCCTTTAACCTCCTGTTTGGCACAGCTTGCAATTTCTGTGCAAGATGAACAGGAATAGGGAGAACCAATGAGAGACTAGCCGTAGGTGTCTGCACGGGCAAATGTAATGCTCATTGCCCACCAGGAAGAGGAATTAAACAAAGGCTCAGCGTGCCCTGCTGAAAACAGATTAGGGCCTGAAGCAATCCTGCGGTTTTGTGCCCAGCTCACAAGAAAGTGAGTTGAAGAAAGGAGCTCAGGTGCACTGTAATTCACAAACCTGCAGAGTTATAAATGACAGCTATCCTCCAAAAATATATTGAAGTAAGCCTGCGAAGGGGACTTGAAAGCGGGGCAGAATTTCAGGAAAACGATTGCAGGGGTAGACTGGAATTGCCCTGAAAGCATAGGAAAAGAGGCAGAACCTCGACAATGATGCACTTGGCCAAAAAGGGCGTATGCGTTTTTTCCTGAATATATTCAGGAAAAAACGCATACGCACTTTTTGGCCAACCAAGCAAGCCTGTAAAGGAAATCTGCACCACAACGAAGTCTCACTGCCCCCCGGGCAAAAGGGCCATCGGAAAAAAGTGTAAAATCCAGAAAGGTAGGACAGGATATGGAGAACAGGGAGCCTTGTTATGCTGATTGGCAGGATATAAATTGCCAGCAGCCACCCTGGAGAAGTGTATGGTGTTTCCTGAAACACGTAAGAAACAAAGCAACACAGCCTATGGCACTTCCACTTATGGTCCTATAGCTTACGGAAATTAAAATCAAAAACAGACAGCCACTCCAATATTTGGGACGGCTGTGTTCACAAGAAGCTCGTCTACAGTATCAGGTAAATATCCCAGAAAGCAAAAAATTGATAAAGAAGTTGTGGCACGTACGTACAATGCAATATCACTCAGCAATGAAATCTGTGTCATCAGGCCCGTAGCGGCATAGTGAGTGGATGCAGGTACGGTGATTTTACGTGAACTACGTCACACAGAAAAAGAAACATCATAAGATATCACTAATACACGGAATGTAAACTTGACTACACATGAACTGAATTACAAAACAGAACAGGGTCTCAAATTTAGAAAACCAACTAGTGCTTGCTTATGGGGAAAGGTGCGTTGGGGTGCTGCATAAAACCAGAGACTGAAATTAGCACAGATAACTTTCCATAAGCCAAATATGTAATAGACAAGACCTACTCCTTGCTCAACGAAATGGACCCAAAACCACATATTCAACGCCTAGGAATATACCTTTCTAGGAAGAATCTTAAAACCCATGGATATATATGTCTCCGTAAGAGAATCAAGCGCGTGTACAGCGGCCGAAACGCAGCAGTGAAAATCCGATAAATCCCATTATCAAAATAAATTTCGAAAACAAAACACAAAGACAGTGAAATAGAGAGCAATTCTTAAATAATTCACTCAGGGCATGTGATGCAACCGGGATTTACCACATCTACACCCAGAGCTGGTTGAGACATAAGGCTGGACACTTCAGGCTGATAGCATTCGTGAGTTTCGGTGAGCAAATGCAGACCCTTTGAAGTCATACTGCATGGTACCCATTCCATGGGTCCCAATTCTCCAGGTTCAAGGGATTCTTCCTCCAGCTAAAACATGCATGGGAAACCCAGAGTATCGTCCACCGTGTGATTGGGAAACGATTTAAAATGCATCTCAGTTTTCGTATCCCGGTTCTCGGGTTCACCATTCCAGATGCTTTACTAACACTCTCCCCGCTTGGAGAGTCAGTGCCTTTAACCTCCTGTTGGGCACAGCTTGCAATTTCTGTGCAACATGAACAGGAATAGGGAGAACCAGTGAGAGACTAGCTGTAGGTGTCTGCACGGGCAAATGTAATGCTCATTGCCGACCAGGAAGAGGAATTAAACAAAGGCTCAGCGTGCCCTGCTGAAAACAGATTAGGGCCTGAAGCAATCCTGCGGTTTTGTGCCCAGCTCACAAGAAAGCGAGTTGAAGAAAGGAGCTCAGGGGCACTGTAATTCACAAACCTGCAGAGTTATAAATGACAGCTATCCTCCAAAAATATATTGAAGTAAGCCTGCGAAGGGGACTTGAAAGCGGGGCAGAATTTCAGGAAAACGATTGCAGGGGGTAGACTGGAATTGCCCTGAAAGCATAGGAAAAGAGGCAGAACGTCTACAATGATGCACTTGGCCAAAAAGGGCGTATGCGTTTTTTCCTGAATATATTCAGGAAAAAACGCATACGCCCTTTTTGTCCAACCAAGCAAGCCTGTAAATGAAATCTGCACCACAACGAAGTCTCACTGCCCTCCGGGCAAAAGGGCCATCGGAAAAAAGTGTAAAATCCAGAAAGGTAGGACAGGATATGGAGAACAGGGAGCCTTGTTATGCTGATTGGCAGGATGTAAATTGCCAGCAGCCACCCTGGAGAAGGGTATGGTGTTTCCTGAAACACGTAAGAAACAAAGCAACACAGCCTATGGCACTTCCACTTATGGTCCTATAGCTTACGGAAATTAAAATCAAAAACAGACAGCCACCCCAATATTTGGGACGGCTGTGTTCACAAGAAGCTCGTCTACAGTATCAGGTAAATATCCCAGAAAGCAAAAAATGGATAAAGAAATTGTGGCACGTACGTACAATGCAATATCACTCAGCAATGAAATCTGTGTCATCAGGCCCGTAGCGGCATAGTGAGTGGATGCAGGTACGGTGAATCTACGTGAACTACGTCACACAGAAAAAGAAACATCATAAGATATCACTAATACACGGAATGTAAACTTGACTACACATGAACTGAATTACAAAACAGAACAGGGTCTCAAATTTAGAAAACCAACTAGTGCTTGCTTATGGGTAAAGGTGCCTTGGGGTGCTGCATAAAACCAGAGAATGAAATTAGCACAGATAACTTTCCATAAGCCAAATATGTAATAGACAAGACCTACTCCTTGCTCAACGAAATGGACCCAACACCACATATTCAACGCCTAGGAATATACCTGACTAGGAAGAATCTTTAAACCCATGGATATATATGTCTCCGTAAGAGAATCAAGCGTGTGTACAGCGGCCGATACGCAGCAGTGAAAATCCGATAAATCCCATTATCAAAATAAATTTCGAAAACAAAACACAAAGACAGTGAAATAGAGAGCAATTCTTAAATAATTCACTCAGGGCATGTGATGCAACCGGGATTGGCCACATCTACACCCACAGCTGGTTGAGACATAAGGCTGGACACTTCAGGCTGATAGCATTGGTGAGTTTCGGTGAGCAAATGCAGACCCTTTGAAGTCATACTGCATGGTACCCATTCCATGGGTCCCAACTCTCCAGGTTCAAGGGATTCTTCCTCCAGATAAAACATGCATGGGAAACCCAGAGTATCGTCCACCGTGAGATTGGGAAACGATTTAAAATGCATCTCAGTTTTCGTATCCTGGTCCTCGGGTTCACCATTCCAGATGCTTTACTAACACTCTCCCCGCTTGGAGAGTCAGTGCCTTTAACCTCCTGTTTGGCACAGCTTGCAATTTCTGTGCAAGATGAACAGGAATAGGGAGAACCAATGAGAGACTAGCTGTAGGTGTCTGCACGGGCAAATGTAACGCTCATTGCCCACCAGGAAGAGGAATTAAGCAAAGGCTCATCATGCCCTGCCGGAAACAGATTACGGCCTGAAGCAATCCTGCGGTTTTGTGCCCAGCTCACAAGAAAGCGAGTTGAAGAAAGGAGCTCAGGGGCACTGTAATTCACAAACCTGCAGAGTTATAAATGACAGCTATCCTCCTAAAATATATTGAAGTAAGCCTGCGAAGGGGACTTGAAAGCGGGGCAGAATTTCAGAAAAACGATTGCAGGGGGTAGACTGGAATTGCCCTGAAAGCATAGGAAAAGAGGCAGAACGTCGACAATGATGCACTTGGCCAAAAAGGGCGTATGCGTTTTTTCCTGAATATATTCAGGAAAAAACGCATACGCCCTTTTTGGCCAACCAAGCAAGCCTGTAAAGGAAATCTGCACCACAATGAAGTTTCACTGCCCCCCGGGCAAAAGGGTCATCTGAAAAAAGTGTAAAATCCAGAAATGTAGGACAGGATATGGAGAACAGGGAGCCTTGTTATGCTGATTGGCAGGATGTAAATTGCCAACAACCACCCTGGAGAAGTGTATGGTGTTTCCTGAAACACGGAAGAAATAAAGCAACACAGCCTATGGCAATTGCACTTATGGTCCTATTCCTTAGGGAAATTAAAATCAAAAACAGAGAGCCACCCCAAAGTTTGGGACGGCTGTGTTCCCAAGAAGCTCGTCTACAGTATCTGGTAAATATCCCAGAAAGCAAAAAATGGATAAAGAAGTTGTGGCACGTACGTGCAATGCAATATCACTCAGCAATGAAATCTGTGTCATCAGGCCCGTAGCGGCGTAGTAAGTGGATGCGGGTACGGTGATTCTACGTGAACTACGTCACACAGAAAAAGAAACATCATAAGATATCACTAATACACGGAATGTAAACTTGACTACACATGAACTGAATTACAAAAAAGAACAGGGTCTCAAATTTAGAAAACCAACTAGTGCTTGCTTATGGCGAAAGGTGCGTTGGGGTGCTGCATAAAACCAGAGACTGAAATTAGCACAGATAACATTCCATAAGCCAAATATGTAATAGACAAGACCTACTCCTTGCTCAACGAAATGGACTCAACACCACATATTCAACGCCTAGGAATATACCTGACTAGGAAGAATCTTAAAACCCATGGATATATATGTCTCCATAAGAGAATCAAGCGTGTGTACAGGGGCGGAAATGCAGCAGTGAAAATCCGATAAATCCCATTATCAAAATAAATTTCGAAAACAAAACACAAAGACAGTGAAATAGAGAGCAATTCTTAAATAATTCACTCAGGGCATGTGATGCAACCGGGATTGACCACATCTACACCCAGAGCTGGTTGAGACATAAGGCTGGACACTTCTGGCTGATAGCACTGGTGAGTTTCGGTGAGCAAATGCAGACCCTTTGAAGTCATACTGCATGGTACCCATTCCATGGGTCCCAACTCTCTAGGTTCAAGGCATTCTTCCTCCAGCTAAAACATGCATGGGAAACCCAGAGTATCGTCCACCGTGTGATTGGGAAACGATTTAAAATGCATTTCAGTTTTCGTATCCTGGTCCTCGGGTTCACCATTCCAGATGCTTTACTAACACTCTCCCCGCTTGGAGAGTCAGTGCTTTTAACTTCCTGTTTCGCACAGCTTGCCATTTCTGTGCAAGATGAACAGGAATAGGGAGAACCAATGAGAGACTAGCTGTAGGTGTCTGCACGGGCAAATGTAACGCTCATTGCCCACCAGGAAGAGGAATTAAACAAAGGCTCAGTGTGCCCTGCTGGAAACAGATTAGGGCCTGAAGCAATCCTGCGGTTTTGTGCCCAGCTCACAAGAAAGCGAGTTGAAGAAAGGAGCTCAGGGGCTCTTTACTTCACAAACCTGCAGAGTTATAAATGACAGCTATCCTCCAAAAATATATTGAAGTAAGCCTGCGAAGGGGACTTGAAAGCGGGGCTGAATTTCAGGAAAACGATTGCAGGGGGTAGACTGGAATTGCCCTGAAAGCATAGGAAAAGAGGCACAACATCGACAATGATGCACTTGGCCAAAAAGGGCGTATGCGTTTTTTCCTGAATATATTCAGGAAAAAACGCATACGCCCTTTTTGGCCAACCAAGCAAGCCTGTAAAGGAAATCTACACTACAATGAAATCTCACTGCCCCCCCGGGCAAAAGGGCCATCTGAAAAAAGTGTAAAATCCAGAAAGGAAGGACAGGATATGGAGAACAGGGAGCCTTGTTATGCTGGTTGGCAGGATGTAAATTGCCAGCAGCCACCCTGGAGAAGTGTATGGTGTTTCCTGAAACACGTAAGAAACAATGCAACACAGCCTATGGCACTTCCACTTATGGTCCTATAGCTTACGGAAATTAAAATCAAAAACAGACAGCCACCCCAATATTTGGGACGGCTGTGTTCACAAGAAGCTCGTCTACAGTATCAGGTAAATATCCCAGAAAGGAAAAAATGGATAAAGAAGTTGTGGCACGTACGTGCAATGCAATATCACTCAGCAATGAAATCTGTGTCATCAGGCCCGTAGCGGCATAGTAAGTGGATGCAGGTACGGTGATTCTACGTGAACTACGTCACACAGAAAAAGAAACATCATAAGATATCACTAATACAGGGAATGTAAACTTGACTACACATGAAGTGAATTACAAAACAGAACAGGGTCTCAAATTTAGAAAACCAACTAGTGCTTGCTTATGGGGAAAGGTGTGTTGGGGTGCTGCATAAAACCAGAGACTGAAATTAGCACAGATAACATTCCATAAGCCAAATATGTAATAGACAAGACCTACTCCTTGCTCAACGAAATGGACTCAACACCACATATTCAACGCCTAGGAATATACCTGACTAGGAAGAATCTTAAAACCCATGGATATATATGTCTCCATAAGAGAATCAAGCGTGTGTACAGGGGCGGAAATGCAGCAGTGAAAATCCGATAAATCCCATTATCAAAATAAATTTCGAAAACAAAACACAAAGACAGTGAAATAGAGAGCAATTCTTAAATAATTCACTCAGGGCATGTGATGCAACCGGGATTGACCACATCTACACCCAGAGCTGGTTGAGACATAAGGCTGGACACTTCTGGCTGATAGCACTGGTGAGTTTCGGTGAGCAAATGCAGACCCTTTGAAGTCATACTGCATGGTACCCATTCCATGGGTCCCAACTCTCCAGGTTCGAGGCATTCTTCCTCCAGCTAAAACATGCATGGGAAACCCAGAGTATCGTCCACCGTGTGATTGGGAAACGATTTAAAATGCATCTCAGTTTTCGTATCCTGGTCCTCGGGTTCACCTTCCAGATGCTTTACTAACACTCTCCCCGCTTGGAGAGTCAGTGCCTTTAACCTCCTGTTTGGCACAGCTTGCAATTTCTGTGCAAGATGAACAGGAATAGGGAGAACCAATGAGAGACTAGCTGTAGGTGTCTGCACGGGCAAATGTAACGCTCACTGCCCACCAGGAAGAGGAATTAAGCAAAGGCTCATCATGCCCTGCCGGAAACAGATTACGGCCTGAAGCAATCCTGCGGTTTTGTGCCCAGCTCACAAGAAAGCGAGTTGAAGAAAGGAGCTCAGGGGCACTGTAATTCACAAACCTGCAGAGTTATAAATGACAGCTATCCTCCTAAAATATATTGAAGTAAGCCTGCGAAGGGGACTTGAAAGCGGGGCAGAATTTCAGGAAAACGATTGCAGGGGGTAGACTGGAATTGCCCTGAAAGCATAGGAAAAGAGGCAGAACGTCGACAATGATGCACTTGGCCAAAAAGGGCGTATGCGTTTTTTCCTGAATATATTCAGGAAAAAACGCATACGCCCTTTTTGGCCAACCAAGCAAGCCTGTAAAGGAAATCTGCACTACAATGAAGTCTCACTGCCCCCCGGGCAAAAGGGCCATCTGAAAAAAAGTGTAAAATCCAGAAAGGTAGGACAGGATATGGAGAACAGGGAGCCTTGTTATGCTGATTGGCAGGATGTAAATTGCCAGCAGCCACCCTGGAGAAGGGTATGGTGTTTCCTGAAACACATAAGAAACAAAGCAACACAGCCTATGGCACTTCCACTTATGGTCCTATAGCTTACGAAAATTAAAATCAAAAACAGACAGCCACCTCAATATTTGGGACGGCTGTGTTCACAAGGAGCTCGTCTACAGTATCAGGTAAATATCCCAGAAAGCAAAAAATGGATAAAGAAGTTGTGGCACGTACGTACAATGCAATATCACTCAGCAATGAAATCAGTGTCATCAGGCCCGTAGCGGCATAGTGAGTGGATGCAGGTACGGTGATTCTACGTGAACTACGTCACACAGAAAAAGAAACATCATAAGATATCACTAATACACGGAATGAAAACTTGACTACACATGAACTGAATTACAAAACAGAACAGGGTCTCAAATTTAGAAAACCAACTAGTGCTTGCTTATCGGGAAAGGTGCCTTGGGGTGCTGCATAAAACCAGAGACTGAAATTAGCACAGATATCTTTCCATAAGCCAAATATGTAATAGCCAAGACCTACTACTTGCTCAACGAAATGGACCCAACACCACATATTCAACGCCTAGGAATATACCTGACTAGGAAGAATCTTAAAACCCATGGATATATATGTCTCCGTAAGAGAATCAAGCGTGTATACAGCGGGCGAAACGCAGCAGTGAAAATTCGATAAATCCCATTATCAAAATAAATTTCGAAAACAAAACACAAAGACAGTGAAATAGAGAGCAATTCTTAAATAATTCACTCAGGGCATGTGATGCAACCGGGATTTACCACATCTACACCCAGAGCTGGTTGAGACATAAGGCTGGACACTTCAGGCTGATAGCATTGGTGAGTTTCGGTGAGCAAATGCAGACCCTTTGAAGTCATACTGCATGGTACCCATTCCATGGGTCCCAACTCTCCAGCTTCAAGGGATTCTTCCTCCAGCTAAAACATGCATGGGAAACCCAGAGTAACATCCACCGTGTGATTGGGAAACGATTTAAAATGCATCTCAGTTTTCGTATCCTGGTTTTCGGGTTCACCATTCCAGATGCTTTACTAAAACTCTCCCCGCTTGGAGAGTCAGTGCCTTTAACCTCCTGTTTGGCACAGCTTGCAATTTCTGTGCAAGATGAACAGGAATACGGAGAACCAATGAGAGACTAGCTGTAGGTGTATGCACGGGCCAATGTAACATTCATTGCCCACCAGGAAGAGGAATTAAACAAAGGCTCAGCATACCCTGCCGGAAACAGATTAGGGCCTGAAGCAATCCTGCGGTTTTGTGCCCAGCTCACAAGAAAGCGAGTTGAAGAAAGGAGCTCAGGGGCACTGTAATTCACAAACCTGCAGAGTTATAAATGACAGCTATCCTCCAAAAATATATTGAAGTAAGCCTGCGAAGGGGACTTGAAAGCGGGGCAGAATTTCAGGAAAACGATTGCAGGGGGTAGACTGGAATTGCCCTGAAAGCATAGGAAAAGAGGCACAACGTCGACAATGATGCACTTGGCCAAAAGGGCGTATGCGTTTTTTCCTGAATATATTCAAGTAAAACCGCATACGCCCTTTTTGGCCAACCAAGCAAGCCTGTAAAGGAAATCTGCACTACAATGAAGTCTCACTGCCCCCCGGGCAAAAGGGCCATCTGAAAAAAGTGTAAAACCCAGAAATGTAGGACAGGATATGGAGAACAGGGAGCCTTGTTATGCTGATTGGCAGGATGTAAATTGCCAACAACCACCCTGGAGAAGTGTATGGTGTTTCCTGAAACACGGAAGAAATAAAGCAACACAGCCTATGGCAATTGCACTTATGGTCCTATTCCTTAGGGAAATTAAAATCAAAAACAGAGAGCCACCCCAAAGTTTGGGACGGCTGTGTTCCCAAGAAGCTCGTCTACAGTATCTGGTAAATATCCCAGAAAGCAAAAAATGGATAAAGAAGTTGTGGCACGTACGTGCAATGCAATATCACTCAGCAATGAAATCTGTGTCATCAGGCCCGTAGCGGCGTAGTAAGTGGATGCGGGTACGGTGATTCTACGTGAACTACGTCACACAGAAAAAGAAATATCATAAGATATCACTAATACACGGAATGTAAACTTGACTACACATGAACTGAATTACAAAAAAGAACAGGGTCTCAAATTTAGAAAACCAACTAGTGCTTGCTTATGGCGAAAGGTGCGTTGGGGTGCTGCATAAAACCATAGACTGAAATTAGCACAGATAACATTCCATAAGCCAAATATGTAATAGACAAGACCTACTCCTTGCTCAACGAAATGGACTCAACACCACATATTCAACGCCTAGGAATATACCTGACTAGGAAGAATCTTAAAACCCATGGATATATATGTCTCCGTAAGAGAATCAAGCGTGTGTACAGCGGCGGAAACGCAGCAGTGAAAATCCGATAAATCCCATTATCAAAATAAATTTCGAAAACAAAACACAAAGACAGTGAAATAGAGAGCAATTCTTAAATAATTCACTCAGGGCATGTGATGCAACCGGGATTGACCACATCTACACCCAGAGCTGGTTGAGACATAAGGCTGGACACTTCTGGCTGATAGCACTGGTGAGTTTCGGTGAGCAAATGCAGACCCTTTGAAGTCATACTGCATGGTACCCATTCCATGGGTCCCAACTCTCCAGGTTCGAGGCATTCTTCCTCCAGCTAAAACATGCATGGGAAACCCAGAGTATCGTCCACCGTGTGATTGGGAAACGATTTAAAATGCATCTCAGTTTTCGTATCCTGGTCCTCGGGTTCACCATTCCAGATGCTTTACTAACACTCTCCCCGCTTGGAGAGTCAGTGCCTTTAACCTCCTGTTTGGCACAGCTTGCCATTTCTGTGCATGATGAACAGGAATAGGGAGAACCAATGAGAGACTAGCTGTAGGTGTCTGCACGGGCAAATGTAACGCTCATTGCCCACCAGGAAGAGGAATTAAACAAAGGCTCAGTGTGCCCTGCTGGAAACAGATTAGGGCCTGAAGCAATCCTGCGGTTTTGTGCCCAGCTCACAAGAAAGCGAGTTGAGGAAAGGAGCTCAGGGGCACTGTACTTCACAAACCTGCAGAGTTATAAATGACAGCTATCCTCCAAAAATATATTGAAGAAAGCCTGCGAAGGGGACTTGAAAGCGGGGCTGAATTTCAGGAAAACGATTGCAGGGGGTAGACTGGAATTGCCCTGAAAGCATAGGAAAAGAGGCACAACATCGACAATGATGCACTTGTCCAAAAAGGGCGTATGCGTTTTTTCCTGAATATATTCAGGAAAAAACACATACGCCCTTTTGGCCAACCAAGCAAGCCTGTAAAGGAAATCTACACTACAATGAAATCTCACTGCCCCCCCGGGCAAAAGGGCCATCTGAAAAAATGTAAAATCCAGAAAGGTAGGACAGGATATGGAGAACAGGGAGCCTTGTTATGCTGGTTGGCAGGATGTAAATTGCCAGCAGCCACCCTGGAGAAGTGTATGGTGTTTCCTGAAACACGTAAGAAACAAAGCAACACAGCCTATGGCACTTCCACTTATGGTCCTATAGCTTACGGAAATTAAAATCAAAAACAGACAGCCACCCCAATATTTGGGACGGCTGTGTTCACAAGAAGCTCGTCTACAGTATCAGGTAAATATCCCAGAAAGGAAAAAATGGATAAAGAAGTTGTGGCACGTACGTGCAATGCAATATCACTCAGCAATGAAATCTGTGTCATCAGGCCCGTAGCGGCATAGTAAGTGGATGCAGGTACGGTGATTCTACGTGAACTACGTCACACAGAAAAAGAAACATCATAAGATATCACTAATACACGGAATGTAAACTTGACTACACATGAAGTGAATTACAAAACAGAACAGGGTCTCAAATTTAGAAAACCAACTAGTGCTTGCTTATGGGGAAAGGTGCGTTGGGGTGCTGCATAAAACCAGAGACTGAAATTAGCACAGATAACATTCCATAAGCCAAATATATAATAGACAAGACCTACTCCTTGCTCAACGAAATGGACTCAACACCACATATTCAACGCCTAGGAATATACCTGACTAGGAAGAATCTTAAAACCCATGGATATATATGTCTCCGTAAGAGAATCAAGCGTGTGTACAGGGGCGGAAATGCAGCAGTGAAAATCCGATAAATCCCATTATCAAAATAAATTTCGAAAACAAAACACAAAGACAGTGAAATAGAGAGCAATTCTTAAATAATTCACTCAGGGCATGTGATGCAACCGGGATTGACCACATCTACACCCAGAGCTGGTTGAGACATAAGGCTGGACACTTCTGGCTGATAGCACTGGTGAGTTTCGGTGAGCAAATGCAGACCATTTGAAGTCATACTGCATGGTACCCATTCCATGGGTCCCAACTCTCCAGGTTCGAGGCATTATTCCTCCAGCTAAAACATGCATGGGAAACCCAGAGTATCATCCACCGTGTGATTGGGAAATGATTTAAAATGCATCTCAGTTTTCGTTTCCTGGTCCTCGGGTTCACCATTCCAGATGCTTTACTAACACTCTCCCCGCTTGGAGAGTCAGTGCCTTTAACCTCCTGTTTGGCACAGCTTGCCATTTCTGTGCAAGATGAACAGGAATAGGGAGAACCAATGAGAGACTAGCTGAAGGTGTCTGCACGGGCAAATGTAACGCTCATTGCCCACCAGGAAGAGGAATTAAACAAAGGCTCAGTGTGCCCTGCTGGAAACAGATTAGGGCCTGAAGCAATCCTGCGGTTTTGTGCCCAGCTCACAAGAAAGCGAGTTGAAGAAAGGAGCTCAGGGGCACTGTACTTCACAAACCTGCAGAGTTATAAATGACAGCTATCCTCCAAAAATATATTGAAGTAAGCCTGCGAAGGGGACTTGAAAGCGGGGCTGAATTTCAGGAAAACGATTGCAGGGGGTAGACTGGAATTGCCCTGAAAGCATAGGAAAAGAGGCACAACGTCGGCAATGATGCACTTGGCCAAAAAGGGCGTATGCGTTTTTTCCTGAATATATTCAGGAAAAAACGCATACGCCCTTTTTGGCCAACCAAGCAAGCCTGTAAATGAAATCTGAACTACAATGTAATCTCACTGCCCCCCCGGGCAAAAGGGCCATCTGAAAAAAGTGAAAAATCCAGAAAGGTAGGACAGGATATGGAGAACAGGGAGCCTTTTTATGCTGATTGGCAGGATGTAAATTGCCAGCAGCCACCCTGGAGAAGTGTATGGTGTTTCCTGAAACACGTAAGAAACAAAGCAACACAGCCTATGGCACTTCCACTTATGGTCCTATAGCTTATGGAAATTAAAATCAAAAACAGACAGCCACCCCAATATTTGGGACGGCTGTGTTCACAAGAAGCTCGTCTACAGTATCAGGTAAATATCCCAGAAAGCAAAAAATGGATAAAGAAGTTGTGGCACGTACGTGCAATGCAATATCACTCAGCAATGAAATCTGTGTCATCAGGCCCATAGCGGCATAGTGAGTGGATGCAGGTACGGTGATTCTACGTGAACTACGTCACACAGAAAAAGAAACATCATAAGATATCACGAATACACGGAATTTAAACTTGACTACACATGAACTGAATTACAAAACAGAACAGGGTCTCAAATTTAGAAAACCAACTAGTGCTTGCTTATGGGGAAAGGTGCGTTGGGGTGCTGCATAAAACCTGAGACTGAAATTAGCACAGATAACATTCCATAAGCCAAATATGTAATAGACAAGACCTACTCCTTGCTCAACGAAATGGACTCAACACCACATATTCAACGCCTAGGAATATACCTGACTAGGAAGAATCTTAAAACCCATGGATATATATGTCTCCGTAAGATAATCAAGCGTGTGTACAGCGGCGGAAATGCAGCAGTGAAAATCCGATAAATCCCATTATCAAAATAAATTTCGAAAACAAAACACAAAGACAGTGAAATAGAGAGCAATTCTTAAATAATTCACTCAGGGCATGTGATGCAACCGGGATTGACCACATCTACACCCAGAGCTGGTTGAGACATAAGGCTGGACACTTCTGGCTGATAGCACTGGTGAGTTTCGGTGAGCAAATGCAGACCCTTTGAAGTCATACTGCATGGTACCCATTCCATGGGTCCCAACTCTCCAGGTTCAAGGCATTCTTCCTCCAGCTAAAACATGCATGGGAAACCCAGAGTATCGTCCAACGTGTGATTGGGAAACGATTTAAAATGCATCTCAGTTTTCGTATCCTGGTCCTCGGGTTCACCATTCCAGATGCTTTACTAACACTCTCCCCGCTTGGAGAGTCAGTGCCTTTAACCTCCTGTTTGGCACAGCTTGCCATTTCTGTGCAAGATGAACAGGAATAGGGAGAACCAATGAGAGACTAGCTGTAGGTGTCTGCACGGGCAAATGTAACGCTCATTGCCCACCAGGAAGAGGAATTAAACAAAGGCTCAGTGTGCCCTGCTGGAAACAGATTAGGGCCTGAAGCAATCCTGCGGTTATGTGCCCAGCTCACAAGAAAGCGAGTTGAAGAAAGGAGGCCAGGGGCACTGTACTTCACAAACCTGCAGAGTTATAAATGACAGCTATCCTCCAAAAATATATTGAAGTAAGCCTGCGAAGGGGACTTGAAAGCGGGGCTGAATTTCAGGAAAACGATTGCAGGGTGTAGACTGGAATTGCCCTGAAAGCATAGGAAAAGAGGCACAACGTCGACAATGATGCACTTGGCCAAAAAGTGCGTATGCGTTTTTTCCTGAATATATTCAGGAAAAAACGAATACGCCCTTTTTGGCCAACCAAGCAAGCCTGTAAAGGAAATCTGCACTACAATGAAATCTCAGTGCCCCCCCGGGCAAAAGGGCCATCTGAAAAAAGTGTAAAATCCAGAATGGTAGGACAGGATATGGAGAACAGGGAGCCTTGTTATGCTGATTGGCAGGATGTAAATTGCCAGCAGCCACCCTGGAGAAGTGTATGGTGTTTCCTGAAACACGTAAGAAACAAAGCAACACAGCCTATGGCACTTCCACTTATGGTCCTATAGCTTACGGAAATTAAAATCAAAAACAGACAGCCACCCCAATATTTGGGACGGCTGTGTTCACAAGAAGCTCGTCTACAGTATCAGGTAAATATCCCAGAAAGCAAACAATGGATAAAGAAGTTGTGGCACGTACGTACAATGCAATATCACTCAGCAATGAAATCTGTGTCATCAGGCCCGTAGCGGCATAGTGAGTGGATGCAGGTACGGTGATTCTATGTGAACTACGTCACACAGAAAAAGAAACATCATAAGATATCACTAATACACGGAATGTAAACTTGACTACACATGAACTGAATTACAAAACAGAACAGGGTCTCAAATTTAGAAAACCGACTAGTGCTTGCTTATGGAGAAAGGTGCCTTGGGGTGCTCCATAAAACCAGAGACTGAAATTAGCACAGATAACTTTCCATAAGCCAAATATGTAATAGACAAGACCTACTCCTTGCTCAACGAAATGGACCCAACACCACATATTCAACGCCTAGGAATATACCTGACTAGGAAGAATCTTAAAACCCATGGAAATATATGTATCCGTAAGAGAATCAAGCGTGTGTACAGCGGCCGAAACGCAGCAGTGAAAATCCGATAAATCCCATTATCAAAATAAATTTTGAAAACAAAACAAAAAGACAGTGAAATAGAGAGCAATTCTTAAATAATTCACTCAGGGCATGTGATGCAACCGGGATTTACCACATCTACACCCAGAGCTGGTTGAGACATAAGGCTGGACACTTCAGGCTGATAGCACTGGTGAGTTTCGGTGAGCAAATGCAGACCCTTTGAAGTCATACTGCATGGTACCCATTCCATGGGTCCCAACTCTCCAGGTTCAAGGCATTCTTCCTCCAGCTAAAACATGCATGGGAAACCCAGAGTATCGTCCACCGTGTGATTGGGAAACGATTGAAAATGCATCTCAGTTTTCGTATCCTGGTCCTCGGGTTCACCATTCCAGATGCTTTACTAACACTCTCCCCGCTTGGAGAGTCAGTGCCTTTAACCTCCTGTTTGGCACAGCTTGCCATTTCTGTGCAAGATGAACCGGAATAGGGAGAACCAATGAGAGACTAGCTGTAGGTGTCTGCACGGGCAAATGTAACGCTCATTGCCCACCAGGAAAAGGAATTAAACAAAGGCTCAGTGTGCCCTGCTGGAAACAGATTAGGGCCTGAAGCAATCCTGCGGTTTTGTGCCCAGCTCACAAGAAAGCGAGTTGAAGAAAGGAGCTCAGGGGCACTGTACTTCACAAACCTGCAGAGTTATAAATGACAGCTATCCTCCAAAAATATATTGAAGTAAGCCTGCGAAGGGGACTTGAAAGCGGGGCTGAATTTCAGGAAAACGATTGCAGGGGGTAGACTGGAATTGCCCTGAAAGCATAGGAAAAGAGGCACAACGTCGACAATGATGCACTTGGCCAAAAAGGGCGTATGCATTTTTTCCTGAATATATTCAGGATAAAACGCATACGCCCTTTTTGGCCAACAAAGCGAGCCTGTAAAGGAAATCTGCACTACACTGAAATCTCACTGCCCCCCCGGGCAAAAGGGCCATCTGAAAAAAGTGTAAAATCCAGAAAGGTAGGACAGGATATGGAGAACAGGGAGCCTTGTTATGCTGATTGGCAGGATGTAAATTGCCAGCAGCCACCCTGGAGAAGTGTATGGTGTTTCCTGAAACACGTAAGAAACAAAGCAACACAGCCTATGGCACTTCCACTTATGGTCCTATAGCTTACGGAAATTAAAATCAAAAACAGACAGCCACCCCAATATTTGGGACGGCTGTGTTCACAAGAAGCTCGTCTACAGTATCAGGTAAATATCCCAGAAAGCAAAAAATGGATAAAGAATTTGTGGCACGTACGTGCAAAGCAATATCACTCAGCAATGAAATCTGTGTCATCAGGCCCGTAGTGGCATAGTGAGTGGATGCAGGTACGGTGATTCTACGTGAACTACGTGACACAGAAAAAGAAACATCATAAGATATCACTAATACACGGAATGTAAACTTGACTACACATGAACTGAATTACAAAACAGAACAGGGTCTCAAATTTAGAAAACCGACTACTGATTGCTTATGGAGAAAGGTGCCTTGGGGTGCTGCATAAAACCAGAGACTGAAATTAGCACAGATAACTTTCCATAAGCCAAATATGTAATAGACAAGACCTACTCCTTGCTCAATGAAATGGACCCAACACCACATATTCAACGCCTAGGAATATACCTGACTAGGAAGAATCTTAAAACCCATGGAAATATATGTCTCCGTAAGAGAATCAAGCGTGTGTACAGCGGCCGAAACGCAGCAGTGAAAATCCGATAAATCCCATTATCAAAATAAATTTCGAAAACAAAACAAAAAGACAGTGAAATAGAGAGCAATTCTTAAATAATTCACTCAGGGCATGTGATGCAACCGGGATTTACCACATCTACACCCAGAGCTGGTTGAGACATAAGGCTGGACACTTCAGGCTGATAGCACTGGTGAGTTTCGGTGAGCAAATGCAGACCCTTTGAAGTCATACTGCATGGTACCCATTCCATGGGTCCCAACTCTCCAGGTTCAAGGCATTCTTCCTCCAGCTAAAACATGCATGGGAAACCCAGAGTATCGTCCACCGTGTGATTGGGAAACGATTTAAAATGCATCTCAGTTTTCGT